>NC_073746.1:194002542-194351308 GCF_029784135.1 Toxorhynchites rutilus septentrionalis
CGACGAAGAACTGACAGCGATAGAGGAATTGGTTGATGCCCTAGAAGCAGTTCTGGTCGCTATTGAACTGCTATTCCTGAAGAAATGCACCCTTTATGAAGCTGACGCTAGATTGTCATTTATGCTAGAATAGTTATCGGAACAACCAACAGAAATTTCGAAGCTGCTGCTTGAAGCCCTGACTGTAAGGATTGCAGAAAGACGTTTCGTATATGCAGATTTGTTCTTGTATATGACTAATCATTTCGCTTATGGTCGTGACACAATGAATGATGACTTTTTGTTCCTGACTTGATCAAATTTGACGATCAATATCATCGAATCAGTAACTGGACAACAGGAAGAAAAAATCCACTGGACGATGCGAAACCTGCAGAACAGTTGAGCATCAAGGAAAATCTTGAACGACGATTACTACAATCAAAAGTATCAACGTCCAGCCCAAGCTCAACGTCTATAAATGGATTGATGAAAACCCTCGGACAAGAGTTTTCGTACAGAGGGCATCAGAGGCAAATACATGACAATGGTATTCGATGCTCTTCGTATTGTACGCCCAACATAATTGGACTGTGAACAGACGTTCACTTTTCTGGAAACTTTGTTAATGAGATCCGATATAGATTAGAAGACGACAAAATTAACATTCTCTGTGTCCTTAAGCATTACTTACCAGCAAAAACATGCAAAATGTTTTTTGCAAACTAATTATTATAAATTAAAAAAAAGGCTTTGCAGCTTATTTTGTACTTTTTCGACAATTTCGATGTTTCTTGCTGAAGCTGTTTGTCATAAGTGTTGTGTTAAAGTTGTTGCTTACTTTTGCAAACCATCTACAAAAAGTTTTCACTCCGAATCAATGGACACCTAATCAAGAAAAGGATCGAATTTTCTGGTGCTACAAACCATAACAAAATGAAAATCAAACATCGGCTGGTGAGACATGTTATCAAAAATCATATCAATGTGAAAAAGTCACCCGGTATCGACCGCATCAACGGAAATATGATCAAGGAACTACCTGACCTAGCAATTAAACATCTCATGAGAATTTTCAACGCAATGACTCATAAAGGATATTTCCCACAAGCATTCGAACATCATCATGATTCCTAAGCCAGGGAAAGACGCACATAAAGTGGAATCTTATAGACCTATCAGCATCCTTCCAATCTTCTCATAAGTGTTCGAAAAAATTATCCTAATAAAATCAGCGCCAGAGATTGAAAGATTAATCCCGAATCATCAATTCGGATTCCGAGCAAAACATGACACTACTGAACAAGTGCACAGAAGAAATTCGTAGAGTATATGAAGGCCGCGGATGATGCTCAGCGCTTTTTCTTGATGTAGCTCAAGCATTCGATAAAGTCTGGCACGAAGGACTGCTCTATTAAATTAAAAATATGCTACCACACGTATATGAAATAATGCGTTCTTACCTACTGGGAAAAAAGTTTCATGTTCGGTATAACCAAACACCATCGACAGAGCGATGCTGGCGTTCCCAGGGCAGTGTTCTTGGACCAGTTCTCTGTCTCATCTACACAGCCGATCTCCCGACCGCTCGGAACTTAATGACTACAAAATTCGCAGATGACACAGCTATTCTCAGCAATCACAAAAACAGAACGATTGCTTTACGGGATCTCCAGGAACACTTAACGGTCGTGGAAAAGTGGCTTCAAAAATGGAGAATTAAATGTTACGTTCACGTTTAATCAGAACACATGCCCACAAATCAAGTTCAATGAATCTGCAGTGCCTCAATCGAATGAAATTAAATATCTCGGTGTACACCAAGACCGTCGTCTAACCTGGAAGAAACACATTGAAGCAAAGAAATCGCAATTGAAATTGATAACAAACGTAATACTTTATTATGTTAGAACTAAATGTATAACCAAATATTGATTTTTCCACATCAGGAAGATTCAATAAATGTACGTATGAAAAAAAGACGGGTGGGTAATGTCAGGGACATAACTGGATAGACGTTGGACTACACCAAGGGGTGTCCATTATTCGAATATCATAGGGCACAAATCCAAGAATTACCAACTTTTCATGCATAAATTTAAAGAAAAAATTGAAAGACTTATTCTTAGGTTTAGGTTAGGTTTTATTCTATACATCAGCACACGACAAATTTTGATTGTTTCGTATTTGTATCTAAATACTCAAACGCGGTGCAAATGTTGTAGGGGTTATTGTTCAGCCGGCAACGAAAACACATTTAATGGCAAGCATAACGTCATAGGAACTTACCGTCTGGTATAGTTATATAATTTGGTTTTGCATTTCTCATGAATAACTGAGTTCTACTAGTCAAATCCTTCATTTGATACCCATATTGATGGGGCTTTGAAAAAATATATAGTCCGCCATTTTGTAGTGGCCGCCATCTTAGATTTTCAAGATCATGAAATACGTAGTTTTATAATGACTGCAGAGATAAAGGTGTGTTCCAAATTTCAGATCAATCGGTCAACAGGAAGGGGTCAAATTTCAATTAACGCGTTACAGCGCTATAGACAAACATGTTACATATTATTAGTCTTTCCTTCACTCGGCGCGACGCTTCCAACACTTTTAACACACTTCGATAGGCTCGCCTGCTCCACATCGCATAAAAACAGGAAGTGGGTTATATCTATGGTATAACCGCAATGGTGACGTAGGGCTATCGTTGATTTAGTGATCATTTGTTTGAAGTTGAATCTGAATCCATTCTGAATGAAAGAATAAATGAATATTTGGGGGACTTCGAAAACCAGAGCGTTACGTTGGAGGTACAAGGTTTTATGCATCCAATATTGGATATGGAAATATCCTAGATGGGGAAGAATAATCTTCAGAAGCTTTCCTGCTAATTGCACATTGAAAAATAACAGAACCAAATGTATTTGGTCGCAGAAAAACATAAAAAAAATATTATAATAAACTCTTTCGCTTGCATGTTATTTTCAATGCCAAGGGGAACTGGCAGATTATTTTGCAGCAACGATCACTTCTTTCCGGATTTTTCTCGATAAACAGCAAACGTAAAGAGTTGCGCGCGTGTATGCGTGTGTGTGTGTGTGTGTGTATGGCAATTGCTCCGATGCCTCAAGTGGACCCTGGTATTCTCTCGGTCGTCTTCTTTTCTCTTTCTGATGGATCGGCTTTTCTGCGCTCCTTCACAGTCCCAAACAAACTGAATGCGTTTCAGGTTAGGTCAGGCCAGGTAATGAATCCCTTGATCCCTCACCATCCAGTTCGTCCAGCTCGTTCAACTCGTTCAGTAACGATGATGTCTTGTCGATGTCCTCACGAAAAATGAATGCGTTTCAGAATATCGCTTAAGTATGCTTTTTGTCCGTGACTGACAGGTGTGGTTTACGATGGCAATATGGAAGGCAAACTAGAGGCGAATGAACTCTTTGAGTTTGCAACTTTCGGCGACTGAGCAATATTTGATTGAAAATTATATGATTTTCGCGATGCGAAACATTTTTCATTGCGCGCGCAAACTGTATTCGATACGAAAATATCCTACTGATGGGGGAGAATAATCTTTAGAAGCTTTCCTGCTAATTAATTACACTTGATTGAAAAATCACAAAACCAAATGTATTCGATCGCAGCAGCACTTTGTGGATAAAAAACATTAAAATAAACTCTTTCGCTTGAATGTAATGTTCAATTCCAAGGGGAACTGGCAGATTGTTTTGCAGTAACAATGACATCTTTCCGGATTCTTCTCGATTCTTCTCGAAGTCCACCACCAGTGGTTAATGCTAACTTGAAAACCACCTGTTAATTGCACTTGATTGAAAAATCACAAACCTAAATGTATTTAGTCGCAGTGTTATATGGTTAGAAAACATTTAAATAAACTCTTTCGCATGAATGTATTTTTCAATTCCCATGGGAACTGGCAGATTATTTTTCAGCAACGATAATATTCTTCCGGAATCTTCTCGATGCTGGATGTCATTTAAACGAAAGAAGTTCCGTACGTATATATGTGTGTGGCGGCTGCTTCGATGTCTCAAACGGAACCGTTTTTCGATGCTGGTATTCTCTCGGTCGACTTCTCTTCTTCTGATGGATCGGCTTTTCTGCGTTTCCTCACAATTCCAAACTAACTGAATGCGTTTCAGGTCAGGCCAGGTAATGAATCTCTTGATCCCTCGCAGTCCAGATCGTTCAACTCGTTCAGTAGCGATGTTGTCTTGTCGATGTCCTCACGAAAAATGCATGCGTTTCAAGGTAAGGTAAGGTATTGTATTATAGAGACTTTAAACTTTTGCAGTTCATTCGTCTCTAGCCTTGAGAAAGGCCCTTTGAAAACTCTACTCTACTCCAGCGCTACCACCTCCACCCTCTTGCCATGAGAAAGGCACTCGATCCCTCGCCGTCCAGCTCGTCCAGCAACGATGTTGTCCAGTCGGTGTCCACACAAAGAATGGAAAATGCGTTTCACCACCAGGATATCGCCTAAGTATGCTTTTTGTCCGTGATTGAATAGAAAGAAGGTACCATCGTAAAGGTAATTTGAAAGGCTAGGGAATAACTAGAGGGGAATGAGCTCGCGGAAACTAGAGGGGAATGAGCTCGCTGAGTTTGAAACTTTCAGCGACTGAGCAATAATCGAATGAGAATTATGTTTTTCGCGATGCGAAACATTTTCCGTAGCGCGCGCATCCAATATTGGAAACAAACATATCCTACTGATGGGGAAGAATACTCTTCAGAACCATTCCTGCCAATCACACTTGATTGAAAAATCACATAACCGAATGTATTTGGTCGCAGTGTTATATGTTATATGTAAGCACCTGTTAATTCCACTTGATTGAAAAATCCCAAAACCAAATGTATTTGGTCGCAGTGTTATATGGATAGAAAACATTAAAATAAACTCTTTCGCATGAATGTATTTTTCAATTCCCAGGGGAACTGGCAGATTATTTTTCAGCAACAATAACATCTTCCCAGATAATCTCCGATACTCGAAGCCCACCAGTGGTTAATGCTAACTCGATAAGCACCTGTTAATTGCACTTGATTGAAAAATCACAGAACCAAATGTATTTGATCGCAGTGTTATATATTAGAAAACATTTAAAAAACAGGAAGTGGGTTATATCTATGGTATAACCGCAAGGGTGACGTAGGACTATCGTTGATTTAGAGATCATTTGTATGAAGTTGAATCTGAATTCATTCTGAATGAATGAATATTTGGAGAACTTCGAAAACGAGAGCGTTACGTTGGAGGCACAAGGTTTTATGCATCCAATATTGGATACGGAAATATCCTACTGATGGGGAAGAATAATCTTCAGAAGCTATCCTGTTGATTGCGATTGATTGAAAAACCCCAAAACCAAATGTATTTGGTCACAGTGTTACATGGATAGAAAACATTCAATTAAACTCTTTCACATGAATATATTTTGAAAATTCCCAAAGGAACTGGCAGATTATTTTCCAGCAATGATTAGATCTTTCCGGAACTTTCTCGATGCTGAATGGCATCCTAACGGAAAGAGTTCTGCGCGTGTATGTGTCGATCCTTCGCCGTCCACCTCCTCCAGCACGTTAGGCAACGATGTTGTCTTGTCGATGTCCTCACGAAAAATGAATGTGTCTCACCACCAGAATATCGCTTAAGTATGCTTTTTGTGTGTGATTGAATCGAGAGAAGGTGTGGTTTACGATGGCAATTTGGAAGGCAAACTAGAGGGGAATGAACTCTCTGAGCTCGGAACTTTCGGCGACTGAGCAATAATCGATTGCGGGCGCATACAATATTGGATACGGAAATATCCTACTGATGGGGAAGAATAATCTTCTGAAGCTATCCTGTTAATTGCGATTGATTGAAAAACCACAAAACCAAATGTATTTGGTCACAGTGTTACATGGATAGAAAACATTCAATTAAACTCTTTCACAGACGGCGCCAGTGGTTGTATGGTTAGCGTAACAGCCTCACAATCCGATCGGTCTGGGTTCAATCCCAGCTGGCGTCGTTGGGATTTTCTGAGGCGAAAAATCTCTGGTTACGTCTTCCTTCGGAGCGGAAGTAAAAGAAGTTGGCCCGGCTCATGAGTTGTTGAGTCTGATAGGTAGGAACAGGTGGAGTCGCCTCCCTGATGTCGGTGATTGGCACTAAAGTGGCGGAAATAGGCCGACGAAAAATAAGCGAAGATAAAAAAAAAAAAAAAAAAAAAAAACTCTTTCACATGAATATATTTTGAAAATTCCCAGAGGAACTGGCAGATTATTTTCAGTAACGATTAGATATTTCCACATTTTCCTCGATACTGGAAGCCCACCAGTGGTTAATGCCAACTCGATAACCACCTGTTAATAGCACTTGATTGAAACATATTTGGTCACAGTGTTACATGGATAGAAAACATTCAATTAAACTCTTTCACATGAATATATTTTGAAAATTCCCAGAGGAACTGGCAGATTATTTTCAGTAACGATTAGTTATTTCCACATTTTCTTCGATACTGGAAACCCACCAGTGGTTAATACCAACTCGATAACCACCTGTTAATAGCACTTGATTGAAACATATTTGGTCACAGTGTTACATGGATAGAAAACATTCAATTAAACTCTTTCACAAGAATATATTTTGAAAATTCCCAAAGGAACTGGCAGATTATTTTCCAGCAATGATTAGATCTTTCCGGAACTTTCTCGATGCTGAATGGCATCCTAACGGAAAGAGTTCTGCGCGTGTATGTGTCGATCCTTCGCCGTCCACCTCCTCCAGCACGTTAGGCAACGATGTTGTCTTGTCGATGTCCTCACGAAAAATGAATGTGTCTCACCACCAGAATATCGCTTAAGTATGCTTTTTGTGTGTGATTGAATCGAGAGAAGGTGTGGTTTACAATGGCAATTTGGAAGGCAAACTAGAGGGGAATGAACTCTCTGAGCTCGGAACTTTCGGCGACTGAGCAATAATCGATTGCGGGCGCATACAATATTGGATACGGAAATATCCTACTGATGGGGAAGAATAATCTTCTGAAGCTATCCTGTTAATTGCGATTGATTGAAAAACCACAAAACCAAATGTATTTGGTCACAGTGTTACATGGATAGAAAACATTCAATTAAACTCTTTCACATGAATATATTTTGAAAATTCCCAAAGGAACTGGCAGATTATTTTCCAGCAATGATTAGATCTTTCCGGAACTTTCTCGATGCTGAATGGCATCCTAACGGAAAGAGTTCTGCGCGTGTATGTGTCGATCCTTCGCCGTCCACCTCCTCCAGCACGTTAGGCAACGATGTTGTCTTGTCGATGTCCTCACGAAAAATGAATGTGTCTCACCACCAGAATATCGCTTAAGTATGCTTTTTGTGTGTGATTGAATCGAGAGAAGGTGTGGTTTACAATGGCAATTTGGAAGGCAAACTAGAGGGGAATGAACTCTCTGAGCTCGGAACTTTCGGCGACTGAGCAATAATCGATTGCGGGAGCATACAATATTGGATACGGAAATATCCTACTGATGGGGAAGAATAATCTTCTGAAGCTATCCTGTTAATTGCGATTGATTGAAAAACCACAAAACCAAATGTATTTGGTCACAGTGTTACATGGATAGAAAACATTCAATTAAACTCTTTCACATGAATATATTTTGAAAATTCCCAGAGGAACTGGCAGATTATTTTCAGTAACGATTAGTTATTTCCACATTTTCCTCGATACTGGAAGCCCACCAGTGGTTAATGCCAACTCGATAACCACCTGTTAATAGCATTTGATTGAAACATATTTGGTCACAGTGTTACATGGATAGAAAACATTCAACTAAACTCTTTCACATGAATATATTTTGAAAATTCCCAGAGGAACTGGCAGATTATTTTCAGTAACGATTAGATATTTCCACATTTTCCTCGATACTGGAAGCCCACCAGTGGTTAATGCCAACTCGATAACCACCTGTTAATAGCACTTGATTGAAACATATTTGGTCACAGTGTAACATGGATAGAAAACATTCAATTAAACTCTTTCACATGAATATATTTTGAAAATTCCCAAAGGAACTGGCAGATTATTTTCCAGCAATGATTAGATCTTTCCGGAACTTTCTCGATGCTGAATGGCATCCTAACGGAAAGAGTTCTGCGCGTGTATGTGTCGATCCTTCGCCGTCCACCTCCTCCAGCACGTTAGGCAACGATGTTGTCTTGTCGATGTCCTCACGAAAAATGAATGTGTCTCACCACCAGAATATCGCTTAAGTATGCTTTTTGTGTGTGATTGAATCGAGAGAAGGTGTGGTTTACGATGGCAATTTGGAAGGCAAACTAGAGGGGAATGAACTCTCTGAGCTCGGAACTTTCGGCGACTGAGCAATAATCGATTGCGGGCGCATACAATATTGGATACGGAAATATCCTACTGATGGGGAAGAATAATCTTCTGAAGCTATCCTGTTAATTGCGATTGATTGAAAAACCACAAAACCAAATGTATTTGGTCACAGTGTTACATGAATAGAAAACATTCAATTAAACTCTTTCACATGAATATATTTTGAAAATTCCCAAAGGAACTGGCAGATTATTTTCAGTAACGATTAGATATTTCCACATTTTCCTCGATACTGGAAGCCCACCAGTGGTTAATGCCAACTCGATAACCACCTGTTAATAGCACTTGATTGAAACATATTTGGTCACAGTGTTACATGGATAGAAAACATTCAATTAAACTCTTTCACATGAATATATTTTGAAAATTCCCAAAGGAACTGGCAGATTATTTTCCAGCAATGATTAGATCTTTCCGGAACTTTCTCGATGCTGAATGGCATCCTAACGGAAAGAGTTCTGCGCGTGTATGTGTCGATCCTTCGCCGTCCACCTCCTCCAGCACGTTAGGCAACGATGTTGTCTTGTCGATGTCCTCACGAAAAATGAATGTGTCTCACCACCAGAATATCGCTTAAGTATGCTTTTTGTGTGTGATTGAATCGAGAGAAGGTGTGGTTTACGATGGCAATTTGGAAGGCAAACTACAGGGGAATGAACTCTCTGAGCTCGGAACTTTCGGCGACTGAGCAATAATCGATTGCGGGCGCATACAATATTGGATACGGAAATATCCTACTGATGGGTAAGAATAATCTTCTGAAGCTATCCTGTTAATTGCGATTGATTGAAAAACCACAAAACCAAATGTATTTGGTCACAGTGTTACATGGATAGAAAACATTCAATTAAACTCTTTCACATGAATATATTTTGAAAATTCCCAAAGGAACTGGCAGATTATTTTCCAGCAATGATTAGATCTTTCCGGAACTTTCTCGATGCTGAATGGCATCCTAACGGAAAGAGTTCTGCGCGTGTATGTGTCGATCCTTCGCCGTCCACCTCCTCCAGCACGTTAGGCAACGATGTTGTCTTGTCGATGTCCTCACGAAAAATGAATGTGTCTCACCACCAGAATATCGCTTAAGTATGCTTTTTGTGTGTGATTGAATCGAGAGAAGGTGTGGTTTACAATGGCAATTTGGAAGGCAAACTAGAGGGGAATGAACTCTCTGAGCTCGGAACTTTCGGCGACTGAGCAATAATCGATTGCGGGCGCATACAATATTGGATACGGAAATATCCTACTGATGGGGAAGAATAATCTTCTGAAGCTATCCTGTTAATTGCGATTGATTGAAAAACCACAAAACCAAATGTATTTGGTCACAGTGTTACATGGATAGAAAACATTCAATTAAACTCTTTCACATGAATATATTTTGAAAATTCCCAGAGGAACTGGCAGATTATTTTCAGTAACGATTAGTTATTTCCACATTTTCCTCGATACTGGAAGCCCACCAGTGGTTAATGCCAACTCGATAACCACCTGTTAATAGCACTTGATTGAAACATATTTGGTCACAGTGTTACATGGATAGAAAACATTCAACTAAACTCTTTCACATGAATATATTTTGAAAATTCCCAGAGGAACTGGCAGATTATTTTCAGTAACGATTAGATATTTCCACATTTTCCTCGATACTGGAAGCCCACCAGTGGTTAATGCCAACTCGATAACCACCTGTTAATAGCACTTGGTTGAAACATATTTGGTCACAGTGTAACATGGATAGAAAACATTCAATTAAACTCTTTCACATGAATATATTTTGAAAATTCCCAAAGGAACTGGCAGATTATTTTCCAGCAATGATTAGATCTTTCCGGAACTTTCTCGATGCTGAATGGCATCCTAACGGAAAGAGTTCTGCGCGTGTATGGTCGATCCTTCGCCGTCCACCTCCTCCAGCACGTTAGGCAACGATGTTGTCTTGTCGATGTCCTCACGAAAAATGAATGTGTCTCACCACCAGAATATCGCTTAAGTATGCTTTTTGTGTGTGATTGAATCGAGAGAAGGTGTGGTTTACGATGGCAATTTGGAAGGCAAACTAGAGGGGAATGAACTCTCTGAGCTCGGAACTTTCGGCGACTGAGCAATAATCGATTGCGGGCGCATACAATATTGGATACGGAAATATCCTACTGATGGGGAAGAATAATCTTCTGAAGCTATCCTGTTAATTGCGATTGATTGAAAAACCACAAAACCAAATGTATTTGGTCACAGTGTTACATGGATAGAAAACATTCAATTAAACTCTTTCACATGAATATATTTTGAAAATTCCCAAAGGAACTGGCAGATTATTTTCAGTAACGATTAGATATTTCCACATTTTCCTCGATACTGGAAGCCCACCAGTGGTTGATGCCAACTCGATAACCACCTGTTAATAGCACTTGATTGAAACATATTTGGTCACAGTGTTACATGGATAGAAAACATTATATACCAATTGGTGATTTCAATAGCCTGTTTTAAAGCAATTTTAAGACTATTGAAACAAGTTTTTGGATCAAAAAGTAACAAGTATATAACGCGTAGACATTTTATCTTTCGAATGAAGTGTTTATCATACCATTTCGTTCAGTTGTTTAGGAGCTATTAACGCTCAAAATCTCGGTCTCCGGCGTAACGCTTTCGTTTTCGAAACTTTGATTTTACACCCCGGTATAGAAATGAAAGACGTAGTCCTACGTCAAAACATTAAAATGAACTCTTTCGCATGAATGTATTTTTCAGTTCCCAGGGGAACTGGCAGATTATTTTTCAGCAACGATTGAATCTTTCCGGAATTTTCTCGATGCTGAATGGCATCCAAACGAAGAGTTCCGCGCGTGTATGTGTGTGTGTGGCGGCTGCTTCGATCTCTTCCCAGGGAACCATTTGCGGCATCACTCTCCTCCTGATGGATTCCCTTCTGGCCTAAAGCCGGGTTCAGACGGTGCGAGTAAACATACGAGTCGGTCTAGTCAGTTACTGCAGTGCAGCTACTCACACCGTGTGAACACATCATGCCAGCTAGTGTCATGTGTGATTCGGTGTGCGAGCTACTTCAAAGTTTTTTGAATTTACTCGCACTCGCATCCCTCAAAACGTCAAAAACAGATTTTAGCGCTCGAATCAGGGATGCCAAATCTTGACATTGTCTTTACATTTCTCTATTTTTAAGATATTTGAAAATATGCGAAGATATTTATAGACTTGAAAATTATTGGAAGAACAAATTAAACCCTCATAGTTTCTAAACGGAATCGTTATTATTTAGTTTTGCACGCTGACGGGGCACGTTTTTTAAAAATAGTTTTCTTGGGGATCTAAATATAAAATCATTATCGGGCACAATTTTAATTCAAAATTCACTCACAACTTGCAAAAAAGTATTGTTCTAAGAAACAGAATACATATTCGATTTAGAAAAAGTAGATTTTCATTCATTATTTTAGTTTTTGAGGCGTATTAATTGCTCCTGCAAATCTACTAACATTTTTATTTCACAAATTGGTACACGAAGCTGCTGTCAAGGCGAAATAAATCAAATTTTGAAAAATCTTTTAGACTGCCATTTGGAGCACCACATACTTTCGGAATTATTTTAGCTATGGATGCTTTCGAGATTTTAAAAAAATTCGACAATAATCTGAACGATATTCCAGAAGAAAGGCACATCATTTCTAGTTTCACTCTTGTAGGTTTAGCATCCTTCATGAGTGTATCTTGGCGTTATATTTGTGGAGCAATTAAATCCAACAGTTTTCTCACTTTTTCAGGTGTTATTCTCAACACTGCTCTGTACTCTCGGAGATCATCATTGTAGAGTTACTTCAATATTGTATTTGTTGCTTCTTTTCTTTGCATCCAATTCCTGGCCCGAATCCTTTTTTCTTTCTGCTTTTTTCGGATAGTACCTTCAGTATAAAATAAATTCAGCACAAAGTATTTTTAAACACGGCCAGCGTGTGTTTCGCTATAAAATTGTGTAATGATAAATTCAACTGAAAACCTAAGATGAAAACTGCCAATAAAGAAGCCGATTTCGGATCAATCATCTGACAAATTCGGACCTGATTGCTGTTTCTGACTAGGGATTGCATTATCGTGCCAAAATTTCAATAACCGGTTATTCGGTAATGTAAATTTCATTACCGGTAAAACCGGTAAATTACCGGTTAAAAATACTTTGAAATAGACCATTTTCTTGAAGAAATGGCTTTTATTGATAATGATTAGTTCAGTAGTTTTAACTCGGATTTTCAACAGCATCGAAGTCGTAATGTTAGAGTTTAGCATGGAGAGTTTTGTTCACCGTTTAAAACGCGTTATCGAAAAAAGGGGTGGCCACATCGAAAATATCCTAAAATAAGTTCAATTTTCGTTTTTTAAAAATAAAAATCGGTTCACTTTTGTAGAAGTTATTAAAATTTGTAGCGTGAGCGTTTAATCTGAAAGATCCTGTACATAGGGACACAAATAATATTAGTTTTGTCGTCTTCTAATCTGAAACGGATCTCATTATCGAAATTTCCAGAAGAAGAAAACACACGTTCAGAGTCGAATGATGTTGGGTGTACAGTACGAAGAGCATCGAATACCATTGCCATGTATTTGCCTTTGATGCCCTCTGTAAGAAAACTCTTGTCTGAGGGTCAACCCGTCATCAATCATCAATCCATTTATAGACGTTGAGCTTGGGCTGAGTTGCAATTTGCTGCAATCGTCGTTCAAGTTTTTCATCTGCAGATTCTACATCGTCCAGTGGATTTTCGCTCCTGTTGTCCAACTATTGAATCAACACCATAATCATCAAATTTCATCACATCATTTCATCAAGAACGATTTCAAATTGATCAATGCAGTTCGTGAAGTTTGATAGAAGACGCCGAAGTCATCATTGTTTCACGACCTCGAGCAGAATGATTATTCATATACACTAAAGTCACTTTTTACGCGGTTTTTTTATACGCGGTTTTATTTTACGCGGCTTTTTTTACTCGGTTTTTGGAACTTTCGCGGTTTATTTTTGCACGGATTTCGGAATTTACGCGGTTTTTTTTACGCAGATTGCGGAATTTACGCGGTTTTTTTCACGCGGATTTCGAAATTTACGCGGTTTTTTTTACGCAGCACATATCAACCGTGTAAAAATTCAGTATGCTAATTAATGTGACTTTTCACGAAATAAGTTTGTATTGTATGACTGATTAGTAGCCGAGAAATAATAGGAAATACAGCTATCATGATAGTAGCATGCAAAAAAAATCAGTTAATCAATTGTTAGAATATGGGTTGCATTTCAAACTAATAATTTACTGTTTGTTAGATTTTCGCACGGATTTTGAAAATTACCCTGTTTATTTTTATGCGGATTTTGGAATTTACGCGGTTTTTGTTTACGCGGCACGTATCCCCCGCGTAAAAAGCGACTCCAGCGTATACGAAACGTTTTGACGTAGGACTACGTCTTTCATTTCTGTACCGGGGAGTAAGTTCAAAGTTTCGAAAACGAGAGGGACGCTGGAGTGCAAGGGTTTGAACGTTAATACCTCTTTGCCGGTTGAACGGAGTGGTATGATAAACATTTCTTTCGAAAGACAAAATGTCCAAAAGTTATTTCTTTTCCTTTATTTATTTAAAGACCAAAAATTATATGATCGTTAATTATTAACCCGAAAACTTGTTTCAGGAGCTTTAAAATAGCGAAAATCGAAGTATCGATGATAATTCGATACCGTTGGGTTCCATTGACTATGGGTTTGATAGTGAAGAATACGAAATGTTTTATATGGTGTAGTGGATATTATTATCACCATATCGAAGAAATCACATTTATGAAAGCAGCGTTATAAAATTATTATATTTGCCGCAATCGATCGTCGTTGCTGGGAAGTTGGGATTGTTTTTTGCTGTGTAATTCCGATAAGAAATCCATTCCTTCTCAAGCGCTAATAATTCTGCTCCGGATCAACGATGATTCCAATTGTCGAAGGTTGGGGAGGGGCTACTATTTGCGCTGGGTTTTTTTCAGAGAAGGAATCGACTCCCTCTTTGAGCGTTAAAAATTCATTTTCGGCTAAACGAAGTGGTATGATAATCACTTTTTTGGAAAGATGATATGTCTAAATGTTATATACTTGTTACTTATTGATTGTTAAGCCAACGTCTTATTTTGATTCTCGAATAGTATTTCAAAACGGCATAAAAGCGAATATTTTTTATGGTGTAAAAAAGAAAATAACCGAAATTATCGATTATTGATTGTAAAATTACCGGTAATTCGGTAATGAAAAATGACCCGGTATTACCGGTAAAATCGGTAACGGTAAAACCGGTTAACAATCCCTATTTCTGACTATTTGATGGACATTTGAAAAATCGCCTGGCATCTCTGGTAAACCCGTGTCGTGGTATCTGGTTTCTTGTCAGCAGCTCACATTGTGTGAACGGACAAGGCGAGTCAACCATTTGTCAAGCGAGTTCACCGGGTCAGTAGCTGCTCATTGTGAAGTCAGCTACTAGCAACGTATAAATGGGCCTTAAGGTGCACAAACAGGCTCTTGGTGACACCGTTCATTCGCGCTTTTATGATAAACGAAGAGCTTCACCACAACAGCTGCAAAATGCTCCAATCGCTGTTCAATTAGAACTGAGTGGATTTCCGAGTGGCGCTCGCTTATATACCGATTGGTGATTTCAATAGCCTGTTTTGAAGGCAATTTTAAGACTATTGAAACAAGTTTTTGGATCAAAAAGTAACAAGTATATAACGCGTAGACATTTTATCTTTCGAATGAAGTGTTCATCATACCATTTCTTTCAGTTGTTTAGGAGCTATTAATGCTCAAAATCTCGGTCTCCGGCGTAACGCTTTCGTTTTCGAAACTTTGATTTTACACCCCGGTATAGAAATGAAAGACTCTCCCTCTTGGGGTATCGCACCGCATACATCCCCTGCAAATGCAGCGATATCTCTTATGCTGGAAATCAATCTCAGGATAGCGTCTTTCCTACTCGGCGTCCGATAATAGAATGTGGCGAAGCACTTTTTTTTTCACTTAAATTCTTTTTATTTCTTAATTTGGTTTACATTATAATCAAGTACTACATATCAAGTGATCAACCTAGGGTTCTACATCTTTAAGTTGCAATGTCAAGTTTTGTAATGATTTGTATCATACACTTTATTCGATTGTTTCATATTCCTATTGTAAAATCATGCCTAAACTTTTCTAGTTTTTTGTTACCTTTTTTACCTAAATCTAACTTATAAGATACCCTCCCCAAAATAATTTACATTATCCCAACTTACACTAGTTATCTAACTGGAAATAAATATATCTTCCCAAAGCCGTTACCTTGAAAGGTAACGACTATGAAGTCAGCTAGCATACTCATACAGATTTTGTATTATTCCGTGTGTTGAGAGAGCGCAACTCTGTTCAAATTTCATACAATTGTTATTGATAATTTCATCCAAGGTTTTAATCCCGGCCAGCTGATGTATCTCCGAATTTCGCGTTCTGGGTGGAGAGTTTAGAATCATACGAAGAATTTTGTTTTGTATGCGTTGAAGTTTTAATTTGTGAGTTGGAGCACAGCACTCCCAAATGGGCATCGCATATGCGATAACTGGAAATATTATTTGTTTGTATACTGCAAGTTTATTCGTTAGAGATAATCGAGAGTATCTATTGATCAAGGGATACAATGACCTGATTAAAATGTTGCATCTTGTGTCTGTTTTGTCAATGTGTGCTCTGAAGGTAAGCTTTCGATCGAAAGTTAGACCCAGATACACTACTTCTGAAGACCATTCAATACTATTGCCATTAAGACTGACTGTCATATTTTGAGGAGGAACAAGCTTTGGAGTGTTCTTGTGGGGAAACAATATAACTTGTGTCTTTGCGGCATTTATGCATATTTTCCAATTATTGAAATATCCAGACAAAGCGTCTAACCCTCTTTGAAGTTTAGATCTTAGTTCTGTGATACTTCTGCCCTTGTAAATGATGGCAGTGTCATCTGCAAATAGTGACAGTTTCCCATCAGATGGGAGTGCGGGAATATCTGAAGTGTAGATATTGAAAAGAATTGGTCCCAAGATGGATCCTTGAGGAACACCTGCATTCACAATGAATTTTTCCGATGAAATATTGTTTATAGAAACATTGAACGCTCTATCAGAAAGATAATTTTTATCAAGTATGTAGGAAGTGGCAAAGCACAACCATCGCTCACTTTATATAGCCATATAGTTAACGTTGTAGCGACCGCCTATATTTATTCATAATCTCTTTGTCCCCCACCTTCACCTTGTCCATACGTTTCGCCCGTACCAGTGGTTGCTTGTAATGAACAGCTGTTCGCTGCGGGAGCGCAGAAAAAATGTATGGGAAAGTAGGAAATCCTTTCTTCCAATTTTCCATCAATTTGAACTTTATATTAGCTGAGAATCCGTAATGTGTAGCATATAAACAATTGCTGAGAATATTTCCCATCAATATGTGTATTTGGAACCAAAATCCATTCATTAATTGGGGAGGTACTAGCGTTCAAAAACTGAACACTTTTGACGTAGGACTACGTCTAACCGGAAGATATAGGGGGGTGAAATGGAAATCTAGGCACTGAACAAGTAGGAAAAAATGCAAGATTTGGAACGCTTATAACTCGAGCATTTTTCAATAGATCGCAAAGGTTTTTGCATCAATTGATAGGAAATATATCCACGAATAACATTTCATTTTTCTTGAGATAAATAATTGAGTAATTGTGAAATATCAAGCATTGTCCAAATGCACTATGTGCCCATTTTTGATTGGTTTATTTTGTGGTCCTCAAATCGTACCGACCAAAACGGGCAACCAGAGCAGCAGCGAAATAGAATGAAGCACAATTGGAAAGGAAAAAGAAAAAAATGAACGAAACATTGGTCGCAGTCTCACACATGCGTAGTTCTCGAGCCAGCCAGTCAGCTTAAAAATCCCCGCTCCGCTGCCTTAACGATCATTCTCATCCAAACCGTACACCACATCGGTTCGCATCACAACACATCAACAAACCAACCCAAGCAGCCATGTCTGGTAAGGAGGTAATGGTAAAGGAGGAAAAATGAAGGGAAAGGCAAAATCCCGTTCGAACCGTGTTGATCTGGAGTTCCCCGCAAGGGTAGCTAGGCCGAGCGCGTTAGTACCAGTGCACCAGTCCACCTAGCCGGCGTTATATAGTTTCGGCTGCCGAAGTGATCGAGTTAGCTGGCAAAGCTGTTCGCGACGATAAGAAAACCCGCATTCGGAACAGAACACATTCGGTTCGGTGGACATCAAAACAACAGGCAGTTGCAGTGAGTGGCGAGTGGCAAACGCAATCGCAAAACGGCAGCTGGTAGCAGAAGAAAAAAGTTTGTTCTTTATACAAACTGCTTTGGTGGCAAATCCAGAACAAAGCGGCATCGAGGGCGTTCGAAATGGTTTTTTTCAAAACCACGAGTACTAAGTTTTCTGAATTGGAACCATTCCATAAAACACGGCGCTTATCAGGGCCATTAAACCTTTCAAAAAAGAGTTTACGAAATACAGTTCAATGCTTTCTAAAATAATATCCAAAATAATAATAAAACACAAATTGATTTTTTCATAATTTGTTTGCCAGGATCTGATGAGTATGTGAATTTGGCAGTTGTTCTGAGCTTATTAATAGTTGGGGACTTTCCTGAAAATTCAATTTTCACCAATTCTTAAATTGTTTCCAGATTGAAAGTACAGTAATTTACAATTAGTTCGACATTTAACTAATAGGACGGACATGTAATGCGACATATTTAGTTGGAGATTTTTGTAAACATAGAGATCCAAATTATGACCCCACATTGAAAGTCGACACTGTACCGCTGCCATCGCAAATGTTCAATTACAGGTTAAAATCGCCTCCAATGCGACACTGAGTGGTGCTTCGGCACGTCGCATTGAATGTAATTTACTGTACAACATGTCACAAAGCTGGATGGGAAGAAATTTTCCACCTTTGAAAGCTGTGGCGAGTGGCAACAAATCGCTAAACAGAAAGGTTTATCCGAACAAGATATCGAGTGATAAGTGAGTGAGTGCATGTAGATCTAACGAGCGAACAAATCGTAATGAATGTATTTTTCTTTCTTTCTGTCTTTGTTTTTAAGAGGCTTTAAACTTTGAAGTTCATTCGCCTCTAGCCCAGTGGAGAGCCACAATAAAACCAGCCCAGAGGGGACTGTCGAAAGGGAAACCAAAAAACGCAAAAACACAACATCAAAGGTTCTTTTCAGAACCACCAACATGTTCATAAAGAGTAAACAGTACACTAATCCATTTTTCAGGTAGACAGGTAGGTATTGACGTAGGAGAAGAAAATAAAACAATATATTTAAAATATATATTTAACAAGAGCTGTCCCCTTTGTATAGTCCTACGTCACTCCGGTTATGTCCCCGACATTACCCACCCGTCTTTTTCACACTGAGATATTGAAATGGGCCCCTATATTGAACGGTTAGACGTAGTTCTACATCAAGAAAAAAACATGTAGATTGGTAGAAAAAATTTGAAAAGTGTTCGAAGGCTGCGGATATTCTCCAGCGCTTATTCTTGATGTAGCTCAAGCATTCGATAAAGTGTGGCACGAAGGACTGCTCTGTAAAATTAAAAATATGCTACTAGAAGCATATGAAATGATGTGTTCTTATCTACTGGAAGAAAGTCACAGAAGGTTTTGTCCGAGACACGACCGCATAGTTGACGTAGGATTACGTTAGGCTATCTGTCGCATGCTGATTTTGGATGTTTGAAAAAATATATTGTTAAACTCTTTGATAATGATCTGATGGCCCTGAAAAGGGCCGTTTGGTTTGGTTGTTGGGTATTTTTTGTTTTTTGGCAGCGGTAGCTTTTTCGGAGCCGCTGCTGCCTATTTCTGTTTTTATTTTGGTGGTTTTCGTTGACACCATCACGTCGAGCTAAACGGCGAATAGCGAGTTTGATACACTGGATATTGTCATGTAGAACCTTGCGATACGCTTCGATCCTCCTTTGCCTTCCTTGCCGCATGAGGTCATGTTGGTTGATGTTGATCTGATGTGACCACACTTAAAACACTAAAAACATATATGTTTACCGATCTGAGCGTCGAACAAAATGAGAAATCTGACTGAGCAGCAGCATCAGCAGAAAGAGAGAACATGCCTGAAACTTTCTGCTCATGATGTTTGCTGTTGCCATCAGTACTGGACCGATGCGGGACACAGCTCGATTGTTGATGTTAGGCCTCGATGTTTACCGCCGCTGCTGCTGCTACTGCCACTTAAGTTCGATATGAGACACAGCTCAATTGTTGACCGCTCACATTCGATGCTTCGATGTCTTGAAGTTCACTGCTGCACTTTCACGATTCCAAGAAGCGTGTGCTCGCACTTCTGATGGAGAGAGCGTGCCCGAAATGCTCCGCTCGCGATGCTTGCTGCTGCCACTAGTAGTAGTAGTAGTAGTTTGCCGCTGCTCATACTGCCATAGAAGCTTGATGTGAGGCACAGCTAGCCAATTGACCACTCAACTTCAAAGCTCGTCTATATATTAGCCGCGTCCACTGCTGCTGCTCTCCACTGTTGTCCGTTCCACGTCCGTTGTAAAAATGAATAAATTCCACGAACGCTCCATCCTTTTATATCATTTGGTATGTGTGAAGTAGGCGCCTTCTACTCGATTGTCATGCAGCTTGCCGGTGAACGAACGAATCGGGCGCGAAAAAGAAATGACGTCAATTTCGATCAATCAGGCCTAGGTATCTTCTGTTTGGATAGTGGTTGAGATTTTTTAATTGTTCGATTGTTAGTTACATAATATATTATTTTATTCAATGTGAAAAATTATTATGGAGTGCCGACAACGTATGATGCAAACATCTCATCAATCCATCATGAAATAAATGAGCAATAAGCGTTTGAAATTGGACGGGTCGCTCATTTATTTTCTAACGATCATTTATTTTCTAACCGGGAAGCAGTTGACATACTACGCTGCGCTTTTATGTACATGAAAAACCACTTTTAACATGCGGGGGAAAAATCTTATATGAAAATTGCCAGATTTCAATGTTGCCAAGCGTAGTTATTGATGGTTAAGTTACGCTTCCGTTACGAGCGTCGTCTATAGACGACATCCGCGCGACGAGCTGTGTGTACGAGCGTCGTCTTTAGACGACATGAAATTCATACTGCTCTTCGATCACACCAGCGCGATGTGCATACTTTTCGGCGCAGTGCTCCGTACAGGGGTAGCACTTCGGCGGAGCACACTGCCGTAATGAAAGGGTTAAACCGACGCCGAACCGAATAGCGATGAACGCACCCATATCACGAACTTCGACATTTGATTTGCTATTATGGTGCTACTCGCCCGTGTAGTTCGCGCAAAGGCATCGGCAAAATATTATTTTAGAAAATTCCTTGAGGAGGCATGGACGGAGCCGTTTCGCTATATATATATATATATATATATATATATATATATATATATATATATATATATATATATATATATATATATATATATATATATATATATATATATATATGCATACATATGTCATTCGCCTCCCTTACCGCATCCAGTCAGGTTGGTTGATGGAAAGTATGTTTCTGACGTGATAAGTTTCCTGTTAGTTGCACATGATCAAAGAAAATATAAAAGTAAACAGTATTTTTGATCGTAGTTTTATATCATTTTTATGATAAGTGGAAAACAATAAATTAAACTCTTTCGTTTCAAAGCAATATCGAAAGTCCTGAAAAGGACTGGAATGGTTAAATGGGTTGTACTGAATCTGCTGCGTGCTAATGTGTTTCAGTCGGATGTAGCAGTTGTTAACTTTTTTTTTATATATAAAAATCGTTTATTTTTACATGCTCAGTTACTTTAGTTTAAAGGAGCCGAATTCTTAAATATATGTTTTAAAACTATACATAAATAATTTTCCTAACACTTTCAACAAGTTGAACTTAATTCTATCCGATCCTGGAGCCGAATTGTTACTTGAAAGGAGAGCAAGAGAGAATTCTACCATCGAAAACTCGGAATCAAGATCGCACCTATCTTGTGGTATATCTCGAACAATTCTTTGCACGGGAGCGAAATCAGGACAAACCTTTCGCGCAAAATTAAAAATCCATCGATGTGAATGTTCCTCGCTTTCATTCGATGAAGGGCGATTTCTCATGTTTCGAGCCACTTTCCATAATTTTTTCATTGACGTTTCTCGTGACAAACCTCCCACGAAATTTCGCCAATAAGCACGTTTTTTACCTTTGATCAAGTTTTTAAATTGATTTTCAAGGTCTAAATACGTTTGAAAATTGTCAATGGTTCCTCGTTTCCGAAAAGCTTTAAATGCATTCGATTTTTCTACATAAAGCTTTGAACATTGGCTATCCCACCATGGATTGGGAGGCCTTCGACGAATAGTGGAACCTGGGATGGGTTTCGTTTGAGCGCGAACCGCGCTGTCATGGATCAAACGAGAAAGGAAGTTATACTCCTCCAATGGAGGTAAACCATCTCTGGAATTGATGGCTAGAGTAATCGCGTCCGCATATTTTTTCCAGTCAATGTGTCTTGTGAGGTCATATGCCATGTTTATAGATTCAGAAGAATTCGACCCAATGGTGATGGAAATTTTGATTGGCAAGTGATCACTACCGTTGGGATCCTGGATTACATTCCACTTGCAATCTAACGATAGTGAATTCGAGCAAAGCGAGAGGTCAAGAGCACTTGGGTTAGCAGTAGGTTTAGGCACACGTGTTGTTTCCCCAGTGTTCAAAACGGTCATATTGAAGCTGTTACAAAGGTCATATATCAACAATGAACGATTGTCATCGTACGGTTCCCCCCAGGCAATTCCATGAGAGTTGAAGTCTCCCAAGATCAATCGAGGCTCAGGAAGGAGTGAGCACATGTCAATAAGTTGCTTGCGGCTAACTGTAGCTCTCGGAGGCAAATACAAGCTGACAATACAGAGGTCTTTGCCTCTGATGTTTGCATGACAAGCAACAGCTTCGATCCCTCCAATAGGTGGAAGGTCAATTCGAAAAAATGAGTGGTACTTATTGATCCCCAATAGCACCCCTCCGTATCTGTCAACACGGTCCAAGCGTGTAATATTAAAATCGTGGAAAGAGAGATCATCTCGCGAAGAAAGCCAAGTTTCGGACAGAGCAAAAACATCACAATTGAACTTATGAATTGTGAATTAATTTGAATTAAATTGTGAATTAAGTGAATTAATTTGAATGTATCCAATTTAGGGATAAGATTACGACAATTCCACTGTAAAACAGTGATATCTCCGACCTCTCTATTTGAATTAGACATCAAGAGAGATGATCATTGCAAGGAGGGGCCATGTTTGCATCAATTGCTGCAAAATTGTCTTTAGTACTGGAAGCATTGAGATGACAATGATTCTGATGGAATCGGAAACATTAAAACACGTGAAGATTTGATCCACAAGGTCAGTCAACTTTATAAATCCCGATTGGGAAGTTGAGCTGGACGCAAAAAAAGGGACAGTTGGGGTTTTTGATGTCCCCTCGAGTGCTGGGTCGTTCGAAGGTGAACTATTCCCACGGAAGCCAGGAGGAACCTGATTTTGCTTGTCCGCTGCACTCGATATTTTAGGCAAGCTAACATGGGGTACCACCGATGGGACTTGTCGTTGAACTTTGGGAGTGGACACATTTTTGCGCCGGGAATTCCCTTTGAAAATAAACGGTGTGCCCTCGTTAGCTGTATCCGCTTCCAATTCGTCAACTGGCAGTGAAGCAAAGACATTGTTTGTTGGTAATGGTTGTTGTTGAGCCAGTGGGGAAGCGCCCTTTAAAATATCCGCAAAAGTGCGTTTCGAGCGTTCCTTCAAAGAGCGCTTTTGTTTATACCAGCGACTCTTGTAAGTTTCACAAGCTGAGAGCACGTGTGGGGATCCCCCGCAATATGGACACTTATGCTCAGTCGCACTGCAGGATTTCCCCTCATGTTGCTCTCCGCAAGTGGCACAGCGCTCCTTGTTGGCGCAATAAGCTGCTGTATGACCAACTGACTTGCATTTGTTGCAAGTCATGGGCTTTGGCACGAAGAGTCGCACCGGCAGCCTCAATTTGTCCACCATAAAGTAGTCAGGGAGGGCGGCACCAGCAAAAGTGACTCGAAACGAGTCGTACGGCGTAAATTTCTTTTCTACTTCTTCCTGGGTAACTTTTCCAAGTTGGCGACATTCCAAGATTTTGACTTCCATCGAAGGAAGCCTCTTGAACCTGCCAACCCCATACTTTCTATAGTTTTGCACGTCAGACCCGTTTCAGATATAACGCCCCCAATTTCTACGTTATGGGAGGGAATAAAAACTCGATATTCGAGGATGAAATGCTTATCAGCAACAATATCGTTCGCGTCCTTTCGGTTAGTCACGACAACTCGCAGTTTGTTCGGTCTTACTTTGCAAATTTCGGAAACAGAGGTATATCTTTTCAGATCTGTCATAATCTGTACGACCCTCAAGGCTTTACCATTAGGTTTGAGCCGGAAAAAAACAACCCAAGGACCAGCGCCAGGCGCATCGTCCGGAAAAACCCTGACACAGGGAGCGGATACAATAGGAGAGGAATTCGAGGACAAGGTTTGAGTGGGGACAGTAACATCAGAGGGGGGAAGGGATGTCGATGATTGGGTGGAAGTATTGGAGGAATCAGGGGAAAGGTTTGCAATCTTTTTTTTGGAGGGGGGCTTGGTAGTGTGAGTTGACTCGTCCCCAGAAGAAGAATCTTCGGGCATATGAGTCCGTTTAAGGGACTTACTACACCCTGCCTGAGCAAGCGAGGGGGAGTCTGAAATGTCCATGTCTAGACCCCCACCCTCCTCCATTCTTAGAACAAACGATTATTAGCTTTACAATTTTTTTATCTCACTTGTAAAAAAAATAAAAAAAAAACTTAAATAAAATAAAAATAATCACATAAATTTGTTGTTCCGATATGCGCTCTGTTACCCTATTAAGGGAGACACAAAAGTCACGCGCTACGGAGACAACACAATAGCAGAAGTTATTGTTGTACTCAACTGAGCGTCAACCACGTGTTGACGATGCCGTTATGGTTATTGATCCACTACAGACGCCGATCCAGACCACTGCAGAGGCGCTGCTTCCTCGGTTCTGGCTGCTTTGGGCACTTTGGGCACTAATTCACCATAGAACACACGAGAAAAAAAAACCAACTCGTTGGGGAGAAGAGAAAAAAAACTTCGAGAACAATGCTTGAGGAGTGATGAATAGCACATCCAGCTCCATCAAGTTGTTAGCGAGGAATGTTGTTAACTTTTTGGCAGCGGTAGTTTTTTCCGAGTCGCTGCTGCTTTCCTTGGCTTTGGCATCTTCGGCTTCTGTGCGTCGGTTTGCAAGGGTTTCGTTGACACCATCACGGTGAGCTAAACAACGGATAGCGGGTTTGATACACTGGATATTGTCATGTGGAACCTTGCGATACACTCTTCCTCAACCGGATCCTTTGTCTCCTTTACCTCCATAACCGCATCCAATTGTATTGGTTGATGTGAACAGGAGTACCAGCAATGCACACTAGAAACACATATGTTTATCGATCTGAGCGTCCAACAAGAATGAGAAATCTGACTGAGTAGCAGCAGCAGCAGCAGCAGCAGTAGAGAAAGAGAGCATGCCTGAAACTCTCTACTCATGATGTTTGTTGTTGCCAACAGTAGTGGACCGATGCGAAACACAGCTCGATTGGTGAGGTTCAGCCTTGATGTTTACCGCCGCTGCTGCTGCTACTGCCACTTATGTGAGACACAGCTCAATTGTTGGCCGCTCAGATTCAATACTGTACTTTCACGATGACAAGAAACGTTCTCGCACTTCAGACGGAGAGAGCGTGCCTGAAACGATCCGCTCGTGATGCTTGCTGCTGCCACTAGTAGTAGATCGGTTTCAACAACCGTTGCTACTGTTTGCCGATGCTTATGCTGCCATAGAAGCTCGATGTGAGACACAGCTCGCATTTTGACCGCTCAACTTCTATGCTCGCCTATATATTAGCCGCTTTCACTGTTGCTGCTCTCCACTTGTTGTTGTCCGTTGTAAGAATGAATGAGATCCACGAATGCTCCTTCCTTTTATATCATTTGGTATGTGTGAAGTAGGCGCCTCCTACTCGATTGCCATGCAGCTTGCAGGTGAGAGAACGAATCGGGCGCGAAAAAGAAATGACGTCAATTTCGACCAATCAGGACTGGGTATCTCTGTTTGGATAGGGGTTGAATTTTTTCAATTGTTCGATTTTTACGATTGTTCGTATTTTTACACCATTTTTAAATCTGGTTTGCTTTCTCTGTTGAGTTATTTTTCTTCACACTTGCGCATACGGTTGGTACGGAGGTGCGCTTTTTATGCTTTGCTTACATCGAGCGAAGACGGGCGGGCGATGTTTAGTATCTGAACTTTGCGACGTGTTCATTCGGCGCTTTCGTGATTATGAATTCGGTGCACTTCGTACCAAAAGAGAATACGTGTTTGTTATGAACGCGTGCTGATGAAAATTAAACTCCAGTGCAGCGCAGATTCAATGGATCTGCAGTCCCTAAATCAATTGAAATCTATAAAGATATCAGTGTACACTTAGATCACAGTCTAACCAACATATAGAAGCAAAGAGAACGGAAGTGAAGATGTGCGCAAATCAAATATATTGGCTAATTGGGAGGAAATCGTAATTAGAACTAGAGTTTAAACTACTTCTATACAAATCCATGTTGAAGCCTTTTTGGCATTATAGCTATCACTTATGACAAACAGCTTCAGCAAGAAACATCGAAATTGTTGAAAGAGTACAAAATAAGCTGCAAAGACATATTACTGGCACACGCAGTAGTGTTATACGTCGAGATTTAGGGATGGCGACGGATAGAGAAGAATTTTATAAAACGAAGAGGAAATATGCGGAAAAGTTGAAGAATCATCTAAATCCACTAGCAAGACGACTCGGTCAACCTATGGTAATATGTCTGAAGAAATAAACGCTAATTATTTGAATGTGGTCTGGAACACATGAGAAATTTTAACTATTAGATTTGATAACAAATGTAATACATTATTTCGTTGAAATCAAATGCATAATGCTGTCATTTCCAAATCACGGAAGATTCAATAAATAATTGTATGAAAAAAAAATCAGGAAGTGGGTTATATCTGTGGTATAACCGCAAGGGTGACGTAGGACTATCGTTGATTTAGTGATCATTTGTTTTTAGTTGCATCTGAATCAATTCTGAATGAATGAATAAATGAATACTTGGGGGACTTCGAAAACGAGAGCGTTACGTTGAAGGCACAATTTTCAGCAAAAGAAGCAATCACATGAAAGTTGTATAATACATGATACATTGCTTGTATTGTGATATGATTTGTATTCCATTTCCAATAGACAAAATATGCTTTCTGTCCGTGATTGAATCGTGAGGAGGTGTGGTTTACGATGGCAATTTGGAAAACAAACTAGAGGCGAATGAACTCTCTGAGTTTGAAACTTTCAGCGACTGAGCAATAATCGATTTTCCGAAACATTTTCCATTGCGCGCGCATCCAATATTGGATACGAAAATATCCTACTGATGGGGAAGACTAATCTTCAGAAGCTTTCCTGCTACTTGACGATTACGATAACATCTTTCCAGGTTCTCCTCGATACTCGAAGCCCACCAGTGGTTAATGCTAACCACCTGTTCATTGCACTTGATTGAAAAATCACAAAAACAAATGTATTTGGTTGCAGTGTTATATGGATAGAAAACGTTAAAATAAACTCTTTCACATGAATGTATTTTCCAAATCCAAGGGGAACTGTTAGATTATTTTTCAGCAACGATGACATCTTTCCGGAATCTTCTCAATGATGGAAGGCAACCAAACGAAAATAGTTCCGCGCGTGTATGTGTGGTGGCTGCTCCGATGTCTCAAGCGGAACCGTTTGTGGCATCACTCCCCTTCTGATGGATTCTCTTCTGGCCTAAGATGCACAAATAAGCTCTTGGTGCACCGTTCATCAGCGCTTTCATGATGAACGAAATTAGCTTCACCACAACAACGACAACATGGTCCAATCACTGTTCAATTATAACTGAGTGGATTTCCGAGCAGCACTCGCCTATATACCGATTGGTGATTTCAATAGCCTGTTTTGAAAGCAATTTTATGGCTATTGAAACAAGTTTTTGGATATAACTCGTAGACATTTTTCGAATGAAGTGTTCATCATACCATTTCGTTCTGTTGTTTACACCCCGGTATAGAAATGAAGATTTTACACCCCGGTATAGAAATGAAGGATGTAGTCCTTTGTCAAAATGAAGATAAGTTTAATATAGTTTTGATTGTTATGTGTAGCTTTTTTTCGGCACGAAAATGGACAGGACCAAATGTAATCTCATAAGATGCTCAAGAATAGACATTTCTAGGAAGACTATTGTGTATATTTCGGTTGATACAGGATCAGGAAAAGAGCTTTTAGAGGGTATTTTGACGAGTTCGTAGGGTGTGGAATGCAGATTAAAACAAAAACAAAAAAAAAATGAATTTAGGTTGGAACGGTTGAAGCCCAAGCCCAAATGATATTGCATCGAGATTCAATCGAGAATATCTATGATCGTTTTATAGCTCATGCATGAAAATTCTCACACGAATATATTAATACAGCAGTGATTTACAGTGATTTATTTTTACATTCGCAGATTCCGAAAATTCTTCAGATGACGAAGACGTTCGAGATTTGGAGGGAAGGACGTTTACGGCTGGTGGTATGGAGGTGAGCTAACCATGAGGAATTTGGCTTATTGTAACTTTTGTTCGTCAAATCGTATAATAGTAAGCCGGTCTCCTGACTAATACTGTTGTTGAAATGAACAATATCGAACGTAAGGTTCGAGGGATCCGTTTCTTATCGCTACTGCACATATACTATAAGGTAGAAGGAAACGTTGTACCGGACGAGAATATAAAAAATGTCATATTCGATTTCTTTTCTTCTTGAACACATGTCACCGGGCTGCAAGTCTACGCTTTTCTTAAAATTTTCTAAATGTTTTTTTCTCAAGGCCTTGAACTTTTACTTCAGACCGTCTGGGACGAGTGTTCACAGGTCTCATGAGCACCCTGGGGGTTTGAGGACATTTATTGGTATAGGGATGTCCCCGTTAACAGTGAGTTTTAGTGACACTCCTTTCAAACCTCTCGCTCTTTCTTATTCCTCGAAATATTATCTCTCTTCTCCACCTCTTTTCCATCCTTTTTCGTTCTTTGTCCATTGGGTTACGCATTTTCAATCAATCTAAAAACCACAAATAATATTATGCGAAGAATAAACCCGAGCGAGGAATGAAGCCGAAACACAGAACGATACAACTAACCCATGCCGAATGAAAATTGTCGCATGCTGTCAGTGACATTGGGATTTATACGATTATTAATTAAAAAATGAAAAATAAAAAAAAATAGAGCCCATTGTTTTCTGATGGATTTTAGATTGATTTGCAGTCGAATTACGAGATTACAGAAACTTTCTTTTTAGATTGATCGTGCATCTGCTGGTAACATAAAGAGGACAAAAGAGGAAATAGCGTTAGATACTGAAGAAGAGGATTGCTTTGGTTACACAACAAGTGAGTAATATATTATATTTATGATAGATGTTTTTTTATAACCGTATATAATGTTAGTCAGCTACTTCAGTACATTAAGTAGCTTTTTCTTATTCTGTGTGTCGTTTGAGTAAAGTGATTACACTCATACATTTATAATTTCTAAGTTATTCCATTGGTGTGTTGGTGTGTTGATGTGTCATAAGTAAGCCTTGTCACCAAAGATTCATAGATTAAATAATGATAGTACCTTAGTACATGCCAGTTCGAAAGTTACAAATGTTATGAAAATTTGTCTTACTAAAAATATTCACGTTTTGCAGAAAAAATCAAAAAAAGATATGGAACCCTTGGTCTTGTGTTTTGCCATACTATAGAAAAAACCAGCAATGGAAGTTTAGGTCTGTCATTGGCGGGCCATCGTGATAGAAACAAAATGGCCTGCTTTATCGTCGGAATCAATCCTAAAGGCATTTCATCATCCTCGCCGTTCGAAGTTGGAGACGAAATTCTGGAGGTAATTCAAAAAATTTTGATTTTTGTTTTTATTATAAAGAACTAGCTGACCCGGCAAACGTTGTTCTGCCATATAATGTATTTCTAGATAATATTTTGGTTGGTAAAAATAACGAATATACTTCAAGAGAGTTTGTATGTTTTCGTTCAGATCTGTAAAATTGATATAAATGATGATTTTCACAGCGAAACATACATATGCGTACCTTTTATTTTCGAATTTTCCCTTTCTATTTTAAATATCCTTCTTATATATGAAGATATGCAGAGTCAACTTTATCGAATTTTTCAAATCATCTCAAACACAGTATTCTATCATTCTAATTTGGGTGAAGACAAACTCACAAAATATATGGATGAAGTAGATCTGATCAGCCGTTCTCCCGTGATGATGAGTTATACGTACGTGGGAAAAACTCTCTTTTATATATAAAGATGTGCATAGTCATTTTTTTCGAATATTTCAAATCATCTCAAATATTTTCCAAAGTACTCTATCATTCTAATTTGGGTGAAGACAAACTCACAAAATATATGGACGAAGTAGATCTGATCAGCCGTTCTCCCGTGATGATGAGTTATACGTACGTGGGAAAAATTCTCTTTTATATATAAAGATTGTACATGCAAATATTGGCACTGTTGTCCAGAAAGTTTTCGACATAAAACTACGTCTTTCAGGAAGGGTGCAAAATCAGAAAACGTTTTGACGTAGGATTATGTCTTTCGGGAATTATTGGGGTGCAAATTGAAAATAGAAAATCGAGCACCTCGTTAAAATTGTCGAATTTCAAACGTTTACTGCTCAGTCATTTCATGATGAACTGATGAAATTTTTGTGTCAATCGATTCCGGCACTCCATAGCAATTTTTTATATTGAAGAAAATAATATTGTGTTGGGGAAAAAGAAATGTCATATATTGTCAATATATGGCAACACTTAAAAATATCTTGTGTTGTACTTATCGCATCGGGTCATACTATACGGCTATTTAAAGACGACAATCTGTGCTACAAGTGTCGTTTTGACAGTGTTGTGATTGTCCTTTTCAGTCTCATGTTCTAGCGCGTCAAAGATGGAGTCCACCAAGCAAGAAATTCGCCATATTTTACGTTTTTACTACCTGCGAGGTAAAACTGCAACGAAGGCGGCCGAAAAAAATCTTGTAGTTTATGGACCCGATACTGTAACGATTCGCACAGTGCAGCTTTGGTTTGATCGATTCCGTTCAGGTGTAGTGGTTGTCGAAGATACACCTCGTACTGGTAGGCCAATCGTCGTGGAATCCGATAAAATCGTTGAAATCATCCAAGTAGACCGGCATGTGAGCACTCGCTCGATTGGCCAGGAACTGGGTATAGACCATAAAACTGTTTGGAACCATTTGCAGAAGATTGGATTCCAAAAAATGCTGGATGTATGGGTGCCACATGAGTTGACGCAAAAAAATTCTTTTAGACCGAATCAACGCCTGCTGATGCACTGCTGAAACGGAACGAACTCGACCCATTTTTGAAGAAGATGGTGACTGGTGATGGAAACTGGATCACGTACGACAACCTAGAGCGAAAAACAGGGAGTGGGTTAATATCTATGGTATAACCGCAATGGTGACGTAGGACTATCGTTGATTTAGTGTTGTTGAATCTGAATCCATTCTGAATGAATGGATAAATGAATATTTGGGGGACTTCGAAAACGAGGGCGTTACGTTGGAGGTACAAGGTTTTATGCATCCAATATTGGATACGAAAATATCCTACTGATGGGGAAGAATAATCTTCAGAAGCTTCCCTGCTAACTACACTTGATTGGAAAATCACAGAACCAAATGTATTTGGTCGCAGTGTTATATGGTCAGAAAACATTAAAATAAACTCTTTCGCTTGCATGTTATTTTCAATGTCAAGGGGAACTGGCAAATTATTTTGCAGCAGCGGTATCTTACCGGAATCTTCCCGAAGTCCACCACCAGTGGGTAATGCTAACTCGATAACCACCTGTTAATTGCACTCCATTGAAAAATCACAAAACCAAATGTATTAGGTTGCAGTGTTGTAAAGGGTGTGTCACATCAAATTGCATCACGGAAAAAACGCTGTAGAAATTCGCCCAGTAGACCGATCCTTTTGAAAATTTTAGACAGTAAAATAAAAACTATTAAACAACTTTTGGCATTTTCTTTTTATTCATACTTCGAGCCATAGCCCGTATGCTCGCACCTTCCTCTTTACCCCGTCCATAAGGTTCTGTACAACGTCAGGTTGTAGTTTTTTTTGAACAGAAATCCATTTTCTCTTGAAGTCCGCCTCCGATTTGACAACTTTTGGGTTCTTCCGGAGGGCCTGCTTCATAATCGCCCAATATTTTTCTATTGGGCGAAGCTCCGGCGCGTTGGGCGGGTTCATTTCCTTTGGCACGAAGGTGACCCCGTTGGCTTCGTACCACTCCAACACGTCCTTTGAATAGTGGCACGAAGCGAGATCCGGCCAGAAGATGGCCGGGCCCTCGTGCTGCTTCAATAGTGGTAGTAAGCGCTTCTGTAGACACTCCTTAAGGTAAACCTGCCCGTTTACCGTGCCGGTCATCACGAAGGGGGCGCTCCGCTTTCCGCAAGAGCAGATCACTTGCCACACCATGTACTTTTTGGTAAACTTGGATAGTTTCTGCTTGCGAATCTCCTCCGGAACGCTGAATTTGTCCTCTGCGGAGAAGAACAACAGGCCCGGCAGCTGACGAAAGTCCGCTTTGACGTAGGTTTCCTCGTCCATTACCAGGAAATGCGGCTTCGTCAGCATTTCGGTGTACAGCTTCCGGGCTCGCGTCTTCCCCACCATGTTTTGCCTTTCGTCGCGGTTAGGAGCCTTCTGAACCTTGTATGTACGCAGGCCCTCCCGCTGCTTTGTCCGCTGGACGAATGAACTTGACAAATTCAGCTTATTGGCGACATCCCGGACCGAACTTCTCGGATCACGTCTAAACTGCTTAACTACGCGCTTGTGATCTGTTTCACTGACGGAGCATCCATTTTTGCCGTTCTTCACCTTCCGGTCGATGGTTAGGTTCTCGAAGTATCGTTTTAGTACTCTGCTGACCGTGGATTGGATGATTCCCAGCATCTTACCGATGTCCCGATGTGACGGATTCTCGAAATGAGTGCGCAGGATTAATTCACGACGCTCTTTTTCGTTCGACGACATTTTTCCAAATTTACTAAAAATTGACAGCGAAGCATGGCCAACGTGATCTATACACTCTTATCTGATTATAAGCGAAAGCTGAAGATATAATTCCTAAAAATTAAATTTCTACCGCGCTTTTTCCGTGATGCAATTTGATGTGACACACCCTTTATGGATAGAAAACATTAGAATAAACTCTTTCGCATCAATGTATTTTTCAATTTCCAGGGGAACTGGCAAAGTATTTTTCAGCAACGATTAGTTCTTTCCAGATTTTCCTCGATACTCGAAGCCCACCAGTGGTTAATGCTAACTCGATAACCAACTGTTAATAGCACTTGATTGAAAAATCACAAAACCAAATGTATTTGGTCGCTGTCTTATATGATTAGAAAACATTAAAATAAACTTTTTCGCATGAATGTATTTTTCAGTTCCCAGGGGAACTGGCAGATTATTTTTCAGCAACGATTGAATCTTTCCGCAATTTTCTCGATGCTGAATGGCACCCAAACGAAGAGTTCCGCGCGTGTATGTGTGTGTGTGTGTGGCGGCTGCTCCGATCTCTTCCCGGGGAACCGTTTGTGGCATCACTCTCCTCCTGATGGATTCTCTTCTGGCCTAAGGTGCACAAACAGGCTCTTGGTGACACCGTTCATCCGCGCCTTCATGATAAACGAAAAGCTTCACCACAACAGCGACAACATGCTCCAATCGCTGTTCAATTATAACTGAGTGGGTTTACGAGCGGCGCTCGCTTATATACCGATTGATGATTTCAATAGCCTGTTTTGAAAGCAATTTTAAGGCTATTGAAACAAGTTTTTGGATGAAAAAGTAACAAGTATATAACGCGTAGACATTTTATCTTTCGAATGAAGTGTGTATCATACCATTTCGTTCAGTTGTTTAAGAGCTATTAACGCCCAAAATCTCGGTGTCCGGTGTAACGCTTTCATTTTCGAAACTTTGATTTTACACCCCGGTATAGAAATGAAAGACGTAGTCCTACGTCAAAAAGACGGGTGGGTAATGTCGGGGACATAACCGGAGTGACGTAGGACTATACAAAGGGGACAGCTTTTGTTAAATATATATTTTAAATATATTGTTTTATTTTCTTCTCCTACGTGAATACCTACCTATCTACCTGAAAAATGGATTAGTTTACTGTTTACTCTTTATGAATATGTTGATGGTTCTGAAAAGAACCTTTGGTGTTGTGTTTTTGTTATCACTCGATATTCCCATCTTGTTCGGTTAAACCTTCCTGTTTAGCTATTGCGTTTGCCACTCGCCACAGCTTTCACAGTTGGAAAATTTCTTCCCATCCAGCTTGTGACATGTTGTTCAGTAAATTACATTTAATGCGACTTTGCCACTCACTGAAACTAATTGTTGCCTTGCCGAACCGAAGCTGCTCTGTTCTTGATGCGTGTTTTCTCATTGTCGTGAGCAGCTTTGCAAGCCAACTCGAGCACTCCGACGGCCGAAACTCTATAATCGCTGTTAGGTATACTGGTGCTCCGGCACCAATCCGTTCGGCCTAGTTACCCTTGCGGAGCAATCAGTGAATGCGGCCAACAGGGAACTGGAGATCTGCACGGTTCGAGTGAGACTTTGCCTTTCCCTTAACTTGTCCTCCTTTGTTACGTCCACGATGCCGATGCCGTACAACCACATGGGTTTACGGTTTGAAAGAAAATAAGATATTTTTTTGGGGTCCACGTGCTTTATACTCTAGCGCAATTTAAGAATTGGTGAAAATCAATAAGCTCAGAACAACTGCCAAATTCACATACTCATCATATCCTGGCAAACAAATTATGAAAGAATCAATTTGTGTTTTATTATTATTTTGGATAATGTTTTAGAAAGCATTGAACTGTATTTCCTAAACTCTTTTTTGGAAGGTTTAATGGCCCTGAAAAGCGCCTTGTTTTATGGAATGGTTCCAATTTAGAAAACTTAGTACTCGTGGTTTTGAAAAAAACCATTTCGAATGCCCTCGATGCCGGCTTGTTCTGGATTTGCCACCAAAGCAGTTTGTATAAAGAACAAACTTTTTTCTTCTGCTACCTGATGCCGTTTTGCGATTGCGTTTGCCACTCGCCACTCGCTGCAACTGCCTGTTGTCTTGATGTCCACCGAACCGAATGTGTTCTGTTCCGAATGCGGGTTTTCTTATCGTCGCGAGCAGCTTTGCCAGCTAACTCGATCACTTCGGCGGCCGAAACTATATAACGCCGGCTAGGTTTTTTTTTTTTTTTTTTTTTTTTTTTTTATAGAGGTGAGGAACGCTCTTCCAGCCTTATCTGGGAAGGGATAACCCAGACGTCGAGTGGGGATCGCACCCACAAAAACCAAGCCCTCTACTCGTAGCCTCATTCCCCCCGGGACCACATCTAGGCGACTACTTCAGGGGGCGGCTGTGCTCATGCACTTCACGAGTTTTCAACGCTAACTAGCGTTGATCCTTCCCTTTTTCTCTATACATCTCATTTACGTTTCCGTTGTACTCCGCCACGCACATCCGCAGCACAGGCTTCCTTTTACCCGTCGAGACGTGTACCGATTAGGAATTGCCCTCCAACTTGACGCGCAACCCGTCACAGTCACCCTCGCGGGGTTTCTCACCTGTCGAGACGTGAACCGATTAGGAAGCGCCCTCCATCTTGACGCGCGCCCCGTCACAGCCACCCTCGCAGGATTTCTCTTCCCAACGGAGCGCCGATTAGGCAGTGCCCTCCAACATAACGCGCACTCCGTCACAGCAACTCTCGTGGGGGTACCCACCGATTTGATGATGCTCTCCTAGGCTCTCGCTCCGCCGAAACGACCCTCGCAATGTTCCTCTCTCAATCCACCAACAGGCATTGCCAGCATTTTCTTGACCCTGCTCTCCAGATTCCGCTTATCCGTCGAGACGTGTACCGATTAGGAATTGCCCTCCAGCTTGACGCGCAACCCGTCACAGTCACCCTCGCGGGGTTTCTCACCTGTCGAGACGTGAACCGATTAGGAAGCGCCCTCCAACTTGACGCGCGCCCCGTCACAGCCACCCTCGCAGGATTTCTCTTCCCAACGGAGCGCCGATTAGGCAGTGCCCTCCAACATAACGCGCACTCCGTCACAACGACTCTCGTGGGGTACTACACTTTGCAACAGCCCTCGCATTTGTTCCTCTTCTATGGTCAGGGGTTTTTACTACGCTGGTCGGCCCTCCACTTCCGCTGTAGCTCGGACATGATGTGTATGATTACACTGTTCACAGCGTTCCAGGTGCCCTCGTCGCGACACATTTTCTCTACTATGTTCCCGGCATGAAGGGCAGGCAGCCCCTCGCGTCTTGCGGTGAACCTGGGACACACAAATACCACGTGTTCTGGTGTTTCCTCCACATCTTCACACTCCGGACAGAGTGGCGGCGTTGCGTGCCCGAACCGGTGCAAATATTGCCTGAAGCAGCTATGTCCAGACAGGAACTGTGTCAGATGAAAATTCACCTCCCCGTGCTTCCTGTTCAGCCAGGTCGATAGTACCGGTATGAGCCCATACGTCCACCTGCCTTTCTCCGCCGTGTCCCATTCCTGCTGCCACTTCAAGAGTGATTCTACTCTCGCTGTTTTCCGGATACCCCTGATTTCCTTTCGTCTGTAGCACTCTCTGTCTTCCGCCAGAGTGATGCCAATAGGGATCATGCCGGCGATAACGCAGACTGCCTCCAACGAGATCGTCCTATACGCGCTCGCAACTCTCATCGCCATGAGCCGAAACGTACGGTCCAGTTTTCTACGATTCCGGTGGGTTTCGAGAGCCGCCGACCAGGCTGGTGCTCCGTACCGCAGTATGGACGAGGATACAGCAGCCAGGAGACGCCTTTTGCTACTGCAAGGTCCTGCGTTATTCGGCATTATTCTCGCTATCGCGCTAATGGACTTTTCTGCTTTCTCGCAGACGTAGTCGACGTGGTTGTTGAAATTCAGCCGGTCGTCGATCATAACTCCCAAGTATTTCAACCTACGCTTAGAAGTTATCACGTGTTCCCCGACTGTGATTTCCGCTCGCTGCACGGCTTTGCAGTTACTCACCAACAATACTTCCGTTTTATTATGAGCAATCTGCAGTTTCGCTGCTTGCATCCAGTTCTCTACTGAGACGATGGACTCGATTGCAAGCATCTTCACCTCTTCGAGTGTCTCGCCTGCCACTGTGAGAGCGATATCATCCGCGAAGCCCACGATCTCCACGCCTTTGGGAAGCTTCAGATTCAGTACTCCGTTATACATTACGTTCCAGAGCGTTGGGCCCAGGATAGAGCCTTGTGGTACTCCGGCCGTTATATTCAACGTTGTCTGCCCCGTGCTCGTCTCGTAGACTAGGACGCGGTTCTGGAAGTAGCTTCCTAGAATTCTGCACAGGTACCCAGGAACCTTCATACGGTGTAGGGACTCGGCAATGGCTTCCCAGCTAGCGCTGTTGAAAGCATTCCTCACGTCGATCGTTACTATAGCACAATGTCGGTCGCCCCTCCGCTTTTGCTGTGACGCCTTCTCTGCCTTTTCAACCACTGTCCGGATAGCATCAACGGTGGACCTACCTTTCCGGAATCCAAACTGCATCTTTGACAGACCATGGTCACTCTCCGTACATTTCGTCAGTCTGTTGAGGATAATCCTTTCCAAGAGTTTCCCAAGAGTATCCAGCAGGCATATAGGCCTATAGGATGTTGGTACCCCCGGGGGCTTTCCTGGTTTTGGCAGCAACACTAACTTTTGGATCTTCCATTTCTTAGGAAAGTGACCATCATCCAAGCATTTCTGTAGCACTATCCTGAAAATGTCCGGGAACGCCTGAATCGCCGTTTTCAAGGCCGCGTTGGGGATTCCGTCGGGGCCGGGCGCTTTGTTTACCTGCAGTCTCTTCGCCACTGCTACCAGTTCTTCACTGGAAACTTGAGAACGTTCGGTAGCTATTTCGGCGTACGGTGTCGGTGGCCATATCGTAGGATCATGCATCGGAAATAAACCCTCCACAATGACCTTCAGCTTCGCCGGCTAGGTGGACTGGTGCACTGGTACTAACGCGCTCGGCCTAGCTACCCTTGCCATGTCCAGACATGGCTGCTTGGGTTGGTTTGTTGATGTGTTGTGATGCGAACCGATGTGATGTATGGATTGAATGAGAATGATCGTTACGGAAGGAAGGAAGGTATTGTATTATAGAGACTTTAAACTTTTGCAGTTCATTCGTCTCTAGCCTTGAGAAAGGCCCTTTGAAAACTCTACTCTACTCTACTCCAGCGCTACCACCTCCGCCCTCTTGCCTTGAGAAAGGCACTCGATCCCTCGCCGTCCAGCTCGTCCAGCAACGATGTTGTCCAGTCGGTGTCCACACAAAGAATGATCGTTACGGCAGCGGAGCGGGGATTTTAAAGGTGACTGGCTGGCTCGAGAATTACGCATGTGTGAGACTGCGACCAATGTTTCGTTCATTTTTTCTTTTTCCTTTCCAATCGTGCTTCATTCTATTTCGCTGCTGCTCTGGTTGCCCGTTTTGGTCGGTACAATATGAGGAGCACAAAATGGACCAATCAAAAATGGGCACATAGTGCACTTTGACAATGCTTGATATTTGACAATTATTCAATTATTTATCTCAAGAAAAATGCAATGTTATTCGTTATGATAGATGCGTAGATATATTTCCTATTAATTGATGCAAAAACCTTTGCGATCTATTGAGAAATGCTCGAGTTATAAGCGTTCCAAATCTTGCATTTTTTCCTACTTGTTCAGTGCCTAGATTTCCATTTCACCCCTATATCTTCCGGTTAGACGTAGTCCTACGTCAAAAGTCGTGGTCGAAGCGCGCTGAGCCGACCCAAACCATCGCCAAGCCCGGATTGACGACCAGGAAGGTTTTGCTGTGTGTTTGGTGGGATTGGAAGGGAATCATCCACTATGAACTGCTCCACTATGGCCAGACCCTCAACTCGGTTCTCTACTGTTAGCAGCTTGACCGTTTGAAGCAGGCGATTGACCAGAAGCGGCCAGAAATGATCAATAGGAATGGTCTTGTTTTCCACCAGGACAACACTCGGCCTCACACATCTTTGATGACCCGCCAGAAGCTACGGGAGCTCGGATGGGTTGTCCTATTGCACCCACCGTATAGTCCGGACCTGGCTCCAAGTGATTATCATCTCTTCCGGTCCATGCAAAACGCTCTTGGTGATACTAAGTTGGCCTCAAAAGATGCTTGCGAAAACTGGCTGTATGAGTTTTTTTCAAATAAGTAGGCGGTGTTTTATAAGGGAGGGATAATGAAGTTGCCTTCTAAATGGCGATAAGTTTGCGAACAAAACGGCGCATATTTAACTTAAATTGGATAATTTTAAGTATGTTAAATAAAGCGTCAAATTTCGATCAGAAATACGACATTTCTTTTTCCCCAAGCTTATATATGTCATGAAACTAACAATCGAACAATTGATCATTCATTCTTTGTGTGGACGCCGACTTGACAACATCGTTGCTGGACGAGCTGAACAACGGGGGATCGAGTGCCTTTCTCAAGGCAATGAGGGTGGAGGTGTAGAGTAAAGTTTTTCAAGGGCCGAATGAACTAAAAATGTTTAAAGTCTCTATAATCAAATATGGGTTATACCTATGATATAACCGCAAGGTTGACGTAGGGCTACCGTTGGCTTAGTAATCAATGGTGTTTCTTCAATTAGTAATAATCGCACCCCGGATGTTCCTTATTGGGTAATATGTCGCAGAGCTATCTTTTGTGTGTATTGATTAAATTAGTGAATGAATGAAACGAAATCAATTGCAAGCGAATTCCAATCTGTATTGGGAAAACGTTATCGCAGCAAATAGTTATCAACATTTTGCCTCATCATCAAACGCGCAGAAGTTCAGTGAGCTGGTGACATGATATCTTCCAATGCAGTCTTGAATAACCGAGCCAAAGCGATACATGTGTACCCGGGGGTATGTAAAAGTACGAGGTATGGCTATTAAATAACAAGACTGATTACGGAAAAGGGTTATATTTTAATAGTTACGGTACAACGACAAGCTCCCCTTCAATATACTCTCCTTGGCTCCTCACATACCTTTCCATACGTTTTGACGTAGGATTACGTCTTTCAGGAACATATTGGGGTACAAATTGAAAATCGAAAATCGAGCACAAATCGAGCTTTTGTTCCCACCGAAATGTGTTCCCTAACAGAGACATCAAAACCAAGCTGTCTGTGGGAAATCGACATTGCAAATACATGTAAGTAGGGGAGCTTTTGTTCCCACCGGAATGTGTTCCCTAACAGAGACCTCAAAACCAAGCTGCCTGGTTGGAATCAGCATTGCAAGTACATGAAAGTAGGGTATCTTTTGTTACCACCGAATTATGTTTCCTAACAGAGACATCAAAACCAAGCTGCCTGGGGGAAACCGGCATTGCAAATACATGAAAGCTGGGGAGTATTTGTTTCCACCGAAATGTGTTCCCTAACAGAGACATCTAAACCAAGGTGCCCGGGGGAAATCGGCATTGCAAATATATGCAAGTTGGGAGCATTTTTATATTGCAAGTGAGGTAAGTGACCCGATTAATTCTAGGAAATAAAATTTAAATTTGAAACTTTAATGTTGGTTACTTCGTGAAATTTCATATCAATGGCCGATCGTGTATTGTAAAAAATTTAGCACAAGTGTAAGTGTAAAATTGTACATGGTAGCATTTGTGTTAAAAATGACTTGATATATGAAACGATTTACTTCAATTTCCATAAATAGAAACTAAGGTGTGTTCCAGCTCCAGAACTTGTCTTTTGGGTCAAGCTGTCTGTTTTGTTGTATTCATTTTCACCCAAGGAAAGTTCATACGGCGAGAAAAGTTGGAAAAGTGAAGAAATCTTCGAAAAAGTGATTTCCCATATGCCATACACATAGTATTAGGTGTTGTTAGTCCAATTAAAATTCGCATTGGGTTGCATAAACACTCAGAAAGTAAAAATTATCTTTCCCATTTCAAATATGTTTTCTCTATATTGAAGTAACATGTTTTTACTGATGAGAAAAATTGATAATTGTGTTTGGTATTGATGATCTTATATTACATTGTATGGCATTTATATTACATTGACGAGTTTTTTTTTCTTTATTTCATCCACACATAACACAGTAGGCATTTTGTCAAGAGTCACAGAGGGCGGTTTTCATCATATCTCATTCCACTTCGGCATCTATCTATCTATATGATACGCACCATCCAACGACTGTTTACCACCCTTCTGTCATCATCACTCGGTAAACACTGGTGGAGCGAACAAACAATTTCCAACAACCAAACCAAACGGCCCTTTTCAGGGCCACCAAAAATCATTATCAATGAGTTTAATTCTTCAAATATATCCAAAATGAGCAGATAGCCTAACGGAATCCTACGTCAACTATGCGGTCGTGTCTCAGATACAACCCTCCTGTGACTTTTTCCATTGTTCGAAGCAGTGCTGAAACTCTTCTTTTGTGATGACGTTCAAAAACCGCATCGCTTTTTCCTTCGCCTCTTCTACGGACTGAAATCGGATACTTTTCAACACGCATCTGATCTTGGGGAATAGAAAAAAACAGGAAGTGGGTTATATCTATGGTATAACCGCAAGGGTGACGTAGGACTATCGTTGATTTAGAGATCATTTGTTTGAAGTTGAATCTAAATCCATTCTGAATGAATGAATAAATGAATATTTGGGGGACTTCGAAAACGAGAGCGTTACGTTGGAAGCTCAAGGTTTTATACACATGCAATATTGGATACAAAAAATCTTGTTCTGAAGAATAATCTTCAGAAGCTTTCCTGCTAACTGCACTTGATTGACAAATCACAAAACCAAATGTATGTGGTCGCATTATTATATAGATAGAAAACATTAAAACAAACTCGCATGAATGTATTTTTCAATTACCTGGCAGACTATTTTTCAGCAACGATTGGATCTTTCCGGAATTTTCTCGATGCTGAGTGACATCCAAACGAAAAAAAATCCCGCGCGTGTTTGTGTGTGTATGGCGGCTGCTTCGATGTCTTCCCAGGGAACCGTTTTTCGATGATGATACTCCCTTGGTCACCTTCTCTTTTCCTTCTGATCGATCGGCTTTTCTGCGCTCCCTCACAGTTAAAACAAACTGATTGCATTTCAGGTCAGATCAGGCCAGGTAATGAATCCCTCGATCGCTCGCCGTTCAGCTCGTTCAGTAACGATGTTGTCTTGTCGATGTCCTCACGAAAAATGAATGCGTTTCACCACCAGAATATGGCTTAAGTATGGTTTTCGTACGTGATTGAATCGAGAGAAGGTGTGGTTTACGATGGCAATTTGGAAGGCGAACTAGAGGAGAATGAACTCTCTGAGTATGAAAATTTCGGCGACAGAGCAATAATCGATTGAAAATTCTATAATTTTCGCGATACGAAACATTTTCCGTTGCGCGTATATACAATATCGGATACGAAAATATCCTACTGATGGGGAAGAATAATCTTCAGAAGCTTTCCAGCTAATTACACTTGATTGAAAAATTATAAAATCATCAAATCTTTGGTCGCTGTGTTATATGGTTAGAAAACATTAAAATAAACTCTTTCGCATGAATGTATTTTTCAATTACCAGGGGAACTGGCAGATATTTTTCCAGTAACGATTAGATCTTTCTAGAATTTTCTCGATGCTGAATGGCATCCAAAAGAAAATGCTCCTTTCAGTTTGGCCTGCAAAAAACTTTTCTGAACTCTAATCCATCAAATTTGGAGCCCTGAAAAGGGCCGTTGATTATATGCTAAACTAATATAGCACACTCTCCTTGGATTCGACGGGCCAGCTGAATGTCCATGATGTGATGCGTTTTGCATGGATAGCACACAAATTGGTATCTTCGAAAAGGCCTTCTGCAGCGTCGTAACCGCGGAACTTTGGAAGCGCAAGTCGGTTTTGAAGTCCTGAGCAATTCCACGAATCAAATGCTGCAAAGGTAGCTTGCGGATCAGCAATTGGTCGACTTCTGATAGCGACGAATTTCACGCAAAGTTCCCGGTCGATAGCGATGTGGTTTCTTCACCTATCCTGCGGCTGGTGTGCTCATCCGAGCTGCTTTCGTGGTGCCTTACCACCGAAAGACTAACGAGCTGTCTGCTTGGTCCCAAACAAACGAGTCCGCACGGTGCGAGAGTAGAGTAAGAAATGAACGGAAGCAGGCAGGTAGGCAGGTATTGAATTAAAGAGACTTTAAACTCTGAGAATTTCTGAGAAATTCGTCTCTTGCCCTTGAGGGCGGGAAATTTAACTGAAGAACTACTGCACAATTTATCGTTCTCGTTCGATCTAGTCACCGCCATGGATGTATGTCGTACCGCCGCACCCTATACGGCTCTGGGGCCAAAAAATAAAACCAAACAATAGGAGCAGGGAAAAAGCCCCTTTTAGTGTGCTTGAAGAGCTCGCTTCTAAAAAGGGCGTAAAAACCTGCTCATCTTTTGCTGAAAGTAGAAGAGAAGACGAACGAAATTTTATCAGTATAGGTAAATGTGGTAATTAAAAAATTAGATCTGGTCAAATAAACCTGTATCCTTAAGGAAATCGATGGTCCTTTTTTCCACAACGACGTCGTCCGCTAGTGCTGTCCTTATGGTGTCTGCACCCTGAAACTTGATTCTTGAAGCATTAAATTTAGGGCATGTAATTAATATATGTTCCACCGTGAGTCTTACATTGCACGACTCACATAGTGGTGGTTCCAATCCAAGCATGATAAATTTGTGTGTTAAAAATGTATGCCCAATACGTAAACGTGTTAGACATACTAGAGTAGATCGGAGAATACTATCCTTCCAGGGAAGGGTAGTATTCTTGATCCTTCTTAAGAAGAGGTCACGGGAAAAATACCAACTGTTCTCCCAGCTCAATCTGAGGGATTGACGGATCCATCTGATGGTGTCTGTTGCTGGGGGGTGGGGGGGTTGACCATAGTTCGGAGAGCCTACTTTCCTTGGCGAGAAGATCAGCCTGTTCATTACCCTGGATTCCGCAGTGCCCTGGGACCCAGCAGAAAGTGATGTTCTTCCCTGTAATTTTTTCCTCAATGCTTTGCATCCAAGGGTGTTTACTATCGACACTTTGTAGTACACGTAATGCACTATAGGAATCAGAGAAGATCACCACTTTACTGTCGTTATCACAGAGTGATGGTGCGACAAGGAGAGCGGCAATTTCGGCGGAGTATATCGAACAAATGGAAGGCAGTTGGAATTTTAGCTCCGTGTTATTAGCAAAAACTTCAAACCCTGCTAGGTTGCCATCAAAAGACCCATCTGTGAAGATTCTGTGGTAGGTGTGATATTTGTTATGGACGTGGTTATTAAAACAGGCCGTTACAATGCTGCTGGCTTCCCCAGCACCAACAGCATTTTTGATTGACCAGTCTATCTTTGGTGGATGTGCGTGCCATGGGCGTTGACCAACTCTGCTTAATATTCGGGAGGGTGACTTGGCCAATATCTTGCAGCCAAATGTTGGCTCTGGTATGAATGGATAGAAGATCCGGGTATTTCTCGGAAGTCCGGATGGTTTTAGTGGCTAGGATATTTGTGAGGAAGTGTTCGAAAGGAACTTCGCCAGCCTCCACAAGCAGAGCGTTTATTGGGCTGGTCTGAAGAGGTCCTGATGCATGTCTAATCACACTATGGTAGACAGGCTTTATGTATTTCAAGTGAACCCAAGAGGCACGGCTGAAAAGTTCGATGCCGTACCGAATTTTAGAGAAGATAATGCTTTTTCCTATGTTGCAGATGGTTTTACGAGAACTCAAGTGGCATCGGCCACTTAAAGCTTTCACCAGCAGCAGGCGGCACTTCATACTAGCTTTAGTATTTCTGAGGTGTTGTCCGAAATATAGTTTACTGTCAACTAGCACTCCGAGAATTCGGGCTGAGCTGACTCTTTTAATAGGCCTGCCATTGATTAGACATGTTCTAAGGTTTTTCTTATGACCTTTACATTTGTAGCAGTGCATAATATTAGACTTCTCTGCCGAGTACTTAAACCCAATGGAATTTGCCCAGTTGCTAACAGCCGAGATTCCTTCCGACAGTCTGCTGCCGGCCATTTCTGGGAAAGGGTTTCTGGTCATCAGCAGTAGATCGTCTGCATAGGCCAGTACCTCGATGTTTTGAGGGATAACCTCGAGAAACGACTGCATAGCGACGAGGAAGAGGGAAACTGATAGAACCGATCCTTGTGGTATTCCGTTTTCTAGGCAACGGTTATCCGATAGTGCTCCTCCGAAGTAGACTTGAAAGCTTCGATTGGTGAGGAAACAGCGAACAATGTTGAAGAGGGAGCCTTCAAAACCCCATTGGTGGAGTTGATCGATAATGTTATGGCGCCATGTGGTAAGCTTTGGCTAGGTGGAGTGAAACAATTTCGCTGTGGTGGTCCTTTTCGATAGTTTCTTGGAAGAACTGATCGAATTGACAGAAGTAGGTGCCAGTACCTATACCTTGGCGGAAACCATGCTGTCTGGGGTCTAATAGTTGGCATTCTTCAAGGGCCGTCCTAAGTCTTCGATTGATCATTCTTTCGAAGACTTTCCCCAAGCAGCTGAAGAGGGTTATGGGATGGAAGTTATTCGCGGCCCGTTTACTCTCCTTTACTTTTGGGATAGGTATTACCAAGCCCCCTTTACATGCATCTGGGACTGTTAGCCCAACATTCGTTGTATATCTGAAGGAGTAAAGTTTTTGCATGAAGAGGTAGATGCTTGATCCTCGGATATTCGATTTCATCTGGGCCAGCTGATTTGCTTTTGGATATTTTTATTGCCCATAACAACTCGTCTAAAGAGAACTTATCGTTGTATTTTTGGGACTGTCCCGAAGCAGAAGGGAAAGTTCCGTCTCCGCCTTAATAGCCTTGAAGTCGTTAGTGTAGTTGAAGGTGGCTGAAATAGTGGCAAAGTGGTCAGCTAGATGGTCGGCTATGATGCTTGGATCTTCGGGATGGTGCCATTAATCTCGAGGGAATAGCAGTTTGAAGCTTTCTTGCCACTAAGTGCGTTGACCTTGTTCCAAAGTTCAGATTTAGAAGCATTAGGGTTGATGCCGTCAAGAAATTCCATCCAACTGTTTTTCTTGGCTTCGGTTATTACCTTCCTGGCTAGAGCTCTAGCCGTTTGGAAGTTTGTTAGGGCAATCCTTTTGCAAGCGCTTCCATCAGGAAGGCGTCGTAGGATACGGAGGGATTTTCTTCTCCTTTTGATGGCCTGTGCAACTTCATTGTTCCACCATGGGACAGCCTTCCGGCCGGGTTTCCCACTGGTACGATGGATATTTCGTTCAGCCGCTAAAAGAATGGCGTGGGTAAATTCTTCCACATGGCAGCTTTCATGTTCAGAAAGTAAGCTTATTGTTATTGTTTTACCTCTTTTGTCACATTTTTTTCCTCCCCATGAAGAGTGGGAGGCGTTAAAGTCACCCATCAGGACGAATGGGTGCGGTAACTGTTTGATGGCATCTGTAAGTTGCGTTTCAATGTCATTACTGTGCGATGGGGGTATATAAATGGAAGCAAGGGTTACCTGTAGAGGTCCCTTCAGTTGTATCGCACATATTTGTAATGATGATGCTATGGGGATGACGGTATGAGGAAGGTCACTCAGGACAGCGAGGCAGGCTCCACAAAGCCCCGAGGATAGCCCTTCCTTGAAATACCATGAAAATTTGCCTTTAAACGACCGCTCTAAGAGCGATACATTGTGTTTTTTTAGCTTCTTGAAAAGCCAGTGTTAGTGGGAGATGTTGTTCCTCAGCTAACATTAGCTTAATTTCGTCAATGGAAGTGGATAGCCCACGCAAGTTCCATTGAATAGCAAGTTTTCGGTTGGGTGCTTGGTTACAGGACGAAGGGTTGCTGTGACTAGCTAGAAGAGTGAATTTTAAAAATGAGTAGAAGGTAAGTGGGCTGAGGTAAGTAAGTAGGGGTTCGAAGATGGCAGAAGGGTATGAGATTAGGAATGGGTAGATTTGCCGGATTTGTTCTTTAGTCAAGGGTCATTTTTGCAAACGTTGGCAATTGGTTTGTTGGAGAGTTGGGTGGGTTTGTTTGAATGGTTGAATTGGTTGGAGGTTTTAGTTAGGGATGCGGTGGTTGGTTGGGATGAAGTGGATTGTTGGGGGGAAGTGGATGGTTGGGTAGAGTTGTATTTTTGGTTCTTCGACTTCTTCCTATTGGATTCTTTTTCTCGGAAAATTTCCTCTTCTGATGATTTGAATTCATCTGAGGTTGACCTTTTGTTGATATTTTTCCTCTTGTTGGAGGGGGTTGTTTCGATTTCCATTGAAATGTCTGGGTCAGATTCTGAATCTGAAGAGGAGGTGCTGAATTCCGATTCCTGTAGATTATTTGACGGAGTTGGAACTGCTTTGACGGAAGCAGTTGGCTTAGCCTGAGTGCAGTTGCGCTTGCATTGAGAACAACCTGTATTCTGATTTTTGTCTAGTCTTTCTTGCAGCTTACTAGCAAAGGAAGGACCATTTTTATTTTCACAAATGGACTTAGCATCCTTATATGAAACACCTTGGTCAAATCGGACTCTGGTTATGTTATCCTCTGCGATCCATGCTGAGCACTTCCTACTAGTTGAGGCGTGAGTTCCCTTTGCAGTTCACACAAGAGGCAGGTGCATTGCACATAACATTTTTTATTTTGTCTTTATCATTTGTATTTGTATTAAGTTCAGGGTGAGCTACACCGCAGTTGCGACAAAGTTGAATTTTTTTAGAGCACTTTTTAGAAGTGTGGCCAAAAGCGAAGCATCCGAAGCATTGCATCGGGTTCGGGTTGAAGTTTCTGGTAGGAGCACGGAGGAATCCGAAGTTAATTGCTTCAGGAATAACCGTTCCGTTTATGGTAAGGATCATGGTCGAAGTAGGAACTCTTTCCTTCATGACTGGGTCAAATCTTACAATTTTTTTGACGCCGATCACATTTTGGTCGGCTAGTTCAGTTAGGAGGACATCTTCGTTTAACAACATTACGTCACGACAGGACACAACGCATTTGCGTTGGTTCAAGGTGGGATGGTATATAATTTCAATGGGTGTTTCGTCGATCAGCGACTTTGTACCCAGAAGCAATTGAACGAGTTTTTCATCTCGTAGATGTAGCGCATATTGAAGGCGATTTTTATCGTCGCGTTGTGGTTTAGTATCTTTAAATTCCTTACCGATCATTCCTTGGATCGATTTGGAAACAGTAAAAGGGTTTGATGGAAGAAGATTGCCTTCAGTGGCTCTCAGAAGTAAGATTTGTAAATTGCCACCGAAAGGGTCAGCCCATCTGGGCGAGGTACGAGTAGTGGGAACACCATTATAAATATTGGTTGGCCTTCCGGCGCCGGAGCTGCTGGAAGCCATGTCAAATCAAATACAAAGGTAGAATATACGACGTGCGTCGGGGGGACAACACATTTTTGTCACTCACCGATCGTATAGAAGAACTTTCTCCGAATTCACCACCTAATGATAGTGGGGTAGCGGGGAAGGGACCGGATACCGACGACGGCAGGGCAATCGCCGCAGCAGTTCGAAGCGACGAAGCGAAGATGACCTCCTTTCACACCTCCTGTGCTGCTGATGGTTGAAGAGCAGAAATTGCGCCGAAATCGCGCGTCACTGGCAGGAAAACGATGCAGATGAGACAGCTGCAAACAGCGGGACACGCAAGGGGTGAAAACTGCCGGTCAAAGTGACCAATCCGACCGGACCAACTTCCTTAATGGCCGTTGGGGGCTTCTCGGCGGCTTCCTCCTTTCCTGGTAACTTTCCGGACAACTGTTGCTGCAAAAACGCTTTATTTAAGACCGAAATCAGCTTTGAATAAAGCTTTGCATTCGGTAGTAGGAGAAAACCTTAATTCTTAATTCTATCGTGGTGTCGATGATAATTCGATACCGATAGGTGCCATGGATATGGATTTCATAATGGAGAATATGAAATATATGTCATGATGTAGTGAATATATCCCCATATCGAAGAAATCACTTTGATGAAACTGTTTGCCGTTTGTCGTTTTTAATTGTTGGGAAAGGGCATTATTTTTGCTGAGTAAATTCCAAGAAAAAATCTATTCCTTCTTTAAGCGTGATTCATTCTGCTTCGGATCAACGGAACAGTATGATAATCATTTCATACAAAATATGAAGTGTCCAAGAGTTATATGATTGCTATTTATTGACTCGAAAAATTGTTTCAATAGCTTAATAGCTTCGAAAACAGGTTATTGAGGCGCGCCCTCTTGGAAACCCATTAACCTTATTGGAATGTGAGATGGGGAAGCTCATACTCACGTCTATGCATTATGCTGTATTCTTCCAATTAATTTCGTTTTTGCAGGCCGAACTGAAAAATTTTCAGTCGAGTTAACTCTCTTTTACAGTAATGTTTTTGAATACGGACACTTTGCATTACATTCAATATCATATTACAGCCATAACATTTTGACGTAGGACTACGTCTAACCGGAAGATATAGGGGGTAAAATGAAAATCTAGGCACTGAACAAGTAGGAAAATATGCAAGATTTGGAACGCTTATAATTCGAGCATTTCTCAATAGATCGCAAATGTTTTTGCATCAATTGATAGGAAATATATCTACGCATCTATCATAACGAATAACATTTCATTTTTCTTGAGATTAATAATTGAATAATTGTGAAATATCAAGCATTGTCCAAATGCACTATGTGCCCATTTTTGATTGGTTCATTTTGTGCTCCTCAAATCGTATCGACCAAAACGGGCAACCAGAGCAGCAGCGAAATACAATGAAGCACGATTGGAAAAGAAAAAGAAAAAACAGGAAGTGGGTTATATCTATGGTATAACCGCAAGGGTGACGTAGGACTATCGTTGATTTAGAGATCATTTGTTTGAAGTTGAATCTAAATCCATTCTGAATGAATGAATAAATGAATATTTGGGGGACTTCGAAAAAGAGAGCGTTACGTTGGAGGCACAAGGTTTTATGCATCCAATATAGGATACGAAACCTTGTTCTGAAGAATAATCTTCAGAAGCTAACCTGCTAACTGTACTTGATTGACAAATCACAAACCCAAATGTATTATATGGATATTTTATGGATAGAAAACATTAAAATAAACTCTTTCGCTTGAATGTCATTTTTAATTCCAAGGGGAACTGGCAGATTATTTTCCAGCAACGATTAGATATTTCCACATTTTCCTCGATACTGGAAGCCAACCAGTGGTTAATACTAACTCGATAACCATCTGTTAATAGTACTTGATGAAAATTTTTGGTCACAGTGTTACATGGATAGAAAACATTCAAATAAACTCTTTCACATGAATGTATGATTAGATCTTTCCGGAACTTTCTAGATGCTGAATGGCATCCTGCGCGTGTATGTGTCGATCCTTCGCCGTCCACCTCCTCCAGCACGTTAGGCAACGATGTTGTCTTGTCGATGTCCTCTCGAAAAATGAATGTGTCTCACCACCAGAATATCGCTTAAGTATGCTTTTTGTGTGTGATTGAATCGAGAGAAGATGTGGTTTACGATGGCAATTTGGAAGGCAAACTAGAGGGGAATGAACTCTCTGAGCTCGGAACTTTCGGCGACTGAGCAATAATCGATTGCGGGCGCATACAATATTGGATACGGAAATATCCTACTGATGGGGAAGAATAATCTTCGGAAGCTATCCTGTTAATTGCGATTGATTGAAAAACCACAAAACCAAATGTATTTGGTCACAGTGTTACATGGAAAGAAAACATTCAAATAAACTCTTTAACATGAATATATTTTGAAAATTCCCAAAGGAACTGGCAGATTATTTTCAGTAACGATTAGATATTTCCACATTTTCCTCGATACTGGAAGCCCACCAGTGGTTAATGCCAACTCGATAACCACCTGTTAATAGCACTTGATTGAAACATATTTGGTCACAGTGTTACATGGATAGAAAACATTCAATTAAACTCTTTCACATGAATATATTTTGAAAATTCCCAGAGGAACTGGCAGATTATTTTCAGTAACGATTAGTTATTTCCACATTTTCCTCGATACTGGAAGCCCACCAGTGGTTAATGCCAACTCGATAACCACCTGTTAATAGCACTTGATTGAAACATATTTGGTCACAGTGTTACATGGATAGAAAACATTCAATTAAACTCTTTCACATGAATATATTTTGAAAATTCCCAAAGGAACTGGCAGATTATTTTCAGTAACGATTAGATATTTCCACATTTTCCTCGATACTGGAAGCCCACCAGTGATTAATGCCAACTCGATAACCACCTGTTAATAGCACTTGATTGAAATATATTTGGTCACAGTGTTACATGGATAGAAAACATTCAATTAAACTCTTTCACATGAATATATTTTGAAAATTCCCAAAGGAACTGGCAGATTATTTTCCAGCAATGATTAGATCTTTCCGGAACTTTCTCGATGCTGAATGGCATCCTAACGGAAAGAGTTCTGCGCGTGTATGTGTCGATCCTTCGCCGTCCAACTCCTCCAGCACGTTAGGCAACGATGTTGTCTTGTCGATGTCCTCACGAAAAATGAATGTGTCTCACCACCAGAATATCGCTTAAGTATGCTTTTTGTGTGTGATTGAATCGAGAGAAGGTGTGGTTTACGATGGCAATTTGGAAGGCAAACTAGAGGGGAATGAACTCTCTGAGCTCGGAACTTTCGGCGAATGAGCAATAATCGATTGCGGGCGCATACAATATTGGATACGGAAATATCCTACTGATGGGGAAGAATAATCTTCTGAAGCTATCCTTGTTAATTGCGATTGATTGAAAAACCACAAAACCAAATGTATGTGGTCACAGTGTTACATGGATAGAAAACATTCAATTAAACTCTTTCACATGAATATATTTTGAAAATTCCCAAAGGAACTGGCAGATTATTTTCAGTAACGATTAGATATTTCCACATTTTCCTCGATACTGGAAGCCCACCAGTGGTTAATGCCAACTCGATAACCACCTGTTGCTGTGCTGCAAGTGCTGCAAAGCACTTGATTGAAACATATTTGGTCACAGTGTAACATGGATAGAAAACATTCAATTAAACTCTTTCACATGAATATATTTTGAAAATTCCCAAAGGAACTGGCAGATTATTTTCAGTAACGATTAGTTATTTCCACATTTTCCTCGATACTGGAAGCCCACCAGTGGTTAATGCCAACTCGATAACCACCTGTTAAAAGCACTTGATTAAAACATATTTGATCACAGTGTTACATGGATAGAAAACATTCAATTAAACTCTTTCACATGAATATATTTTGAAAATTTCCAAAGGAACTGGCAGATTATTTTCCAGCAATGATTAGATCTTTCCGGAACTTTCTCGATGCTGAATGGCATCCTAACGGAAAGAGTTCTGCGCGTGTATGTGTCGATCCTTCGCCGTCCACCTCCTCCAGCACGTTAGGAAACGATGTTGTCTTGTCGATGTCCTCACGAAAAATGAATGTGTCTCACCACCAGAATATCGCTTAAGTATGCTTTTTGTGTGTGATTGAATCGAGAGAAGGTGTGGTTTACGATGGCAATTTGGAAGGAAAACTAGAGGGGAATGAACTCTCTGAGCTCGGAACTTTCGGCGACTGAGCAATAATCGATTGCGGGCGCATACAATATTGGATACGGAAATATCCTACTGATGGGGAAGAATAATCTTCTGAAGCTATCCTGTTAATTGCGATTGATTGAAAAACCACAAAACCAAATGTATTTGGTCACAGTGTTACATGGATAGAAAACATTCAATTAAACTCTTTCACATGAATATATTTTGAAAATTCCCAAAGGAACTGGCAGATTATTTTCAGTAACGATTAGATATTTCCACATTTTCCTCGATACTGGAAGCCCACCAGTGGTTAATGCCAACTCGATAACCACCTGTTAATAGCACTTGATTGAAACATATTTGGTCACAGTGTAACATGGATAGAAAACATTCAATTAAACTCTTTCACATGAATATATTTTGAAAATTCCCAGAGGAACTGGCAGATTATTTTCAGTAACGATTAGATATTTCCACATTTTCCTCGATACTGGAAGCCCACCAGTGGTTAATGCCAACTCGATAACCACCTGTTAATAGCCGCGCGTGTATGTGTGTGTAGCGATGTCTTCCCAGGGAACCGTTTGTGGCATCACTCTCCTCCTGATAGATTCCCTTCTGGCCTAGGGTGCACAAACAGGCTCTTGGTGACACCGTTCATCCGCGCTTTCATGATAAATAAAGAGCTTCACCGCAACAGCGACAACATGCTCCAATCGCTGTTCAATTAGAACTGAGTGGATTTCCGAGCGCCGCTCGCTTATATACCGATTGATGATTTCAATAGCCTGTTTTGAAAGCAATTTTAAGACTATTGAAACAAGTTTTTGGATCAAAAAGTAACAAGTATATAACGCGTAGACATTTTATCTTTCGAATGAAGTGTTTATCATACCATTTCGTTCAGTTGTTTAGGAGCTATTAACGCTCAAAATCTCGGTCTCCGGCGTAACGCTTTCATTTTCGAAACATTGATTTTACACCCCGGTATAGAAATGAAAGACGTAGTCCTACGTCAAAAATGAACGAAACATTGGTCGCAGTCTCACACATGTGTAATTCTAGAGCCAGCCAGTCAGCTTAAAAATCCCCGCTCCGCTGCCGTAACGATCATTCTCATCCAAACCGTACACCACATCGTTTCGCATCACAACACATCAACAAACCAACACAAGCAGCCATGTCTGGACATGGCAAAGGAGGAAAAGTGAAGGGAAAGGCAAAATCCCGTTCGAACCGTGTTGGTCTGCAGTTTTCCGTAGGTGTATCCTTCAATTGCTCCGCAAGGGTAGCTAGGCCGAACGCGTTAGTATCAGTGCACCAGTCCACCTAGCCGGCGTTATATAGTTTCGGTCGCCGAAGTGATCGAGTTGGCTGGCAAAGCTGCTTGCGACGATGAGAAAACCCGCATTCAGAACAGAACACATTCGGTTCGGTGGACATCAAGACAACAACAGGCAGTTGCAGCGAGTGGCGAGTGGCAAACGCAATCGCAAAACGGCAGCAGGTAGCGGAAGAAAAAAGTTTGTTCTTTATACAAACTGCTTTGGTGGCAAAGCCAGAACAAGGCGGCATCGAGGGCGTTCGAAATGTTTTTTTTCAAAACCACGAGTACTAAGTTTTCTAAATTGGAACCATCCCATAAAACACGGCGCTTATCAGGGCAATTAAACCTTCCAAAAAACAGGAAGTGGGTTATATCTATGGTATAACCGCAAGGGTGACGTAGGACTATCGTTGATTTAGAGATCATTTGTTTGAAGTTGAATCTGAATTCATTCTGAATGAATTTTGTTTTTGGAACACGCCTTTCACTGGGTCACTTGTGCTTCGTTACTGCTTTGGTCCTCGGATCAGTAAATATTTACTTTTCTTTACAGCATATATTAAATATCTTATGAAGCATAGGATCCCTTCCTACCTTCTTCTTTAACCGAGAGTCGAGCGGACAGATCTGATGAGTGATTTTTTTGGTTTCCCTTTCGCCAGTCCCCTCTGGGCTGGTTTTATTGTGGCTCTTCACTGGGGTAGAGGCGAATGAACTGCAAAGTTTAAAGCCTCTTAAAAACAAAGAAAGAAAGAAAGAACTTTCGGCGACTGAGCAATAATCGATTGCGGGCGCATACAATATTGGATACGGAAATATCCTACTGATGGGGAAGAATAATCTTCTGCAGCTATCCTGTTAATTGCGATTGATTGAAAAACCACAAAACCAAATGTATTTGGTCACAGTGTTACATGGATAGAAAACATTCAATTAAACTCTTTCACATGAATATATTTTGAAAATTCCCAAAGGAACTGGCAGATTATTTTCAGTAACGATTAGATATTTCCACATTTTCCTCGATACTGGAAGCCCACCAGTGGTTAATGCCAACTCGATAACCACCTGTTAATAGCACTTGATTGAAATATATTTGGTCACAGTGTTACATGGATAGAAAACATTCAATTAAACTCTTTCACATGAATATATTTTGAAAATTCCCAAAGGAACTGGCAGATTATTTTCCAGCAATGATTAGATCTTTCCGGAACTTTCTCGATGCTGAATGGCATCCTAACGGAAAGAGTTCTGCGCGTGTATGCGTCGATCCTTCGCCGTCCACCTCCTCCAGCACGTTAGGCAACGATGTTGTCTTGTCGATGTCCTCACGAAAAATGAATGTGTCTCACCACCAGAATATCGCTTAAGTATGCTTTTTGTGTGTGATTGAATCGAGAGAAGGTGTGGTTTACGATGGCAATTTGGAAGGCAAACTAGAGGGGAATGAACTCTCTGAGCTCAGAACTTTCGGCGACTGAGCAATAATCGATTGCGGGCGCATACAATATTGGATACGAAAATATCCTACTGATGGGGAAGAATAATCTTCTGAAGCTATCCTGTTAATTGCGATTGATTGAAAAACCACAAAACCAAATGTATTTGGTCACAGTGTTACATGGATAGAAAACATTCAATTAAATTCTTTCACATGAATATATTTTGAAAATACCCAAAGGAACTGGCAGATTATTTTCAGTAACGATTAGTTATTTCCACATTTTCCTCGTTACTGGAAGCCCACCAGTGGTTAATGCCAACTCGATAACCACCTGTTAATAGCACTTGATTGAAACATATTTGGTCACAGTGTTACATGAATAGAAAACATTCAATTAAACTCTTTCACATGAATATATTTTGAAAATTCCCAAAGGAACTGGCAGATTATTTTCCAGCAATGATTAGATCTTTCCGGAACTTTCTCGATGCTGAATGGCATCCTAACGGAAAGAGTTCTGCGCGTGTATGTGTCGATCCTTCGCCGTCCACCTCCTCCAGCACGTTAGGCAACGATGTTGTCTTGTCGATGTCCTCACGAAAAATGAATGTGTCTCACCACCAGAATATCGCTTAAGTATGCTTTTTGTGTGTGATTGAATCGAGAGAAGGTGTGGTTTACGATGGCAATTTGGAAGGCAAACTAGAGAGGAATGAACTCTCTGAGCTCAGAACTTTCGACGACTGAGCAATAATCGATTGCGGGCGCATACAATATTGGATACGGAAATATCCTACTGATGGGGAAGAATAATCTTCTGAAGCTATCCTGTTAATTGCGATTGATTGAAAAACCACAAAACCAAATGTATTTGGTCACAGTGTTACATGGATAGAAAACATTCAATTAAACTCTTTCACATGAATATATTTTGAAAATTCCCAAAGGAACTGGCAGATTATTTTCCAGCAATGATTAGATCTTTCCGGAACTTTCTCGATGCTGAATGGCATCCTAACGGAAAGAGTTCTGCGCGTGTATGTGTCGATCCTTCGCCGTCCACCTCCTCCAGCACGTTAGGCAACGATGTTGTCTTGTCGATGTCCTCACGAAAAGTGAATGTGTCTCACCACCAGAATATCGCTTAAGTATGCTTTTTGTGTGTGATTGAATCGAGAGAAGGTGTGGTTTACGATGGCAATTTGGAAGGCAAACTAGAGAGGAATGAACTCTCTGAGCTCAGAACTTTCGACGACTGAGCAATAATCGATTGCGGGCGCATACAATATTGGATACGGAAATATCCTACTGATGGGGAAGAATAATCTTCTGAAGCTATCCTGTTAATTGCGATTGATTGAAAAACCACAAAACCAAATGTATTTGGTCACAGTGTTACATGGATAGAAAACATTCAATTAAACTCTTTCACATGAATATATTTTGAAAATTCCCAAAGGAACTGGCAGATTATTTTCAGTAACGATTAGATATTTCCACATTTTCCTCGATACTGGAAGCCCACCAGTGGTTAATGCCAACTCGATAACCACCTGTTAATAGCACTTGATTGAAATATATTTGGTCACAGTGTTACATGGATAGAAAACATTCAATTAAACTCTTTCACATGAATATATTTTGAAAATTCCCAAAGGAACTGGCAGATTATTTTCCAGCAATGATTAGATCTTTCCGGAACTTTCTCGATGCTGAATGGCATCCTAACGGAAAGAGTTCTGCGCGTGTATGCGTCGATCCTTCGCCGTCCACCTCCTCCAGCACGTTAGGCAACGATGTTGTCTTGTCGATGTCCTCACGAAAAGTGAATGTGTCTCACCACCAGAATATCGCTTAAGTATGCTTTTTGTGTGTGATTGAATCGAGAGAAGGTGTGGTTTACGATGGCAATTTGGAAGGCAAACTAGAGAGGAATGAACTCTCTGAGCTCAGAACTTTCGACGACTGAGCAATAATCGATTGCGGGCGCATACAATATTGGATACGGAAATATCCTACTGATGGGGAAGAATAATCTTCTGAAGCTATCCTGTTAATTGCGATTGATTGAAAAACCACAAAACCAAATGTATTTGGTCACAGTGTTACATGGATAGAAAACATTCAATTAAACTCTTTCACATGAATATATTTTGAAAATTCCCAAAGGAACTGGCAGATTATTTTCAGTAACGATTAGATATTTCCACATTTTCCTCGATACTGGAAGCCCACCAGTGGTTAATGCCAACTCGATAACCACCTGTTAATAGCACTTGATTGAAATATATTTGGTCACAGTGTTACATGGATAGAAAACATTCAATTAAACTCTTTCACATGAATATATTTTGAAAATTCCCAAAGGAACTGGCAGATTATTTTCCAGCAATGATTAGATCTTTCCGGAACTTTCTCGATGCTGAATGGCATCCTAACGGAAAGAGTTCTGCGCGTGTATGCGTCGATCCTTCGCCGTCCACCTCCTCCAGCACGTTAGGCAACGATGTTGTCTTGTCGATGTCCTCACGAAAAATGAATGTGTCTCACCACCAGAATATCGCTTAAGTATGCTTTTTGTGTGTGATTGAATCGAGAGAAGGTGTGGTTTACGATGGCAATTTGGAAGGCAAACTAGAGGGGAATGAACTCTCTGAGCTCAGAACTTTCGGCGACTGAGCAATAATCGATTGCGGGCGCATACAATATTGGATACGAAAATATCCTACTGATGGGGAAGAATAATCTTCTGAAGCTATCCTGTTAATTGCGATTGATTGAAAAACCACAAAACCAAATGTATTTGGTCACAGTGTTACATGGATAGAAAACATTCAATTAAATTCTTTCACATGAATATATTTTGAAAATACCCAAAGGAACTGGCAGATTATTTTCAGTAACGATTAGTTATTTCCACATTTTCCTCGTTACTGGAAGCCCACCAGTGGTTAATGCCAACTCGATAACCACCTGTTAATAGCACTTGATTGAAACATATTTGGTCACAGTGTTACATGGATAGAAAACATTCAATTAAACTCTTTCACATGAATATATTTTGAAAATTCCCAAAGGAACTGGCAGATTATTTTCCAGCAATGATTAGATCTTTCCGGAACTTTCTCGATGCTGAATGGCATCCTAACGGAAAGAGTTCTGCGCGTGTATGTGTCGATCCTTCGCCGTCCACCTCCTCCAGCACGTTAGGCAACGATGTTGTCTTGTCGATGTCCTCACGAAAAATGAATGTGTCTCACCACCAGAATATCGCTTAAGTATGCTTTTTGTGTGTGATTGAATCGAGAGAAGGTGTGGTTTACGATGGCAATTTGGAAGGCAAACTAGAGAGGAATGAACTCTCTGAGCTCAGAACTTTCGACGACTGAGCAATAATCGATTGCGGGCGCATACAATATTGGATACGGAAATATCCTACTGATGGGGAAGAATAATCTTCTGAAGCTATCCTGTTAATTGCGATTGATTGAAAAACCACAAAACCAAATGTATTTGGTCACAGTGTTACATGGATAGAAAACATTCAATTAAACTCTTTCACATGAATATATTTTGAAAATTCCCAAAGGAACTGGCAGATTATTTTCCAGCAATGATTAGATCTTTCCGGAACTTTCTCGATGCTGAATGGCATCCTAACGGAAAGAGTTCTGCGCGTGTATGTGTCGATCCTTCGCCGTCCACCTCCTCCAGCACGTTAGGCAACGATGTTGTCTTGTCGATGTCCTCACGAAAAGTGAATGTGTCTCACCACCAGAATATCGCTTAAGTATGCTTTTTGTGTGTGATTGAATCGAGAGAAGGTGTGGTTTACGATGGCAATTTGGAAGGCAAACTAGAGAGGAATGAACTCTCTGAGCTCAGAACTTTCGACGACTGAGCAATAATCGATTGCGGGCGCATACAATATTGGATACGGAAATATCCTACTGATGGGGAAGAATAATCTTCTGAAGCTATCCTGTTAATTGCGATTGATTGAAAAACCACAAAACCAAATGTATTTGGTCACAGTGTTACATGGATAGAAAACATTCAATTAAACTCTTTCACATGAATATATTTTGAAAATTCCCAAAGGAACTGGCAGATTATTTTCAGTAACGATTAGATATTTCCACATTTTCCTCGATACTGGAAGCCCACCAGTGGTTAATGCCAACTCGATAACCACCTGTTAATAGCACTTGATTGAAATATATTTGGTCACAGTGTTACATGGATAGAAAACATTCAATTAAACTCTTTCACATGAATATATTTTGAAAATTCCCAAAGGAACTGGCAGATTATTTTCCAGCAATGATTAGATCTTTCCGGAACTTTCTCGATGCTGAATGGCATCCTAACGGAAAGAGTTCTGCGCGTGTATGCGTCGATCCTTCGCCGTCCACCTCCTCCAGCACGTTAGGCAACGATGTTGTCTTGTCGATGTCCTCACGAAAAGTGAATGTGTCTCACCACCAGAATATCGCTTAAGTATGCTTTTTGTGTGTGATTGAATCGAGAGAAGGTGTGGTTTACGATGGCAATTTGGAAGGCAAACTAGAGAGGAATGAACTCTCTGAGCTCAGAACTTTCGACGACTGAGCAATAATCGATTGCGGGCGCATACAATATTGGATACGGAAATATCCTACTGATGGGGAAGAATAATCTTCTGAAGCTATCCTGTTTATTGCGATTGATTGAAAAACCACAAAACCAAATGTATTTGGTCACAGTGTTACATGGATAGAAAACATTCAATTAAACTCTTTCACATGAATATATTTTGAAAATTCCCAAAGGAACTGGCAGATTATTTTCAGTAACGATTAGATATTTCCACATTTTCCTCGATACTGGAAGCCCACCAGTGGTTAATGCCAACTCGATAACCACCTGTTAATAGCACTTGATTGAAATATATTTGGTCACAGTGTTACATGGATAGAAAACATTCAATTAAACTCTTTCACATGAATATATTTTGAAAATTCCCAAAGGAACTGGCAGATTATTTTCCAGCAATGATTAGATCTTTCCGGAACTTTCTCGATGCTGAATGGCATCCTAACGGAAAGAGTTCTGCGCGTGTATGCGTCGATCCTTCGCCGTCCACCTCCTCCAGCACGTTAGGCAACGATGTTGTCTTGTCGATGTCCTCACGAAAAATGAATGTGTCTCACCACCAGAATATCGCTTAAGTATGCTTTTTGTGTGTGATTGAATCGAGAGAAGGTGTGGTTTACGATGGCAATTTGGAAGGCAAACTAGAGGGGAATGAACTCTCTGAGCTCAGAACTTTCGGCGACTGAGCAATAATCGATTGCGGGCGCATACAATATTGGATACGAAAATATCCTACTGATGGGGAAGAATAATCTTCTGAAGCTATCCTGTTAATTGGGATTGATTGAAAAACCACAAAACCAAATGTATTTGGTCACAGTGTTACATGGATAGAAAACATTCAATTAAATTCTTTCACATGAATATATTTTGAAAATACCCAAAGGAACTGGCAGATTATTTTCAGTAACGATTAGTTATTTCCACATTTTCCTCGTTACTGGAAGCCCACCAGTGGTTAATGCCAACTCGATAACCACCTGTTAATAGCACTTGATTGAAACATATTTGGTCACAGTGTTACATGGATAGAAAACATTCAATTAAACTCTTTCACATGAATATATTTTGAAAATTCCCAAAGGAACTGGCAGATTATTTTCCAGCAATGATTAGATCTTTCCGGAACTTTCTCGATGCTGAATGGCATCCTAACGGAAAGAGTTCTGCGCGTGTATGTGTCGATCCTTCGCCGTCCACCTCCTCCAGCACGTTAGGCAACGATGTTGTCTTGTCGATGTCCTCACGAAAAATGAATGTGTCTCACCACCAGAATATCGCTTAAGTATGCTTTTTGTGTGTGATTGAATCGAGAGAAGGTGTGGTTTACGATGGCAATTTGGAAGGCAAACTAGAGAGGAATGAACTCTCTGAGCTCAGAACTTTCGACGACTGAGCAATAATCGATTGCGGGCGCATACAATATTGGATACGGAAATATCCTACTGATGGGGAAGAATAATCTTCTGAAGCTATCCTGTTAATTGCGATTGATTGAAAAACCACAAAACCAAATGTATTTGGTCACAGTGTTACATGGATAGAAAACATTCAATTAAACTCTTTCACATGAATATATTTTGAAAATTCCCAAAGGAACTGGCAGATTATTTTCCAGCAATGATTAGATCTTTCCGGAACTTTCTCGATGCTGAATGGCATCCTAACGGAAAGAGTTCTGCGCGTGTATGTGTCGATCCTTCGCCGTCCACCTCCTCCAGCACGTTAGGAAACGATGTTGTCTTGTCGATGTCCTCACGAAAAATGAATGTGTCTCACCACCAGAATATCGCTTAAGTATGCTTTTTGTGTGTGATTGAATCGAGAGAAGGTGTGGTTTACGATGGCAATTTGGAAGGAAAACTAGAGGGGAATGAACTCTCTGAGCTCGGAACTTTCGGCGACTGAGCAATAATCGATTGCGGGCGCATACAATATTGGATACGGAAATATCCTACTGATGGGGAAGAATAATCTTCTGAAGCTATCCTGTTAATTGCGATTGATTGAAAAACCACAAAACCAAATGTATTTGGTCACAGTGTTACATGGATAGAAAACATTCAATTAAACTCTTTCACATGAATATATTTTGAAAATTCCCAAAGGAACTGGCAGATTATTTTCAGTAACGATTAGATATTTCCACATTTTCCTCGATACTGGAAGCCCACCAGTGGTTAATGCCAACTCGATAACCACCTGTTAATAGCACTTGATTGAAACATATTTGGTCACAGTGTAACATGGATAGAAAACATTCAATTAAACTCTTTCACATGAATATATTTTGAAAATTCCCAGAGGAACTGGCAGATTATTTTCAGTAACGATTAGATATTTCCACATTTTCCTCGATACTGGAAGCCCACCAGTGGTTAATGCCAACTCGATAACCACCTGTTAATAGCCGCGCGTGTATGTGTGTGTAGCGATGTCTTCCCAGGGAACCGTTTGTGGCATCACTCTCCTCCTGATAGATTCCCTTCTGGCCTAGGGTGCACAAACAGGCTCTTGGTGACACCGTTCATCCGCGCTTTCATGATAAATAAAGAGCTTCACCGCAACAGCGACAACATGCTCCAATCGCTGTTCAATTAGAACTGAGTGGATTTCCGAGCGCCGCTCGCTTATATACCGATTGATGATTTCAATAGCCTGTTTTGAAAGCAATTTTAAGACTATTGAAACAAGTTTTTGGATCAAAAAGTAACAAGTATATAACGCGTAGACATTTTATCTTTCGAATGAAGTGTTTATCATACCATTTCGTTCAGTTGTTTAGGAGCTATTAACGCTCAAAATCTCGGTCTCCGGCGTAACGCTTTCATTTTCGAAACATTGATTTTACACCCCGGTATAGAAATGAAAGACGTAGTCCTACGTCAAAAATGAACGAAACATTGGTCGCAGTCTCACACATGTGTAATTCTAGAGCCAGCCAGTCAGCTTAAAAATCCCCGCTCCGCTGCCGTAACGATCATTCTCATCCAAACCGTACACCACATCGTTTCGCATCACAACACATCAACAAACCAACACAAGCAGCCATGTCTGGACATGGCAAAGGAGGAAAAGTGAAGGGAAAGGCAAAATCCCGTTCGAACCGTGTTGGTCTGCAGTTTTCCGTAGGTGTATCCTTCAATTGCTCCGCAAGGGTAGCTAGGCCGAACGCGTTAGTATCAGTGCACCAGTCCACCTAGCCGGCGTTATATAGTTTCGGTCGCCGAAGTGATCGAGTTGGCTGGCAAAGCTGCTTGCGACGATGAGAAAACCCGCATTCAGAACAGAACACATTCGGTTCGGTGGACATCAAGACAACAACAGGCAGTTGCAGCGAGTGGCGAGTGGCAAACGCAATCGCAAAACGGCAGCAGGTAGCGGAAGAAAAAAGTTTGTTCTTTATACAAACTGCTTTGGTGGCAAAGCCAGAACAAGGCGGCATCGAGGGCGTTCGAAATGTTTTTTTTCAAAACCACGAGTACTAAGTTTTCTAAATTGGAACCATCCCATAAAACACGGCGCTTATCAGGGCAATTAAACCTTCCAAAAAACAGGAAGTGGGTTATATCTATGGTATAACCGCAAGGGTGACGTAGGACTATCGTTGATTTAGAGATCATTTGTTTGAAGTTGAATCTGAATTCATTCTGAATGAATTTTGTTTTTGGAACACGCCTTTCACTGGGTCACTTGTGCTTCGTTACTGCTTTGGTCCTCGGATCAGTAAATATTTACTTTTCTTTACAGCATATATTAAATATCTTATGAAGCATAGGATCCCTTCCTACCTTCTTCTTTAACCGAGAGTCGAGCGGACAGATCTGATGAGTGATTTTTTTGGTTTCCCTTTCGCCAGTCCCCTCTGGGCTGGTTTTATTGTGGCTCTTCACTGGGGTAGAGGCGAATGAACTGCAAAGTTTAAAGCCTCTTAAAAACAAAGAAAGAAAGAAAGAACTTTCGGCGACTGAGCAATAATCGATTGCGGGCGCATACAATATTGGATACGGAAATATCCTACTGATGGGGAAGAATAATCTTCTGCAGCTATCCTGTTAATTGCGATTGATTGAAAAACCACAAAACCAAATGTATTTGGTCACAGTGTTACATGGATAGAAAACATTCAATTAAACTCTTTCACATGAATATATTTTGAAAATTCCCAAAGGAACTGGCAGATTATTTTCAGTAACGATTAGATATTTCCACATTTTCCTCGATACTGGAAGCCCACCAGTGGTTAATGCCAACTCGATAACCACCTGTTAATAGCACTTGATTGAAATATATTTGGTCACAGTGTTACATGGATAGAAAACATTCAATTAAACTCTTTCACATGAATATATTTTGAAAATTCCCAAAGGAACTGGCAGATTATTTTCCAGCAATGATTAGATCTTTCCGGAACTTTCTCGATGCTGAATGGCATCCTAACGGAAAGAGTTCTGCGCGTGTATGCGTCGATCCTTCGCCGTCCACCTCCTCCAGCACGTTAGGCAACGATGTTGTCTTGTCGATGTCCTCACGAAAAATGAATGTGTCTCACCACCAGAATATCGCTTAAGTATGCTTTTTGTGTGTGATTGAATCGAGAGAAGGTGTGGTTTACGATGGCAATTTGGAAGGCAAACTAGAGGGGAATGAACTCTCTGAGCTCAGAACTTTCGGCGACTGAGCAATAATCGATTGCGGGCGCATACAATATTGGATACGAAAATATCCTACTGATGGGGAAGAATAATCTTCTGAAGCTATCCTGTTAATTGCGATTGATTGAAAAACCACAAAACCAAATGTATTTGGTCACAGTGTTACATGGATAGAAAACATTCAATTAAATTCTTTCACATGAATATATTTTGAAAATACCCAAAGGAACTGGCAGATTATTTTCAGTAACGATTAGTTATTTCCACATTTTCCTCGTTACTGGAAGCCCACCAGTGGTTAATGCCAACTCGATAACCACCTGTTAATAGCACTTGATTGAAACATATTTGGTCACAGTGTTACATGAATAGAAAACATTCAATTAAACTCTTTCACATGAATATATTTTGAAAATTCCCAAAGGAACTGGCAGATTATTTTCCAGCAATGATTAGATCTTTCCGGAACTTTCTCGATGCTGAATGGCATCCTAACGGAAAGAGTTCTGCGCGTGTATGTGTCGATCCTTCGCCGTCCACCTCCTCCAGCACGTTAGGCAACGATGTTGTCTTGTCGATGTCCTCACGAAAAATGAATGTGTCTCACCACCAGAATATCGCTTAAGTATGCTTTTTGTGTGTGATTGAATCGAGAGAAGGTGTGGTTTACGATGGCAATTTGGAAGGCAAACTAGAGAGGAATGAACTCTCTGAGCTCAGAACTTTCGACGACTGAGCAATAATCGATTGCGGGCGCATACAATATTGGATACGGAAATATCCTACTGATGGGGAAGAATAATCTTCTGAAGCTATCCTGTTAATTGCGATTGATTGAAAAACCACAAAACCAAATGTATTTGGTCACAGTGTTACATGGATAGAAAACATTCAATTAAACTCTTTCACATGAATATATTTTGAAAATTCCCAAAGGAACTGGCAGATTATTTTCCAGCAATGATTAGATCTTTCCGGAACTTTCTCGATGCTGAATGGCATCCTAACGGAAAGAGTTCTGCGCGTGTATGTGTCGATCCTTCGCCGTCCACCTCCTCCAGCACGTTAGGCAACGATGTTGTCTTGTCGATGTCCTCACGAAAAGTGAATGTGTCTCACCACCAGAATATCGCTTAAGTATGCTTTTTGTGTGTGATTGAATCGAGAGAAGGTGTGGTTTACGATGGCAATTTGGAAGGCAAACTAGAGAGGAATGAACTCTCTGAGCTCAGAACTTTCGACGACTGAGCAATAATCGATTGCGGGCGCATACAATATTGGATACGGAAATATCCTACTGATGGGGAAGAATAATCTTCTGAAGCTATCCTGTTAATTGCGATTGATTGAAAAACCACAAAACCAAATGTATTTGGTCACAGTGTTACATGGATAGAAAACATTCAATTAAACTCTTTCACATGAATATATTTTGAAAATTCCCAAAGGAACTGGCAGATTATTTTCAGTAACGATTAGATATTTCCACATTTTCCTCGATACTGGAAGCCCACCAGTGGTTAATGCCAACTCGATAACCACCTGTTAATAGCACTTGATTGAAATATATTTGGTCACAGTGTTACATGGATAGAAAACATTCAATTAAACTCTTTCACATGAATATATTTTGAAAATTCCCAAAGGAACTGGCAGATTATTTTCCAGCAATGATTAGATCTTTCCGGAACTTTCTCGATGCTGAATGGCATCCTAACGGAAAGAGTTCTGCGCGTGTATGCGTCGATCCTTCGCCGTCCACCTCCTCCAGCACGTTAGGCAACGATGTTGTCTTGTCGATGTCCTCACGAAAAGTGAATGTGTCTCACCACCAGAATATCGCTTAAGTATGCTTTTTGTGTGTGATTGAATCGAGAGAAGGTGTGGTTTACGATGGCAATTTGGAAGGCAAACTAGAGAGGAATGAACTCTCTGAGCTCAGAACTTTCGACGACTGAGCAATAATCGATTGCGGGCGCATACAATATTGGATACGGAAATATCCTACTGATGGGGAAGAATAATCTTCTGAAGCTATCCTGTTAATTGCGATTGATTGAAAAACCACAAAACCAAATGTATTTGGTCACAGTGTTACATGGATAGAAAACATTCAATTAAACTCTTTCACATGAATATATTTTGAAAATTCCCAAAGGAACTGGCAGATTATTTTCAGTAACGATTAGATATTTCCACATTTTCCTCGATACTGGAAGCCCACCAGTGGTTAATGCCAACTCGATAACCACCTGTTAATAGCACTTGATTGAAATATATTTGGTCACAGTGTTACATGGATAGAAAACATTCAATTAAACTCTTTCACATGAATATATTTTGAAAATTCCCAAAGGAACTGGCAGATTATTTTCCAGCAATGATTAGATCTTTCCGGAACTTTCTCGATGCTGAATGGCATCCTAACGGAAAGAGTTCTGCGCGTGTATGCGTCGATCCTTCGCCGTCCACCTCCTCCAGCACGTTAGGCAACGATGTTGTCTTGTCGATGTCCTCACGAAAAATGAATGTGTCTCACCACCAGAATATCGCTTAAGTATGCTTTTTGTGTGTGATTGAATCGAGAGAAGGTGTGGTTTACGATGGCAATTTGGAAGGCAAACTAGAGGGGAATGAACTCTCTGAGCTCAGAACTTTCGGCGACTGAGCAATAATCGATTGCGGGCGCATACAATATTGGATACGAAAATATCCTACTGATGGGGAAGAATAATCTTCTGAAGCTATCCTGTTAATTGCGATTGATTGAAAAACCACAAAACCAAATGTATTTGGTCACAGTGTTACATGGATAGAAAACATTCAATTAAATTCTTTCACATGAATATATTTTGAAAATACCCAAAGGAACTGGCAGATTATTTTCAGTAACGATTAGTTATTTCCACATTTTCCTCGTTACTGGAAGCCCACCAGTGGTTAATGCCAACTCGATAACCACCTGTTAATAGCACTTGATTGAAACATATTTGGTCACAGTGTTACATGGATAGAAAACATTCAATTAAACTCTTTCACATGAATATATTTTGAAAATTCCCAAAGGAACTGGCAGATTATTTTCCAGCAATGATTAGATCTTTCCGGAACTTTCTCGATGCTGAATGGCATCCTAACGGAAAGAGTTCTGCGCGTGTATGCGTCGATCCTTCGCCGTCCACCTCCTCCAGCACGTTAGGCAACGATGTTGTCTTGTCGATGTCCTCACGAAAAGTGAATGTGTCTCACCACCAGAATATCGCTTAAGTATGCTTTTTGTGTGTGATTGAATCGAGAGAAGGTGTGGTTTACGATGGCAATTTGGAAGGCAAACTAGAGAGGAATGAACTCTCTGAGCTCAGAACTTTCGACGACTGAGCAATAATCGATTGCGGGCGCATACAATATTGGATACGGAAATATCCTACTGATGGGGAAGAATAATCTTCTGAAGCTATCCTGTTTATTGCGATTGATTGAAAAACCACAAAACCAAATGTATTTGGTCACAGTGTTACATGGATAGAAAACATTCAATTAAACTCTTTCACATGAATATATTTTGAAAATTCCCAAAGGAACTGGCAGATTATTTTCAGTAACGATTAGATATTTCCACATTTTCCTCGATACTGGAAGCCCACCAGTGGTTAATGCCAACTCGATAACCACCTGTTAATAGCACTTGATTGAAATATATTTGGTCACAGTGTTACATGGATAGAAAACATTCAATTAAACTCTTTCACATGAATATATTTTGAAAATTCCCAAAGGAACTGGCAGATTATTTTCCAGCAATGATTAGATCTTTCCGGAACTTTCTCGATGCTGAATGGCATCCTAACGGAAAGAGTTCTGCGCGTGTATGCGTCGATCCTTCGCCGTCCACCTCCTCCAGCACGTTAGGCAACGATGTTGTCTTGTCGATGTCCTCACGAAAAATGAATGTGTCTCACCACCAGAATATCGCTTAAGTATGCTTTTTGTGTGTGATTGAATCGAGAGAAGGTGTGGTTTACGATGGCAATTTGGAAGGCAAACTAGAGGGGAATGAACTCTCTGAGCTCAGAACTTTCGGCGACTGAGCAATAATCGATTGCGGGCGCATACAATATTGGATACGAAAATATCCTACTGATGGGGAAGAATAATCTTCTGAAGCTATCCTGTTAATTGCGATTGATTGAAAAACCACAAAACCAAATGTATTTGGTCACAGTGTTACATGGATAGAAAACATTCAATTAAATTCTTTCACATGAATATATTTTGAAAATACCCAAAGGAACTGGCAGATTATTTTCAGTAACGATTAGTTATTTCCACATTTTCCTCGTTACTAGAAGCCCACCAGTGGTTAATGCCAACTCGATAACCACCTGTTAATAGCACTTGATTGAAACATATTTGGTCACAGTGTTACATGGATAGAAAACATTCAATTAAACTCTTTCACATGAATATATTTTGAAAATTCCCAAAGGAACTGGCAGATTATTTTCCAGCAATGATTAGATCTTTCCGGAACTTTCTCGATGCTGAATGGCATCCTAACGGAAAGAGTTCTGCGCGTGTATGTGTCGATCCTTCGCCGTCCACCTCCTCCAGCACGTTAGGCAACGATGTTGTCTTGTCGATGTCCTCACGAAAAATGAATGTGTCTCACCACCAGAATATCGCTTAAGTATGCTTTTTGTGTGTGATTGAATCGAGAGAAGGTGTGGTTTACGATGGCAATTTGGAAGGCAAACTAGAGAGGAATGAACTCTCTGAGCTCAGAACTTTCGACGACTGAGCAATAATCGATTGCGGGCGCATACAATATTGGATACGGAAATATCCTACTGATGGGGAAGAATAATCTTCTGAAGCTATCCTGTTAATTGCGATTGATTGAAAAACCACAAAACCAAATGTATTTGGTCACAGTGTTACATGGATAGAAAACATTCAATTAAACTCTTTCACATGAATATATTTTGAAAATTCCCAAAGGAACTGGCAGATTATTTTCCAGCAATGATTAGATCTTTCCGGAACTTTCTCGATGCTGAATGGCATCCTAACGGAAAGAGTTCTGCGCGTGTATGCGTCGATCCTTCGCCGTCCACCTCCTCCAGCACGTTAGGCAACGATGTTGTCTTGTCGATGTCCTCACGAAAAGTGAATGTGTCTCACCACCAGAATATCGCTTAAGTATGCTTTTTGTGTGTGATTGAATCGAGAGAAGGTGTGGTTTACGATGGCAATTTGGAAGGCAAACTAGAGAGGAATGAACTCTCTGAGCTCAGAACTTTCGACGACTGAGCAATAATCGATTGCGGGCGCATACAATATTGGATACGGAAATATCCTACTGATGGGGAAGAATAATCTTCTGAAGCTATCCTGTTAATTGCGATTGATTGAAAAACCACAAAACCAAATGTATTTGGTCACAGTGTTACATGGATAGAAAACATTCAATTAAACTCTTTCACATGAATATATTTTGAAAATTCCCAAAGGAACTGGCAGATTATTTTCAGTAACGATTAGTTATTTCCACATTTTCCTCGTTACTGGAAGCCCACCAGTGGTTAATGCCAACTCGATAACCACCTGTTAATAGCACTTGATTGAAACATATTTGGTCACAGTGTTACATGGATAGAAAACATTCAATTAAACTCTTTCACATGAATATATTTTGAAAATTCCCAAAGGAACTGGCAGATTATTTTCCAGCAATGATTAGATCTTTCCGGAACTTTCTCGATGCTGAATGGCATCCTAACGGAAAGAGTTCTGCGCGTGTATGTGTCGATCCTTCGCCGTCCACCTCCTCCAGCACGTTAGGCAACGATGTTGTCTTGTCGATGTCCTCACGAAAAATGAATGTGTCTCACCACCAGAATATCGCTTAAGTATGCTTTTTGTGTGTGATTGAATCGAGAGAAGGTGTGGTTTACGATGGCAATTTGGAAGGCAAACTAGAGGGGAATGAACTCTCTGAGCTCGGAACTTTCGGCGACTGAGCAATAATCGATTGCGGGCGCATACAATATTGGATACGGAAATATCCTACTGATGGGGAAGAATAATCTTCTGAAGCTATCCTGTTAATTGCGATTGATTGAAAAACCACAAAACCAAATGTATTTGGTCACAGTGTTACATGGATAGAAAACATTCAATTAAACTCTTTCACATGAATATATTTTGAAAATTCCCAAAGGAACTGGCAGATTATTTTCAGTAACGATTAGATATTTCCACATTTTCCTCGATACTGGAAGCCCACCAGTGGTTAATGCCAACTCGATAACCACCTGTTAATAGCCGCGCGTGTATGTGTGTGTAGCGATGTCTTCCCAGGGAACCGTTTGTGGCATCACTCTCCTCCTGATAGATTCCCTTCTGGCCTAGGGTGCACAAACAGGCTCTTGGTGACACCGTTCATCCGCGCTTTCATGATAAATAAAGAGCTTCACCGCAACAGCGACAACATGCTCCAATCGCTGTTCAATTAGAACTGAGTGGATTTCCGAGCGCCGCTCGCTTATATACCGATTGGTGATTTCAATAGCCTATTTTGATAGCAAATTTAAGACTATTGAAACATGTTTTTGGATCAGAAAGTAACAAGTATAGAACGCGTAGACATTTTATCTTTCGAATGAAGTGTTTATCATACCATTTCGTTCAGTTTTTTAGGAGCTATTAACGCTCAAAATCTCGGTCTCCGGCGTAACGCTTTCGTTTTCGAAACTTTGATTTTACACCCCGGTATAGAAATGAAAGACGTAGTCCTACGTCAAAAGAGTTTACGAAATACAGTTTGCTTTCTAAAACAATATCCCAAATAATAATAAAACACAAATTGATTTTGACGTAGGACTACGTCTTTCATTTCTATACCGGGGTGTAAAATCAAAGTTTCGAAAACGAAAGCGTTACGCCGGAGACCGAGATTTTGAGCGTTAATAGCTCCTAAACAACTGAACGAAATGGTATGATAAACACTTCATTCGAAAGATAAAATGTCTACGCGTTATATACTTGTTACTTTTTGATCCAAAAACTTGTTTCAATAGTCTTAAAATTGCTTTCAAAACAGGCTATTGAAATCACCAATCGGTATATAAGCGAGCGGCGCTCGGAAATCCACTCAGTTCTAATTGAACAGCGATTGGAGCATGTTGTCGCTGTTGCGGTGAAGCTCTTTATTTATCATGAAAGCGCGGATGAACGGTGTCACCAAGAGCCTGTTTGTGCACCCTAGGCCAGAAGGGAATCTATCAGGAGGAGAGTGATGCCACAAACGGTTCCCTGGGAAGACATCGCTACACACACATACACGCGCGGCTATTAACAGGTGGTTATCGAGTTGGCATTAACCACTGGTGGGCTTCCAGTATCGAGGAAAATGTGGAAATATCTAATCGTTACTGAAAATAATCTGCCAGTTCCTTTGGGAATTTTCAAAATATATTCATGTGAAAGAGTTCAATTGAATGTTTTCTATCCATGTAACACTGTGACCAAATATGTTTCAATCAAGTGCTATTAACAGGTGGTTATCGAGTTGGCATTAACCACTGGTGGGCTTCCAGTATCGAGGAAAATGTGGAAATATCTAATCGTTACTGAGAATAATCTGCCAGTTCCTTTGGGAATTTTCAAAATATATTCATGTGAAAGAGTTTAATTGAATGTTTTCTATCCATGTAACACTGTGACCAAATACATTTGGTTTTGTGGTTTTTCAGTCAATCGCAATTAACAGGATAGCTTCAGAAGATTATTCTTCCCCATCAGTAGGATATTTCCGTATCCAATATTGTATGCGCCCGCAATCGATTATTGCTCAGTCGCCGAAAGTTCTGAGCTCAGAGAGTTCATTCCCCTCTAGTTTGCCTTCCAAATTGCCATCGTAAACCACACCTTCTCTCGATTCAATCACACACAAGAAGCATACTTAAGCGATATTCTGGTGGTGAGACACATTCATTTTTCGTGAGGACATCGACAAGACAACATCGTTGCCTAACGTGCTGGAGGAGGTGGACGGCGAAGGATCGACACATACACGCGCAGAACTCTTTCCGTTAGGATGCTATTCAGCATCGGGAAAGTTCCGGAAAGATCTAATCATTGCTGGAAAATAATCTGCCAGTTCCTCTGGGAATTTTCAAAATATATTCATGTGAAAGAGTTTAATTGAATGTTTTCTATCCATGTTACACTGTGACCAAATATGTTTCAATCAAGTGCTATTAACAGGTGGTTATCGAGTTGGCATTAACCACTGGTGGGCTTCCAGTATCGAGGAAAATGTGGAAATATCTAATCGTTACTGAAAATAATCTGCCAGTTCCTTTGGGAATTTTCAAAATATATTCATGTGAAAGAGTTTAATTGAATGTTTTCTATCCATGTAACACTGTGACCAAATACATTTGGTTTTGTGGTTTTTCAATCAATCGCAATTAAAAGGATAGCTTCAGAAGATTATTCTTCCCCATCAGTAGGATATTTCCGTATCCAATATTGTATGCGCCCGCAATCGATTATTGCTCAGTCGCCGAAAGTTCCGAGCTCAGAGAGTTCATTCCCCTCTAGTTTGCCTTCCAAATTGCCATCGTAAACCACACCTTCTCTCGATTCAATCACACACAAAAAGCATACTTAAGCGATATTCTGGTGGTGAGACACATTCATTTCACACAGGTGGTTATCGAGTTGGCATTAACCACTGGTGGGCTTCCAGTATCGAGGAAAATGTGGAAATATCTAATCGTTACTGAGAATAATCTGCCAGTTCCTTTGGGAATTTTCAAAATATATTCATGTGAAAGAGTTTAATTGAATGTTTTCTATCCATGTAACACTGTGACCAAATACATTTGGTTTTGTGGTTTTTCAGTCAATCGCAATTAACAGGATAGCTTCAGAAGATTATTCTTCCCCATCAGTAGGATATTTCCGTATCCAATATTGTATGCGCCCGCAATCGATTATTGCTCAGTCGCCGAAAGTTCCGAGCTCAGAGAGTTCATTCCCCTCTAGTTTGCCTTCCAAATTGCCATCGTAAACCACACCTTCTCTCGATTCAATCACACACAAAAAGCATACTTAAGCGATATTCTGGTGGTGAGACACATTCATTTTTCGTGAGGACATCGACAAGACAACATCGTTGCCTAACGTGCTGGAGGAGGTGGACGGCGAAGGATCGACACATACACGCGCAGAACTCTTTCCGTTAGGATGCCATTCAGCATCGGGAAAGTTCCGGAAAGATCTAATCATTGCTGGAAAATAATCTGCTAGTTCCTCTGGGAATTTTCAAAATATATTCATGTGAAAGAGTTTAATTGAATGTTTTCTATCCATGTAACACTGTGACCAAATATATTTCAATCAAGTGCTATTAACAGGTGGTTATCGAGTTGGCATTAACCACTGGTGAGCTTCCAGTATCGAGGAAAATGTGGAAATAACTAATCGTTACTGAAAATAATCTGCCAGTTCCTCTGGGAATTTTCAAAATATATTCATGTGAAAGAGTTTAATTGAATGTTTTCTATCCATGTAACACTGTGACCAAATATGTTTCAATCAAGTGCTATTAACAGATGGTTATCGAGTTAGCATTAACCACTGGTGGGCTTCCAGTATCGAGGAAAATGTGGAAATATCTAATCGTTACTGAAAATAATCTGCCAGTTCCTCTGGGAATTTAAAATTACATTCATGTGAAAGAGTTTATTTTAATGTTTTCTATCCATGAAACACTGTGACCAAATACATTTGGTTTTGTGATTTTTCAATCAATCGCAATTAACAGGATAGCTTCTGAAGATTATTCTTCCCCATCAGTAGGATATTTCCGTATCCAATATTGGATGCATAAAACCTTGTGGCTCCAACGTAACGCTCTCGTTTTCGAAGTTCTCCAAATATTCATTCATTCAGAATGAATTCAGATTCAACTTCAAACAAATGATCTCTAAATCAACGCTAGTCCTACGTCACCCTTGCGGTTATACCATAGATATAACCCACTTCCTGTTTTTTCATAATTTGTTTGCCAGGATATGATGAGTATGAGAATTTGGCAGTTGTTCTGAGGTTATTGATGGTTGGGGACTTTCCCGATTATTCAATTTTCATCAATTCTTAAATTGCATCTAGATTGAAAGTACAGTAATTTACATTTAGCTAATTGGACGGACCTGCAATGCGACATATTTAGTTGTAAACATAGAGTTCGGGGTCCAAATTATGACCCAACATGTCCCAAGCTGGATGGGAAGAAATTTTCAACTGTGAAAGCTGTACCACTGCCATCGCAAATGTTCAATTACAGGTTAAAATCGCCTCCAATGCGACACTGAGTGGTGATTCGGCATGTCGCATTAAATGTAATTTACAGTACAACATGTCCCAAGCTGGATGGGAAGAAATTTTCCAACTGTGGAAGCTGTGGCGAGTGGCAAACGCAATCGCTAAATAGGAAGGTTTAGCCTAACAAGATGGGGATATCGGGTGATAACAAAACAATAAACTCTTTAGATTAAAGATGATTTTGTGGTCCTGAAAATGGTTTGCTTCCGAATCAGCAGTCGGAAAACGCTCTTTATTTGGAGTTGGTATACTTCTTCACCGCTTTGGTACCTTCGGAAACCGCATGTAAGTTCATCGGGCAGCAACAGACTGATTGCGATCTGAATTTCCCACGCCTTAATGGTTGACCGCTTATTGTAGTGGATTAGAAGCGGGGCTTCCGCTATGATACGCTCAAAGATGCATTGACGAAGCTAATGACGCTCATCGCCTTCGATGATAAACCGATGTCGGAATGATCCTGATTCAGCACCTTATGATGTAGATAGCATATGATTCCTTCTCCTTCTTCTTGTCGGTTTTCGAGATATTCTTCTGCGCCGTGCCGAACTTTTTGGCGGCTTTTCCACTATTCCACTAGTCTTCGGTGCCTTCGTTGTTTGTTAGAAACAACTGCATGTGGATCCAACGAGCGAACAAATCGTAATGAATGTATTTTTCTTCTTCTTCTTCTTCTTTGTTTTTAAGAGGCTTTAAACTTTGCAGTTCATTCGCCTCTAGCCCAGTGAAGAGCCACAATAAGACCAGCCCAGAGGGGACTGGCGAAAGGGAAACCAAAAACAAAATAACATCCATTCTGATTTCCCACGTCTGTCCGCTCGATTTTCGAATCAAGAAGAAGGTAGAAAGGGATCCTATGCTTCATAAGATATTTAATATAAGCTGTAAAGGGATGTAAATATTTAATGATCCGAGGACCAAAGCAGTAACGAAGCACAAGTGACCCAGCGAAAGGCGTGCTCCAAAAACAAAAAAACAAAAAGGCCCTTCTCAGGAGGATAGGAAGGAAAGGAGTGGAAAGGATTTGGGAGGGATTAGAGGAGTGGAAGGGGGTGGGAGTGGTATGGGAAGGAAAGAGGGGATGAGTGGGGTGTGGGGTGGGGTGAAATGAAATGAAATACAGTTTGAATAGATAATAAAATATAGTGGTTTTGAATTTAATGGTGTATAGTAGAGCTGAAAAATGGAGAGGTTTATTTAATGAATTTATCCTCCTTGGTGTGTGTGGCTGTAGGAATAGGAAGTTGATTAAAGTATAATGTAATGGATAGAAGATAGATGTGAGTATGTAAGTATATATTGTATTATTTGCTATTTATTATTATTAAATGCGTGTATACACATGTATGATTTCCTTCCTTCCGACCCGTACATACATGTGTATACACACATAAACACGCATACATGACTGTGAAGTGGCGAACTTTAATAAGCAATTTCCAAGGTATTTAGTATTTCGATTTAGATTTTAAGTCGGTTTCTTTCAGAAACGCAATTAAATTGGTTTCTTGGGTCTCGTCTCTACTGAGGATATCTCGGAGACTCTGACCTATGTTGTGTCGGACTCGAGCATCTTTGGTATGTTGACATTCATGTAAAAGATGGCTAACGGAAACCGGAGCTTCGTTGCAAGCACATTGGGGTTTTTCGGCTCTGCAGAACAAGTGTGAGTGGGTGAAGTTAGTGTGCCCAATTCGAAGACGGGTAAGGACTTGCCTTTCCCTACTATTGAGGCGGTCATCCCAAGGGAGAGTGGAATTTTTAATTTTATGAAGATGAGTGGGACGGCTGTTTATCCAACCTATGTTCCAGCTTTCACGGACTTGCTGTTTTACCCAGCGGACAATGTCAGATGGAGGACAGGGCATGTCTGGGGGTTCTATTTTGCTGCCCTTGCCGGCCAGTATGTCGGCGGCTGTGTTTCCGCGGATTCCTGAGTGACCAGGAACCCAGCAGAAGGAGATGTTTTTATCTGAGGCAGCCTCTTCTATTTGTTTAATCCATGGGAGTTTGCTGTTTCCATTCAGAAGATCGTGGAGACAGCTAGCTGAGTCGGAGAATATTGTGGTAGGAAGAAAATCATGGGTGCATTCTTGGGTAGCTATTAAAAGGGCGAAAGCTTCCGCACTGAAGATGGAGCATTGCGGTGGAAGAGAAAAGCTACCAGTGTATCTACTCTCAAAAATTCCACATCCAACTCCATCGGCACTGACTGAACCATCTGTGTATACCTGGTGATTAATTTGAAAATTGGATGCAACGAGGTTATTGAAGCAGGCTTTGACTTTTGGAGAAGGATCTCCCGCCCGAATTGCCTTGAGAAGTTCAAGGTTAATGTTCGGCGGTTTGACGTTCCAATTTCTTCCCGTCGCAGATGAGCGTTCACATATATCGGGAAGATCTTTGTTCGTCAGATTTTTGAACCATGTTTTAGCCCTATGTATTAATGGGACATTGTGGTCGCTTTCGGGGAGTGACAAGTGACGGATGGCTTTATTAGTGATGGCTTTTGTTACCAGGTGGGTGAAGGGAAGTTGCCCACTTTCTGCCATTACAGCAAGAGCAGGACTGGAGGGAAAAGCGCCAATTGCGAGCCTAATTGCTTTATTGTAAATTGGTTGAATGGTGTTTAACACCCTGTCCCCTCCACGGCTGAAGGTGCCTATTCCGTAAAGGATTTGTGGGACCAACCAAACATTTACAACATTTAGCAGCGTCTTTCTATGACCAGAGGCTAGGTTGCCTGCGATAGCCTTGATGATGTTCAGTTTCTTTCTGGTGGCTATTTTGGTCTTTTGGGAATGTGACAGGAAGTTGAGTTTCTTGTCGAAAGTAACCTCTGGTATTTTCAATGTCCTCATTGTAGGGATCGAGATTTTGTTGAGCTGAAGATAGGTTCTCCTTCTGAGAGCTTTTCCGATATGTATGTGTTTGGATTTCTCCGGGGAAATTTTGAAACCTGTTTTCAGAGCCCAGTTTTGGATGGAGTCTAAGGTTTTTTGAAGCCTCTTTCTCTGAATTAAGCCGAAACAGCTCGTAGAGATAAGAGTGATGTCATCTGCATAGACTATGATTTTTATATGGTCCGGTATAACCTCGAATAGAGATTGCATGGCAATGCTGAAGAGGGTTGGTAAAAGTGCTGAGCCTTGGGGGAAGCCGTTTTCTGGGATTTTTAGAGAAGATTGGTGGTTGTTAATAACGGTTTTGAAAGACCGGTTTTCTAGAAAACTGTTAATGAAGAGACCTAATCTCCCACGAATCCCCCAGTCGAAAAGGCTTTTCAGCACTGGCCATGCCCGATCGAAGGCCTTGGATAAATCCAGGGAAACAATATCAATGTGGTGTAATTTTTCAGTTGCGTCGTCTAGGATTTTTTCGATTGCTACAAGGCAATCTTCTGTACCTTTTCCCGCACGGAAGGCGAATTGTCTGGGATCAATCAGCTTATTTGACTCTAGGAAAGTCGTTAAGCGTCGATTGATCATTTTTTCCATGATTTTCCCAACACAACTTAGAAGAGTGATGGGGCGGAAGTTGTCAAGAAGATGATTGTTCATGTCTGGTTTCGGGATACAGATCATTAAACCCTCTTTCCAGCAACTGGGGAGGGTTCCACTGTCCCAGACTTTGTTGAGGAGCTTCAGAAGTGCTTTTTTCTCGAGATGGGGTAGATTCTTAAGCATAGGGTAGCTGATGTCATCAGGTCCTGTGGATCCTTGTTTGACTTTGTTCAGTACCCAATCGAGCTCTTTAAGGGAGAGGTTTTTGTTGAAGTCAAATTCCACATCGGTATGAAAATCGATGGGAATTCTTTCGCATTCCGTTTTGTGGGTTAGAAAGGTTTGGTCGTAGTTTTGATTGGAGGAGGCGGATGCAAAGAAATCTCCAAACGCCTCGGCGATGGTTTTCCGGTCATTGGTGTATTGACCGTTAATTAGAAGATTATATTCTTTGCTCCTTTTCTTGCCATGAAGCCTGCCAATCTTACTCCATAACTCCTTTGATGACGCGTTGGGATTAATTTCGCTGACGAATTTAACCCAACTGTTGTTTTTTTTGACGTAGGACTACGTCTAACCGGAAGATATAGGGGTGAAATGGAAATCTAGGCACTGAACAAGTAGGAAAAAATGCAAGATTTGGAACGCTTATAACTCGAGCATTTCTCAATAGATCGCAAAGGTTTTTGCATCAATTAATAGGAAATATATCTACGCATCTATCATAACGAATAACATTGCATTTTTCTTGAGATAAATAATTGAATAATTGTCAAATATCAAGCATTATCAAAGTGCACTATGTGCCCATTTTTGATTGGTCCATTTTGTGCTCCTCATATTGTACCGACCAAAACGGGCAACCAGAGCAGCAGCGAAATAGAATGAAGCACGATTGGAAAGGAAAAAGAAAAAATGAACGAAACATTGGTCGCAGTCTCACACATGCGTAATTCTCGAGCCAGCCAGTCACCTTTAAAATCCCCGCTCCGCTGCCGTAACGATCATTCTTTGTGTGGACACCGACTGGACAACATCGTTGCTGGACGAGCTGGACGGCGAGGGATCGAGTGCCTTTCTCAAGGCAAGAGGGCGGAGGTGGTAGCGCTGGAGTAGAGTAGAGTAGAGTTTTCAAAGGGCCTTTCTCAAGGCTAGAGACGAATGAACTGCAAAAGTTTAAAGTCTCTATAATACAATACCTTCCTTCCTTCCGTAACGATCATTCTCATTCAATCCATACATCACATCGGTTCGCATCACAACACATCAACAAACCAACCCAAGCAGCCATGTCTGGACATGGCAAGGGTAGCTAGGCCGAGCGCGTTAGTACCAGTGCACCAGTCCACCTAGCCGGCGAAGCTGAAGGTCATTGTGGAGGGTTTATTTCCGATGCATGATCCTACGATATGGCCACCGACACCGTACGCCGAAATAGCTACCGAACGTTCTCAAGTTTCCAGTGAAGAACTGGTAGCAGTGGCGAAGAGACTGCAGGTAAACAAAGCGCCCGGCCCCGACGGAATCCCCAACGCGGCCTTGAAAACGGCGATTCAGGCGTTCCCGGACATTTTCAGGATAGTGCTACAGAAATGCTTGGATGATGGTCACTTTCCTAAGAAATGGAAGATCCAAAAGTTAGTGTTGCTGCCAAAACCAGGAAAGCCCCCGGGGGTACCAACATCCTATAGGCCTATATGCCTGCTGGATACTCTTGGGAAACTCTTGGAAAGGATTATCCTCAACAGACTGACGAAATGTACGGAGAGTGACCATGGTCTGTCAAAGATGCAGTTTGGATTCCGGAAAGGTAGGTCCACCGTTGATGCTATCCGGACAGTGGTTGAAAAGGCAGAGAAGGCGTCACAGCAAAAGCGGAGGGGCGACCGACATTGTGCTATAGTAACGATCGACGTGAGGAATGCTTTCAACAGCGCTAGCTGGGAAGCCATTGCCGAGTCCCTACACCGTATGAAGGTTCCTGGGTACCTGTGCAGAATTCTAGGAAGCTACTTCCAGAACCGCGTCCTAGTCTACGAGACGAGCACGGGGCAGACAACGTTGAATATAACGGCCGGAGTACCACAAGGCTCTATCCTGGGCCCAACGCTCTGGAACGTAATGTATAACGGAGTACTGAATCTGAAGCTTCCCAAAGGCGTGGAGATCGTGGGCTTCGCGGATGATATCGCTCTCACAGTGGCAGGCGAGACACTCGAAGAGGTGAAGATGCTTGCAATCGAGTCCATCGTCTCAGTAGAGAACTGGATGCAAGCAGCGAAACTGCAGATTGCTCATAATAAAACGGAAGTATTGTTGGTGAGTAACTGCAAAGCCGTGCAGCGAGCGGAAATCACAGTCGGGGAACACGTGATAACTTCTAAGCGTAGGTTGAAATACTTGGGAGTTATGATCGACGACCGGCTGAATTTCAACAACCACGTCGACTACGTCTGCGAGAAAGCAGAGAAGTCCATTAGCGCGATAGCGAGAATAATGCCGAATAACGCAGGACCTTGCAGTAGCAAAAGGCGTCTCCTGGCTGCTGTATCCTCGTCCATACTGCGGTACGGAGCACCAGCCTGGTCGGCGGCTCTCGAAACCCACCGGAATCGTAGAAAACTGGACCGTACGTTTCGGCTCATGGCGATGAGAGTTGCGAGCGCGTATAGGACGATCTCGTTGGAGGCAGTCTGCGTTATCGCCGGCATGATCCCTATTGGCATCACTCTGGCGGAAGACAGAGAGTGCTACAGACGAAAGGAAATCAGGGGTATCCGGAAAACAGCGAGAGTAGAATCACTCTTGAAGTGGCAGCAGGAATGGGACACGGCGGAGAAAGGCAGGTGGACGTATGGGCTCATACCGGTACTATCGACCTGGCTGAACAGGAAGCACGGGGAGGTGAATTTTCATCTGACACAGTTCCTGTCTGGACATGGCTGCTTCAGGCAATATTTGCACCGGTTCGGGCACGCAACGCCGCCACTCTGTCCGGAGTGTGAAGATGTGGAGGAAACACCAGAACACGTGGTATTTGTGTGTCCCAGGTTCACCGCAAGACGCGAGGGGCTGCCTGCCCTTCATGCCGGGAACATAGTAGAGAAAATGTGTCGCGACGAGGGCACCTGGAACGCTGTGAACAGTGTAATCATACACATCATGTCCGAGCTACAGCGGAAGTGGAGGGCCGACCAGCGTAGTAAAAACCCCTGACCATAGAAGAGGAACAAATGCGAGGGCTGTTGCAAAGTGTAGTACCCCACGAGAGTCGTTGTGACGGAGTGCGCGTTATGTTGGAGGGCACTGCCTAATCGGCGCTCCGTTGGGAAGAGAAATCCTGCGAGGGTGGCTGTGACGGGGCGCGCGTCAAGTTGGAGGGCGCTTCCTAATCGGTTCACGTCTCGACAGGTGAGAAACCCCGCGAGGGTGACTGTGACGGGTTGCGCGTCAAGCTGGAGGGCAATTCCTAATCGGTACACGTCTCGACGGATAAGCGGAATCTGGAGAGCAGGGTCAAGAAAATGCTGGCAATGCCTGTTGGTGGATTGAGAGAGGAACATTGCGAGGGTCGTTTCGGCGGAGCGAGAGCCTAGGAGAGCATCATCAAATCGGTGGGTACCCCCACGAGAGTTGCTGTGACGGAGTGCGCGTTATGTTGGAGGGCACTGCCTAATCGGCGCTCCGTTGGGAAGAGAAATCCTGCGAGGGTGGCTGTGACGGGGCGCGCGTCAAGATGGAGGGCGCTTCCTAATCGGTTCACGTCTCGACAGGTGAGAAACCCCGCGAGGGTGACTGTGACGGGTTGCGCGTCAAGTTGGAGGGCAATTCCTAATCGGTACACGTCTCGACGGGTAAAAGGAAGCCTGTGCTGCGGATGTGCGTGGCGGAGTACAACGGAAACGTAAATGAGATGTATAGAGAAAAAGGGAAGGATCAACGCTAGTTAGCGTTGAAAACTCGTGAAGTGCATGAGCACAGCCGCCCCCTGAAGTAGTCGCCTAGATGTGGTCCCGGGGGGAATGAGGCTACGAGTAGAGGGCTTGGTTTTTGTGGGTGCGATCCCCACTCGACGTCTGGGTTATCCCTTCCCAGATAAGGCTGGAAGAGCGTTCCTCACCTCTATAAAAAAAGACGGGTGGGTAATGTCGGGGACATAACCGGAGTGACGTAGGACTATACAAAGGGGACAGCTTTTGTTAAATATTTATTTTAAATATATTGTTTTATTTTCTTCTCCTACGTGAATACCTACCTATCTACCTGAAAACTGGATTAGTTTACTGTTTACTCTTTATGAATATGTTGATGGTTCTGAAAAAAACCTTTGGTGTTGTGTTTTTGTTATCACTCGATATCCCCATCTTGTTCGGCTACACCTTTCTGTTTAGCGATTGCATTTGCCACTCGCCACAGCTTTCACAGTTGGAAAATTTCTTCCCATCCAGCTTGTGACATATTGTTTAACCTGTAATTGAACATTTGCGATGACAATGGTATAGTGTCGACTTTCAATGTGGGGTCATAATTTGGACCCCGAACTCTACGTTTACAAAAATGTCCAACTAAATATGTCGCACAGGTCCGTCCAATTAGCTAAATGTCGAGATAAGTGTAAATTACTGTACTTTCAATCTAGAAGCAATTTAAGAATTGGTGAAAATCAATAAGCTCAGAACAACTGCCAAATTCACATACTCATCATATCCTGGCAAACAAATTATGAAAAAATCAATTTGTGTTTTATTATTATTTTGGATATTGTTTTAGAAAGCATTGAACTGTATTTCCTAAACCTTTTTTTTGGAAGGTTTAATGGCCCTGAAAAGCGCCTTGTTTTATGGAATGGTTTCAATTTAGAAAACTTAATACTCGTGATTTTGAAAAAAAAAAAAACCATTTCGAACGCCCTCGATGCCGACTTGTTCTGGATTTGCCACCAAAGCAGATTGTATAAAGAACAAACTTTTTTCTTCTGCTACCAGCTGCCGTTTTGCGATTGCGTTTGCCACTCGCCACTCGCTGCAACTGCCTGTTGTCTTGATGTCCACCGAACCGAATGTGTTCTGTTCTGAATGCGGGTTTTCTTATCGTCTCGAGCAGCTTTGCCAGCTAACTCGATCACTTCGGCGGCCGAAACTATATAACGCTAGCTAGGTAGACTGGTGCACTGGTACTAACGCGCTCGGCCTAGCTACCCTTGCGGAGAAATTGGCGAATACACCTACGTGGAACTGCACACTTGCACGGTTCGAGTGGGACTTTGTCTTTCCCTTCACTTGTCCTCCTTTGTTACGTCCACACGTCCACGTTGCTGCTTGTGTTGCTTTGTCGATGTGATGCGATGCGATGTTAAACGATGCCGTACAACCACACGGTTTGTTTACGGTTTGAAAGAAAATAACATATTTTTTTGGGGTCCGCGTATTTTATACTCTAGCGGTACACACTCACAGGATAGAGACAAATCGGCAGACTCAGCCAAAGGGGCGAGTCCAACGAGACGAACGAATGAGCGTTAAAAGGCAGCGATGGCAAAAAAATACATTCATCACGATTTGTTCGCTCGTTGGATTCACATGCAGGCTAAAAAGGGTCCTTTTCAGGATCACAAAATTATCTTCAATCTAAAGAGTTTATTGTTTTGTTATCACTCGATATCCCCATCTTGTTCGGCTAAACCTTTCTGTTTAGCGATTGCGTTTGCCACTCACCACAGCTTTCACAGTTGGAAAATTTCTTCCCATCCAGCTTGTGACATATTGTACAGTAAATTACATTCAATGGCACGTCGCATTACCACCACTTAGTGTCGGATTGGAGGTAATTTTAACCTGTAATTGAACATTTTCGATGACAGTGGTACAGTGTCGACTTTCAATGTGGGGTCATAATTTGGATCTCTATGTTAACAAAAATGTCCAACTAATTATGTCGCATTACATGTCCGTCCAATTAGCTAAATGTCGAACTAATTGTAAATTACTGTACTTTCAATCTGGAAACAATTTAAGAATTGGTGAAAATTGAATAATCAGGAAAGTCCCCAACTATCAATAATCTCAGAACAACTGCCAAATTCACATACTCATCAGATCCTGGCAAATAAATTATGAAAAAATCAATTTGTGTTTTATTATTATTTATTATATTATTGTAGAAAGCATTTAACTGTATTTCGTAAACTCTTTTTTGAAAGGTTTAATGGCCCTGATAAGCGCCTTGTTTTATGGAATGGCCGAATGTGTTCTGATCCGAATGCAGTTTTTCTTATCGTCGCGAGCAGCTTTGTCAGCTAGCTCAATCACTTCGGCGGCCGAAACTAAACACGGTTCGAGCGGGATTTTGCCTTTCCCTTCACTTTTCCTCCTTTGCCATGTCCAGACATGGCTGCTTTGGTTGGTTTGTTGATGTGTTGTGATGCGAACTGATGTGGTGTACGGTTTGAAAGAGAATGATCGTTACGGCAGCGAAGCGGGGATTTTCAAGCTGACTGGCTGGCTCGAGAATTACGCATGTGTGACACTGCGACCAATATTTCGTTCATTTTTTTTCTTTTTCCTTTCCAATCGTGGTTCATTCTATTTCGCTGCTGCTCTGGTTGCCCGTTTTGGTCGGTTCGATTTGAGGAGCACAAAATGGACCAATCAAAAATGGGCACATAGTGCATTTTGACAATGCTCGATATTTCACAATTATTCAATTATTTATCTCAAGAAAAATAAAATGTTATTCGTTATGATAGATGCGTAGATATATTTCCTATCAATTGATGCAAAAACCTTTGCGATCTATTGAGAAATGCTCGAGTTATAAGCGTTCCAAATCTTGCATTTTTTCCTACTTGTTCAGTGCCTATATTTCCATTTCACCCCCTATATCTTCCGGTTAGACGTAGTCCTACGTCAAAAAAAAAAAAAAAAAAAAAAAAAAACCTAGCCGGCGTTATATAGTTTCGGCCGCCGAAGTGATCGAGTTAGCTGGCAAAGCTGCTCGCGACGATAAGAAAACCCGCATTCGGAACAGAACACATTCGGTTCGGTGGACATCAAGACAACAGGCAGTTGCAGCGAGTGGCGAGTGGCAAACGCAATCGCAAAACGGCATCAGGTAGCAGAAGAAAAAAGTTTGTTCTTTATACAAACTGCTTTGGTGGCAAATCCAGAACAAGCCGGCATCGAGGGCATTCGAAATGGTTTTTTTCAAAACCACGAGTACTAAGTTTTCTAAATTGGAACCATTCCATAAAACAAGGCGCTTTTCAGGGCCATTAAACCTTCCAAAAAAGAGTTTAGGAAATACAGTTCAATGCTTTCTAAAACATTATCCAAAATAATAATAAAACACAAATTGATTCTTTCATAATTTGTTTGCCAGGATATGATGAGTATGTGAATTTGGCAGTTGTTCTGAGCTTATTGATTTTCACCAATTCTTAAATTGCGCTAGAGTATAAAGCACGTGGACCCCAAAAAAATATCTTATTTTCTTTCAAACCGTAAACCCATGTGGTTGTACGGCATCGGCATCGTGGACGTAACAAAGGAGGACAAGTTAAGGGAAAGGCAAAGTCTCACTCGAACCGTGCAGATCTCCAGTTCCCTGTTGGCCGCATTCACTGATTGCTCCGCAAGGGTAACTAGGCCGAACGGATTGGTGCCGGAGCACCAGTATACCTAACAGCGATTATAGAGTTTCGGCCGTCGGAGTGCTCGAGTTGGCTTGCAAAGCTGCTCACGACAATGAGAAAACACGCATCAAGAACAGAGCAGCTTCGGTTCGGCAAGGCAACAATTAGTTTCAGTGAGTGGCAAAGTCGCATTAAATGTAATTTACTGAACAACATGTCACAAGCTGGATGGGAAGAAATTTTCCAACTGTGAAAGCTGTGGCGAGTGGCAAACGCAATAGCTAAACAGGAAGGTTTAACCGAACAAGATGGGAATATCGAGTGATAACAAAAACACAACACCAAAGGTTCTTTTCAGAACCATCAACATATTCATAAAGAGTAAACAGTAAACTAATCCATTTTTCAGGTAGATAGGTAGGTATTCACGTAGGAGAAGAAAATAAAACAATATATTTAAAATATATTTAACAAAAGCTGTCCCCTTTGTATAGTCCTACGTCACTCCGGTTATGTCCCCGACATTACCCACCCGTCTTTTTTTATAGAGGTGAGGAACGCTCTTCCAACCTTATCTGGGAAGGGATAACCCAGACGTCGAGTGGGGATCGCACCCACAAAAACCAAGCCCTCTACTCGTAGCCTCATTCCCCCCGGGACCACATCTAGGCGACTACTTCAGGGGGCGGCTGTGCTCATGCACTTCACGAGTTTTCAACGCTAACTAGCGTTGATCCTTCCCTTTTTCTCTATACATCTCATTTACGTTTCCGTTGTACTCCGCCACGCACATCCGCTGCCAGGCTTCCTTTTACCCGTCGAGACGTGTACCGATTAGGAATTGCCCTCCAACTTGACGCGCAACCCGTCACAGTCACCCTCGCGGGGTTTCTCACCTGTCGAGACGTGAACCGATTAGGAAGCGCCCTCCAACTTGACGCGCGCCCCGTCACAGCCACCCTCGCAGGATTTCTCTTCCCAACGGAGCGCCGATTAGGCAGTGCCCTCCAACATAACGCGCACTCCGTCACAACGACTCTCGTGGGGTACTACACTTTGCAGCAGCCCTCGCATTTGTTCCTCTTCTATGGTCAGGGGTTATTACTACGCCGCCGTGTCCCATTCCTGCTGCCACTTTCGTCTGTAGCACTCTCTGTCTTCCGCCAGAGTGATGCCAATAGGGATCATGCCGGCGATAACGCAGACTGCCTCCAACGAGATCGTCCTTAACGCGCTCGCAACTCGCATCGCCATGAGCCGAAACGTACGGTCCAGTTTTCTACGATTCCGGTGGGTTTCGAGAGCCGCAGACCAGGCTGGTGCTCCGTACCGCAGTATGGACGAGGATACAGCAGCCAGGAGACGCCTTTTGCTACTGCAAGGTCCTGCGTTATTCGGCATTATTCTCGCTATCGCGCTAATGGACTTCTCTGCTTTCTCGCAGACGTAGTCGAAGTGGTTGTTGAAATTCAGCCGGTCGTCGATCATAACTCCCAAGTATTTCAACCTACGCTTAGAAGTTATCACGTGTTCCCCGACTGTGATTTCCGCTCGCTGCACGGCTTTGCAGTTACTCACCAACAATACTTCCGTTTTATTATGAGCAATTTGCAGTTTCGCTGCTTGCATCCAGTTCCCTACTGAGACGATGGACTTCACCAAGCATCTTCACCTCTTCGAGTGTCTCGCCTGCCACTGTGAGAGCGATATCATCCGCGAAGCCCACGATCTCCACGCCTTTGGGAAGCTTCAGATTCAGTACTCCGTTATACATTACGTTCCAGAGCGTTGGGCCCAGGATAGAGCCTTGTGGTACTCCGGCCGTTATATTCAACGTTGTCTGCCTCGTGCTCGTCTCGTAGACTAGGACGCGGTTCTGGAAGTAGCTTCCTAGAATTCTGCACAGGTACCCAGGAACCTTCATACGGTGTAGGGACTCGGCAATGGCTTCCCAGCTAGCGCTGTTGAAAGCATTCCTCACGTCGATCGTTACTATAGTACAATGTCGGTCGCCTCTCCGCTTTTGCTGTGACGCCTTCTCTGCCTTTTCAACCACTGTCCGGATAGCATCAACGGTGGACCTACCTTTCCGGAATCCAAACTGTATCTTTGACAAACCATGGTCACTCTCCGTACATTTCGTCAGTCTGTTGAGGATAATCCTTTCCAAGAGTTTCCCAAGAGTATCCAGCAGGCATATAGGCCTATAGGATGTTGGTACCCCCGGGGGCTTTCCTGGTTTTGGCAGCAACACTAACTTTTGGATCTTCCATTTCTTAGGAAAGTGACCATCATCCAGGTATTTCTGTAGCACTATCCTGAAAATGTCCGGGAACGCCTGAATCGCCGTTTTCAAGGCCGCGTTGGGGATTCCGTCGGGGCCGGGCGCTTTGTTTACCTGCAGTCTCTTCGCCACTGCTACCAGTTCTTCACTGGAAACTTGAGAACGTTCGGTAGCTATTTCGGCGTACGGTGTCGGTGGCCATATCGTAGGATCATGCATCGGAAATAAACCCTCCTGTTGGTGGAAGTATAACCCCGTACACTAAGATTAGATAGCATTTATTTATCTGCTTCAAAGCTGCAGAAAGTAGTTATAATTAGGTTTCAATAACAAATTTAGGTATATTAGGCATCTTACAATCTAGTGCATTAATTCAATTTTGGGGGTTAGAAACCGCACTTCATAGAATAATTAATTATCGCCACGGAAGTGGGATCTAGAAAAATAAATTGTAGGTTAATAAATTACACTATACTAAGCAATTAAACAAATTCATACGGTAGAAAAAAATAACTTTTAGGTAGTAATAAATTAATTAAATAAATTCACTCCGCTTCACATAACGCCAGGATCAATGTGGTCGATCGTATGATTCAACCGGATCTGGTCGATTGACAGATCGATCGAGTCTGCGTCACGATCATACTCCTTGACAGCGGGTAACGTTTCCGTTGAAGCGTCGCTTTCAGATACCGGGTGACCAGATCCATCGTGGATATAGTAGATCGGTAGACTTGCGGCAACATCCTCCGCCGGGTGCATCTTGCCATCGGCCAAGACTGCACGGTCCTTTTTGACGTCCAGCAAGGCTATCTTCGTTACCGGTCTGTGCACGAGTCCTCCGGCAGTCCGCATGATCGCCTGTCGTACACGCCCATCCGATCCTTGAATCGCTCGCTCTACACGTCCTCTGATCCACTCGCTACGCTTTCCTTCATCGGTGATGAGAACCAAATCATCTTCCGTGATCTCCTTCGCCGCTTCTTCAAACCACTTCGGCTGACAGCGAATGACCGGCAGGTATTTTTTTAGCCACCGTTTCCAGAAGATGTCCAGCTGGTCCTGGATGTCCACCCATAGTTCTTGGAGCTTTCGCTGCTGATGTCGTATGCCTTTACCCGGTACCTTTGCCCCAGTTGAACTCCCGAGCAGAAAATGGTTCGGTGTCAGAGCTTCCGTTTCATCAGAGTCTAACGGCAAGTACGTTAGAGGCCTAGAGTTAACCATACTCTCTGCCTCCAAAACTAAAGTCCCAAGTCCTTCCTCATCAAGCTTCCCATCCCCCATTGCAGCCTTCACTGACTGAACCATCCTTTCCCAGGCGCAGCCCATGTGTGGGGCTCCAGGCGGAATGAAGCTCCATTTGCACTGTGAACTGGTGAAGGTTTCGGAGAGCCCCGTAGCGATTTGTTGACGAAGTAGTCGTTCGGCGCCGTGGAAGTTAGTCCCGTTGTCGCTAAACATCTCAACGGGTGCCCCTCGACGGCCGATGAACCTTCTGACAGCGGAAATGCAGGATGAAGTCGTCAGGCTATTCACGACCTCAAGGTGGACCGCGCGTACCGTGAGGCAGGTGAAGAAGGCGACCCACCTCTTCACGCTGGCTCTTCCTTGCTTCACCAACACCGGTCCGAAATAGTCCAATCCACTGAAGCTGAACGGCCGGCTGAAGGCTTCGAGACGACTTGCATGTAGTGGACCCATCGGAGGGATGTGCGGTCGAGCTTGGCGAAGTTTGCAGAACCAACAATCACGGCTGCATCTTCGAACTAGTGTTCGCAGACTAGGAATTTCAAACTGCTGGCGAATCTCGTTGACGACGGACTCTGAGTTCGCGTGTTTGTACTTCCGGTGGAACAGGTCTACCACGAGCGAAGTTATCTCACTTCTCTTGGGAAGGATCACCGGGTATCGCAGATTGTAGGATGCTTGCTTGGCTGCCCCAATACGTCCTGTCTGCCGCATGACTCCATTTTCGTCCAGGCTTGGAACAAGTTTGTACAGGGAGCTGCTTTTCGGAATCGGTTGCATATCACCTCGCGCCACCGATTTATTTTTCGTGAGGATCACCATCTCATCCTGAAACGATTGCCACTGCACCTGCTGCATGATCACCGCTTCCGCTGCCTGGAACTCCTCCTGTTGCAAATCACCGGATATTTTGCTACGTTCTCTGTTGATATTGTTGACAAAGCGCAGCACGTAGGCAACGGTGCGATGTACTCTCTCCCATTTGGAGAACATTTCGAACTGGATAACGGGCTCGTACGCGAGATGGAACAGGACAGAAGCTCGTATCTCCTCCGTCTCGATGCTGGGCATCGCTGGTGAAATCGGCCATGCGTCTTCTGGGTGTTGCGGGAATTCTGGTCCCGAGAACCAGTGGCTATCAGTACTGAAATATGGGCCTTTTCCCCACTTGGTCCCTTCATCGGCCGGGTTGGATGCTGAAGGCACGTATCTCCACTCCTCCGCACTGGTAGTCTCCAGAATCTCAACTACTCTGTGGGCAACGAACGGTCGATAGTTGCGTGGATCCGCCCGGATCCAGGAAAGCGCCGTAGTGTTGTCCGTCCACAAGTAGCGTTTCGTGATGGGAATTGTATGGTTTTCCTGGACGAACTTCAGCATCCGCGCACCGAGTGCACAACCCTGCAGTTCGAGCCTGGGTATGGACATGGGCTTTAACGGTGCCACTTTCGTCTTCGCTGCAACCAATACACACACTCCGGAACCAGCGGAGTTCATTACGCGTAGATATACAACGCAGCAATACGCCGCTGGACTTGCGTCGACGAACGCATGTAGCTGTGCATTTTCGTAGGTGGAATTCGTCGCTCCTTCGAAGTAGCATCTCGGAATGCGAATTGTTGAAATAAACTGGATCATCTGTACCCACTCTCGCCAGCGATTCAACTCAGTGTCCTGGATTTGCTGGTCCCAGTTGATTCCGGTGCGCCACAACTCCTGGATGAGTATTTTTCCGTGAATCAGGAACGTTGCTAGCAGTCCCAATGGGTCGAATAGTGTCATCACACAGCGCAACACCTCTCGTTTCGTAAGACGAGTACCGCTCTCGATAAGTGCACGTACCTCCTCACTCATGTGTGTCGAGAAGCAGAGTTCGTCAGTCGCTGGCATCCATAGCATTCCGAGAACCCTCTCAGTGTGCTGCTTGTCGACCAGGTTGATGTTCTCGCCTTCGTTGGTCCCAGGTTCCCCCAGAGACTCTAGTATTGCTTTGCTGTTCGAGTTCCAATTCCTCAAGACGAAGCCACCCTGGAGATGGATGGTACGCACCTCTGCTGCAATCTTCTTCGCTTCCTTTTCATCCCCGAAGCTGTCGAGATAGTCATCGACGTAGTGATTGTCGACTATCCGCTGCGCAGCCTGAGGGTATTGCTGGGCATGTTCCTTGGCATTCAAGTTCTTCACGAACTGTGCCGAGGCCGGTGAGCAGGTCGCTCCTAACGTGGCTACGTCCATAACGTAGATTATGGGAGGCTGCGTTGGATCGAACCGGAACAGGAAGCGTAACGACTGTTTATCTCGTGCCGCCATCCGAAGCTGATGAAACATCTCTTGCACGTCAGCGTTCACCGCTATCCCGAATTGCCGGAATTTGAACAAAACCGCAGGCAGCGCGGTCAGTTGATCCGGACCCTTCAGTAAATGGCTGTTTAAAGATGTTCCATCTACCAACGCGGCTGCGTCCCAGATGATGCGGATCTTGTCGGGTTTCCGTGGATTCGTAACTGCCCCTATCGGCAAATACCAGACTCGCCTGGGGTCGGCGGTCTCCAGTTCTTCGTCCGTCGCTACATGCGCGTAATCCTTGGACACGTACTCCCGTATCTTCTGGTGTACCTTCTCCTTGAGAGTCAGATCTCGCTCCATACGACGCTCCAAACACTTCATCCGGCTCAACGCCATGGGATAGCTGTCTGGAAGCTCGATGTAGTCGTTGTCCCACAACAGCCCGGTCTCGAAATGGTCTCCGACTCGCTTGGTTGTTTGCTCCAGTAGCTGCTGGGCTCGCTGATCCGACGTCGAAAGGGAAGGGCCGACTGTTCCGACTTCTTCTACAGTGAAAAACTGCTTCAACATTTCGTGGAGCTCTTCATTATGCGTGCATCCACATATGTGGAAACTGTAGGCGCTCTGTTGCTGTTGCTGCTGACCGTAAACGCACCAGCCAAGCCTGGTATTGGCTGCGACGGGACCGGATCCATATCCTTCCCTGATCTTCAACGGCAGGGCCAACGACAGATGGTCCAGTCCAATCAGAATCCTAGGCGTAGCATTCTGGTAACTCTGCAGAGGCAAGTACTTCAAGTATTCGAAACGTTTCACTGCCTCCTCCAAATTGAAGCTTTGCGTTGGTAGATTCAAGCTCTCAACCGTTCGCGCTCCAACGATCTGGTGCTTCCTTTCCTTGCCTTCTCCGGAGATGGAGATGGACACACTCATTGAAGATTTCTCGGTCCGAGAGGTGTTCGCCGTCCATCGCAGGTAGAGCGGCTGTGGGCTGCCGGATATTCCTAACTCCTTCACCAATTTTCCTTCGACCAGCGTTAGAGAAGATCCTTCATCAAGAAAGGCGAAGGTATTCACCTGGCCGTTGTTCCCGTAGAGAGTAACCGGAACAATCCTGAAGAGTACACTCGAACTCTGCAGACGATGAGTGTGGTTGTCAGCTACCTGTGTGACAGCATCTGAATCCGATGGCCTGGGCGAAGAGTGCAGAAGAGGATGATGTCGGTACTGGCATCCGTTGATACCGCAACGTGTAACAGTTCGGCAGGAACGTCGGCCATGCCTGAAAAGGCAGTTTTGGCAGACACCCAACGAACGAATTCTCCGCCAACGATTATCGATGCTGAGAGTCCTAAGCTCTCCGCAGTCCTTAATGCGATGTCCTTGCTTGCTGCAGTTTGCGCATTGAAACTTGTCGGCCGGCTTTTGCTCAGCTGCTTCGGATAAGCCGGAAGTTCCGGACGCACGTTGATGGACGTAACCTTTCTGCTTCACTTTGTCCTTTCCCTGCTCCCTTCCTTGCGTCCTTCTTACGTCTGACTCAAACGACTGCACGCTCGTGGCATCCTCGACCACTTGCTGCATGTAAGCACAGAACGTTGTCAGGTCTACGTTGCCAACGCCACGTTTGTACCCTGTCCACATCATCTTCTGGTCGGCCGGAAGCTTGGCTACTAGTTCTTGGAGCAGTGTAGGGTTCGACAGGTGAGTCAGCTCGTTCGCTGCTACGATGTGGTCGCACAGTGCTTGAATCGCAGTCCCGTAATCGATGAGTCCCTCAAGCCGGTCCGATCTCGGGGCTGGAATTGACCGAACTTCTGGAGCAAAGCATTTATGAGGATTTCCGGACGTCCATATCGCATTTGCAGTGTCTCGATGACCTGCGGAACCGTACGGGGTGTCACGAGCCGACTTCTTACGCTTTCGAGCGCACTGCCTTTCAGGCAACGCTGCAGCCTGACCATATTTTCGCCATCCGTATAGCCACACGCTTCGGTCGTGTAGTTGTAGCTGGAGATGAATATCGGCCATTCTACTGGATCCCCGGTGAATGTTGGCAAATCCCTAGCCAGAGACTGCCGAGCTACGAGTTGTTGCGATGTTGGACCTGGTTGCGAGGCTATTGCGGAAGCTTGAGAGTGCCTTGGGGGGAAAGGTTGAGGGTTTGGAGGAGGATTGTTTCCCATAGGGGGCCAGTGGTAAAAGCTTGGGAGCGAGTTTCTGGGTGGTTCACACAGAGATGAGAAGCGATTGTATTGTTTGGTTGTGGGAGGACTTATCCTGTCAAACAAGCTGGATCTGCCTTTATTTCCAGCGGGTAGGGGTGCTTGATGTCTACTTAACTGTTCATGGTTAGGATATGTTTTAGGAATGGCACCTGTAGACATGGGCACACTCATCGGGGGCTGTTGTGGTACCTGGTTCGCCGACTGCTGGCTAATAACCTGGTCCATTCGCTGCATACAGAGCGCCAGCTGCGCTCGCAATTCGGTCACTTCATCGCGAGTTTTGCGGGTTTGCAATTGGTTGCCGAACCTCGTCGTTTTTGGGTCTGTCTGCTGATCACCGGTGCCGGGGGGTAGTTGTTGACCACTGGTTTTGGTGTGCGAGGCAGCTGGTAATGGTTCTCCACCTACCGCGCCTTCTTCATCGCCGTTAGGGGTCTTGTTTAACCACTGTTGCACACGATGATCGCGTCCTCGTTGACTAATCCTGGAGTTCTGGCTTCTGGTTTCGTCAGCTACTTTTGCCTTGTTCAGCAATTCCTGCTCCTGCTGCAGGAACCTCCTCTTCATATCCAGCTCGACCTGCTTCCGCTCAATCTCCTGCTGTCGCTTCAACCGTTTCATATCGTCAGCGACAGAGGATTTGCTTCGGCTGGATTTGCTGCTTTTACCCGATTCGCTAGGAATGGTTTCGCACTGAGTACACTTCCACTCCCGGTCGCTCACCGAAGCATCGACACCTGCGCATTCGAAATGCCACCAGGATTTGCATTTGTCGCACTGGACAAAGTTGCCGGATCCCTTCTCATCGCAGGCCACGCATTTAACAACTCCCGGAGTGGGTGGAGTATCATCCGGCATCATTTGGCTTAAATTCTTTGAATAATTGTTGGCGGAAGTAAAACCCCGTACACTAAGATTAGATAGCATTTATTTATCTGCTTCAAAGCTGCAGAAAGTAGTTATAACTAGGTTTCAATAACAAATTTAGGTATATTAGGCATCTTACAATTTAGTGCATTAATTCAATTTTGGGGGTTAGAAACCGCACTTCATAGAATAATTAATTATCGCCACGGAAGTGGGATCTAGAAAAATAAATTGTAGGTTAATAAATTACACTATACTAAGCAATTAAACAAATTCACACGGTAGAAAAAAATAACTTTTAGGTAGTAATAAATTAATTAAATAAATTCACTCCGCTTCACATAACGCCAGGATCAATGTGGTCGATCGTATGATTCAACCGGATCTGGTCGATTGACAGATCGATCGATTCTGCGTCACGATCATTCTCCTTGACAGCGGGTAACGTTTCCGTTGAAGCGTCGCTTTCAGATACCGGGTGACCAGATCCATCGTGGATGTAGTAGATCGGTAGACTTGCGGCAACACCTCCACAATGACCTTCAGCTTCTCGGGACACGATTCGACGGGCGTCACAGGTCCTCTGATCTTCGCCATCACGACTCGATACGCGTTGCCCCATGGGTTGGCATCTGCATCTCGGCACAGCTCCTTGAAACAGTTCGCTTTGCTCAGTGTAATTCCCCGTTTCAAGGCGGCTCTAGCTGCTCGGTACACCGTATTACGTTCCTATCTATCAGCGCTATTTCGTGCTCTCTGAACGCGTCTTCTGGCTTGAAGACAGCTAGCGCGAAGGTTGCGAAGAGAGTCGTTCCACCAGTAAGCTGGGCGTCTTCCATTTTTTGGTACAACTTTCCTCGGCATGGTAATGTCGCATGCTCTCACCAGTAGATCTGTCAACTTTTCTGCATTCCAATCTGAAGCTCCGCTAGCTAGACGAAGTGCTTCGACGAAAAGGTCATTGTCGAAAGCATTCGTCTTCCACTTCCGCTCACCGCTTGTTGTCCTCCGAACTAGCACGTGGTTTCGTTGACCGATTCTGTACCGGATCGCCTGGTGATCACTGTGCGTATACGACTCGCACACTTTCCATTCGTACTCGCCAACAGCGACGGACTGCAAAAAGTAACGTCGATGATGGATTCGCGCCCATCTTTCCGGAAAGTGCTGGTGGTACCTTCGTTCAGTAACGTTACTTCCAGCTTTGCTAGAGCTTCCAGTAGACTGTACCCTCTGATGTTGGTGTGTCTACTTCCCCACTCCACCGCCCAGGCGTTGAAGTCGCCTCCAATGACGATCGGTGTTCTACCGATTAGTTCCTCGGTCATTGCGTCTAGCATCTGGTGGAATTGCTCAGTTGTCCATCTCGGGGGTGCGTAGCAACTACACATGAAGATTCCATTAATTTTGGCGATTACGAAACCTTAATGTGAACCTCCAACCACTTCCTGGATAGGATATCTGCCCATCACCTGTATTGCAGCAATCCCTAAGCTATCCGTCGCCCAGCTGCCATTATCACGGGGTACTCGGTACGGCTCCGCTATGATTGCAACGTCGCATTTTGTCTCTGTTGTCGACTGCCACAACAGTTGCTGAGCTGTGTTGCAATGGTTCAGATTGATCTGAATTATCTCCGTTACTGCGATTCTGCTAACGCCTTCTTATATGAGGGACACTTGAAGCTTCCTGTCGCATGGTCGCTGCCGTTCTCTGGTTTGCAGAGCAGGCATTTCGGTTGCTTCGTGCAGTCTCTCGCAACATGCCCTTTCTCACCGCATCTCCTGCACAGTTCAGACCTGTCGGGGCCTGTGCAGCTTCTTGCCTGATGTCCAAAGCCCATGCACTGGAAGCATCTCTCCATTCGCTTGGCCACCCGGGGCACCATCTTCAGCGAGCAAACCGACCAGCCAACTTTTATTTTGGTCGTTTCTACCATCTTATTGGCTGCGACTGTTGAGAGCCGCATCGACGCCGTCTGCGTGCCACCATACGCCTTCTTCATACGGATCGTCATTGGTGTATTGTCCAGCTTACACTGTTCTATTAACTCGCGCCTTAACTCCTCGTCTGTCGTGATTTCGTCGAGATTTCTGCATTCGACCACTGATTCCTGGGATAGAGCCCTCACCTTCGCCTCCTCACCGAGCGACTTCGCAACCAGTTCCTTGAAGGCTGAACTTTTGACTTTTGATCCCTCTTGAGCTCGAAGAGCATCTCTCCTTTCTGGGTGCGCCTGGTTTTCACCACATTCTCTCCCAGTTCTTCCAACTCCGGATCGTCTCTCACTTTCCGCAGGAGTGATGCGTAAGTCACTCCTTCCTTCACCTCGACGATCAGAGCATCTCCCTTACTTCGCTCGCGTCTGGGCCTGGTTTTTTTTGTCTCCTGCACACCTTTCTTCTTCCGTTTCTCCGTCTGTTTTTCGACAGTTCGCCATCCACTGCCTTCACCTTCCTTTTTGTTTCCCAAGTTGTCATTTTTAACCTTCTTCAGGTCTTCTTCATCCCCTGGGGTATCCCTCTCCCTTTTGTCCGATCGTGGGTTTCGTGGCGTCTTAGGCGTCTTCTGTATCTCGACGGACATCTTCTCCCTTGCTTCAGCGAGTGCTTTTTCAACAACCTCTGCTCGCGTGATCATCTCCTTCTGTTCGCGGTCAGCAGCCGTAACGGCGGATTTGATGCTTGTGACTAAATGTTTGATCTTAGTATGGACATTGTTTTTGTCCTTAATGAACTCGTAGAGCTCGTTCACTTTTTTCTTGACCTCCATCAAGCTTGACCTCCCGAACTGCAGCCCTTCTAAAGGAGTGGTGGTGTTGGCTTTATGCGTTAGCACTTGTATCAGGCTAGTCTCTCCTTGTTGTGGATGCTGTTGGTGTCCTATAGGATTCGCTATGGCTGTCTGGTTGCGAATTGGTGATCTCTGGAGCTTACCGCTCCTTGCGAACACGCTCGCCTCTCCCGTTGGTTTGTCTTCATTACCGTCGTTTCGTCTGTTGAATTGTTCGATGGTATTCATGTCTGTTGGGTCCCAACTTCGGGCCGCTATCTCCGCTCGTTGTACATAGTCGCTATCAGTGATCCCATGGTTGTCTATGCAAGCAGTGAGGCCATGCGGGGGTTGACACGGTCCTTCATAGGGACCGTGTTCAGAGCCAGATCAGCGCAAGTCAGGAATGTGACATCTGACGCCTAGTACCTAGTGCCTGAGCCTAGACGAGCATCGAACGTACCCGAAGACTTGCCAAGTTATTACCGGGACGGGGACAATCGCACTATTAGCCTACACGCCGTTTCAGGAAGGTGTCACCCTCCCTTACTCAGGGAACAGGATAGTACGACTGTCAGCCTTTAGCGTCGTGTTGAAATCGTTTCCGTATCGTGTCCGTTTTCTATGTCGTTATCAGTATGTCGTAATCAGGATCTTACTGGCGTTAATCCTGATGTGCTTGGCACTCCTTTCGTGGCTCCTGTACACGGTATTTCCCCCGTGCAATCTCCAATAGGCTTTACAGGGACAGGGACCAAGACCCGAAGTGCTATTCTAGGCCGGCAACTCCACGGCCAACCCAACTGTTGTGCTTGGCTGTGTTGATAACAGTCTTAGCTTCTTTGCGAGCCCTCTGGAATTCTGTATGCAGAGTGGGCCTCAGTGGGCTGTCCGGATGGGCCTTTCTTAATTTGCGTAAGGCCTTACGTCGACCTTTGATCGCTGCCTTCAGCTCAGGCGACCACCATGGGACACATTTCCTGCCAGGGATGCCACTGGTTCTGGGGATGTGCACCATTGCAACTTCTAGGACAACTTTGGAGAATTCCTCGGCTGTCCAATCTCGTTTAGCGGAGAGGCGGTTTTCAATGTCAAACTGATAGCCAGCCCAGTTAGCGTATTCAAATATCCATCTTGGCCTTGTTGAAAACTCTGGAGAAGTTTGGCCGAAGGAAGTGAAGATTGGAAAATGATCGCTTCCGCAAGTATCATCGTGGATGTTCCAAGAAAGCTTTGAAGAGAGTTTGTCTGATACTATAGTGAGATCGATGGCTGAAGTAGTACCAGAATAATGTATTCTGGTGTGTTGGCCGTTGTTAAGAAGGAGAAGAGAATGGTCGGATATGAAATCCTCAATGATGGATCCTTTTCGATCGAGGTATGCACCTCCCCAAGCGTATGAGTGGGCGTTGAAATCACCCATAAGCATGATTGGGGCGGGAACAGATGGTCCAGTTGGCCGCGTAGAGTGTTCGGATCGGAATCATTAGTGATGTAGATGCTAACGACGGTGATTGGAAAGGGGTGTTTAATGCGCACTACCACTGCCTGAAGGTCGGTGGTAATGGGAAGAAGATCATGTGGAGTGCCATCCTTGATTGCGATTGCAACTCCGTGTTTTGAGGGGTTGGGACCCTCTTTGAAATATGTGATATATTTTGAGATGAAGTGTTTATTGAAATTGTTTGGTGTCATAGTTTCTTGAAGGGCTATGACTGTGGGATTAGAGTTCGAAATAAGCATTTTCAATTCTAGAATATTTTGTCGGATACTTCTGATGTTCCATTGTATCCCGAATTTCTGTGTTGGAGTGAATGTGTTGGTGTTTTTAACTCTAATTCCTAAGTCTTAATTGTGTGTATGTTTGAACTATTCAAAGAGAATTAGTTCGATGGTCCTTTACCCTTGGAAAGAGAAGCTTTCTTTGAGGTATTGGTGTTGTTTTTGTTTGGTGTAGAAGTCTTTGGAGAGTTTGTTGTGTTTGTGTTGTTTTTTGTTGAATGTGCGTTGCTGTTGTTGTTATTGTTGTTTTTTGTTTGATGTGTGTTGTTGTTGTTGTTGTTGTTGTTTTCTGTTGGGGTTGTATTGTTATTTGTTGTTGGTGTCTATCTTTGTTCATTCTTAGTTCTTTTCTTGTCCTTGTTTGTTTGGGTCTCATCTTCAGATTTTTGTGTTTTTTTTGAACATCAGACGTATCCATAGAGACAACTGATTCGTTTTCAGATTCAGTTGTTGAACTACCAGTTGTTGAATCTGTCATGGTTGTATCGAATGTGGTGTCAATTGGGGGGGTGCTTTCGCGACTAGAAGTGGCCGAAGCGGCCGAGGCGCAGTTACATTTGCAGTTACATGTGGGTGCTGGCTTTTGCAAGTTGGTGAGTCTGTTTTGCAGAACACTTGCGAATGAAGAGCCATTGTTTTGAAGTTGAACCTGTTCCTTTGCCTCTTTGTATGAGATTCCATTATCGATTCTTATTCTGGTAATTTTATTTTCATTTTGCCATACGGGACAATTCCTACTGGAAGAGGAGTGGTTCCCTTGGCAGTTGACACAAAAAGCTGAAGCATTGCATACTTTGTTTGCTTCTGTTTGTTGTTCCGGGTGTTCTTGGCCGCAGTTTCTGCAAAGCGGATTTTCGCGCTTGCATCGCTTGTTCGTATGTCCAAATTTGTAATACTTGTAGCATTGCATGGGATTGGGATAAAAATTTATTGTCCCGACTCGAATGAACCCAAAATAAATGAAATCGGGAACAACAGTTCCGCGAATGGTCAATATTAGAGTGGCCGTTGGCACAACAATGTTGTTGTCCTTTCTGGTGATGCGTTTTACGCCGATCACACCTTGAGCGATGAGTTCTTTCACCAGTTCGGATTCAGGAAGGTCGATAACTTCGCGGCAAGTAACAACGCATTTGCGTTGGTTTAGTGTTGGATGGAAGATCACTTCTACGTGGGGTATTGTCGATCAGTTTGGTAATATAAAGTAACTTACCGACTGTATCCTCGTCCCTAGTTGTCAAGATGTACTGTAGTTTCTTTTGGTCATCCCGCTGCGGTTTTGCGCTGTTGAATTATTTTACCGCTGCCTTGATTGTATTGCTAACGGTAAAGGGGTTTGATGGAAGCACCTTGTCTCCTGTAGCTCTCAGAAGCAGTATCTGGAGATTACCGTTCGAGCGATCCGCCCATAGTGGAGCGGTGGCTTCTGTGGGCCTGCCCTCATAGAAATTTGTAGCCCGGCCTCCCGGAGGCCCGGAGCTACTCGAAGCCATGCTTCTGCTTGACTATACCTAGGTTATAGTCAGCAGGTACGAATACGAAATCACTGAAGTTCCTTATTGGGGGATTTTCACTAGGGGGTATTTTCCCAGAAAATTACACTTTGTTCTAATAAAGCACTTTGAAAAGCCACCAATAGGTGCGGAAAAATTGCAAATCACACTTAATGTAATAATTGCTTCAGTCACTTCACTGTTTGTATGTGTGTTTTTCTTTTTAGATTTTATTTAATAATAAAGATTCATTACTGGCACTACAATAAAACTGGCAACACTGCCCGAAAGAAAAAAGGGGGCGTGGCGTGACGCCGAAAAAGCGCGCGCTTTTTCCGGCAAGCCGGTGAGCGCCCGCTCTCCACGGTCGAAGCGAGCTATTGCCTTTTCCCGCTCTCCTTCTGCTGTCACGTTTAAATATTTGCAAGAAATCTCCTTCCAAAATCGCCAGGGGGAACGTCCCAGTCCGCTGTCCAGAAACGCCAAAACTCAGAGCTGCTGAAAGAAAAATCGATCTTCTCGGTCAGAGGTTAAAATCAGTATGATGTATTTTTTTGCCATCGCTGCCTTTTAACGCTCATTCGTTCGTCTCGTTGAACTCGCCCCTTTGGCTGAGTCTGCCGATTTGTCTCTATCCTGTGAGCGTGTACCGCTAAAGTACAAAACGCGCGGACCCGCTGAAAAATATCTCATTCTCATTCAAACTGTAAATCAATGTGATTGTATGGCATCGTTTCACATCGCATCGCATCACATCAACAAAGCAACACAAGCAGCAACGTGGACGTGTGGACGTGACAAAGGAGGACAAGTTAAGGGAAAAGCAAAGTCCCACTCGAACCGTGCAGGTTTGCAGTTCTCTGTTGGTCGCATTCACTGATTGCTCCGCAAGGGTAACTAGGCCGAATGGATTGGTACCGGAGCACCAGTATACCTAACAGCGGTTATAGAGTTTCGGCCGCCGGAGTGCTCGAGTTGGCTTGCAAAGCTGTTCACGACAATAAGAAAACCCGCCTACAGAACATACCACATTCGGTCCTACGTCACTCCGGTTATGTCCCCGACATTACCCACCCGTCTTTTTCATCAGTTTGAACTTTATATTAGCTGAAAAACCGTAATGTATAGCATATAAACAATTTCTGAGGATATTTCCTATTAATGCGTGTATTTGGAACCAAAATCCAATCATTAATTGAGGAGGTATTAGCGTTCAAAAACTGAACACTTTTTCACAGCGAAATATTGAAATAGGCCCCTATATTGAACCGTTAGACGTAGTCCTACTTCAAAAAAAATCAGTCAAATATTCATCAAAAACCGCGAACACGTTTCAAAATGGTCCAATATTATATATGATTTATATTAGAGTAACTGAATGAAGGTAAACTTATACCTCACACCTTATTGTTTTTACACACCATTCACACCATGTCTAATAGTGTCAATAACTCGAAATTATTTTTTCGAATTGAACTCCGAAATTTCTCTTTTGATAAAGTTGAATTCAAACATTGTTCGATTCCATAATGATTTAGCGCAAATTGCTAGACGAGACTGTTTCTGTGCTATAAAAGTGCTGTAATCATATGGTTGAAACATAACCAATGTATTGTTGTTTTCTTATTATATTCTAGGTTAACGGCCTTGTTCTCCATAAACGGTCTCACCTAAATGTACCAGTCATTATAAAAGGAATTGCAGGGTCATCTTTAAAATTCGTTATACTCAGGTTTGAAATTTAACATTTCATATTTTGCAACTATTTTTTAGCTTAATATTTTTTAGGAAAAAAACGGCTTCAGAGGATATAGCTGTGAAGCCAATCACCCAGTTCCCGACAAGTATCGAGGTTTGTTTTTATTAGTTTTATTTTCATAATGGTTTCACATATTGATGAATGGACGTGTCTATGCATGAGAGTTCTAATTCCTTACGATCTTACGAAATGAAAATCCGATTCGGTAATTCAAACAGTACGCTGTGTACATTCTTCTCCTAGAGCAATTTGCAGTGAAGTGTTTTTGATCGATCGTGAAGGAAAACAGAATAAACGTTTGGTCTGAACGATGTTAGCGAGAATAATACATATGCTGGCCATATGTCGCAATTAGTGTCCTTATTGCAAATGCAATGAGATCAGGTTGCATATCATACGAACTACCAACGACAGCTATCAATGGATGGATTGATGAATTTATGGACGAGAACGATATCTACGGAAAGCAGATCAAATTGATTGAGTTGCTTATGAGTCACTCATGTGTTGAACTCAGATGGATTTTATACTACCAGTATGTTTCGATAAACAGGGCACGATTTTCAACAGATTCAATCAGTTTCTTGATATTAACGAATAATTGATATTAACGATGACAATGAACCATGTACATGTAAAGTTGAATACATTCTGAAGTTCAGTTCTTATGAAGGGCGCTAGCATTTATCACCCGATAGTTGTTTGAATTACAGTAGAACCCCCATTATCTGCGAGCGGATAATCCGCGGTGCGGTTTATCCGCGAAAGCGAGTTCCATAGTAATTCTATGAACCTACCCTAAATTTGACAATGAGTGGTAGGTTTTTGTTCTTCTGTTTTGGTCATGACTTTCACATCATTTGACTACTGGTGTACACGACCTTACAGATGAATAGTTCAATGATTCCTATATTGATAAAACATTGTTTTCATACTGAAATATCTGTTTTTTTTGTGTTTGCATCTCATTTTTAGTCATTTTATCCGCGATTTTCGTGATCCGCGGTGAGCTAGCCCGACTATTCCACGGATAATCGGGGTTCCACTGTATTGCATTGTTATCCAACTGATCAAATACCTGAACTGCGTGACGCCCCAAGGTATAAACATTTACATCCCTGCAAATAAGATATCCTGAAATTGATTTCATAATTTCCGCTGTCTTAACATTTTGACGCCCGCACGCTTCGTAAAAAAAAATATTCGCTTGGCGCCGGCAGCGCAGATTCGGATTACGTAGCTAGTCGCCGCTCGTTCGTGACATTATCGGGAAATTTTGAATTGTTAAGTTTCGCTAACATCATCGTTAGTTTTCATAAGTTCTGAACCCCGTTCCCCTTCATTTATGAAATTTTGAAGATATACATACGTCAATATTACAAACCTGTCGATATTCCCCCACTATATATCCATGCGGGTAATCATCGAAAAATGTTCTACTTTTCGGTCTGTTTCAATTTTAGTAAGAGCATTGAAAAACATTCGGCGGATTAATTCAAAAAACAGTGTATTGAAATGCAAAAAACTGCATTTAAGTTTGTAGAAACATTAGTTTCGAAAGATATAGTTGACGTTCTTCTAATGTGTCCGTATTTCCCCACCTCCCCTACTTATAAAAATATAAAACTTGTTGACGTGTGTAAATTATTGTTACCTAAACAAAACCCCACCAGAATGCAAACTATACTAAAGTGTTTTCGCCGATCACTTAGATACTATGCGCACGTAACCACAGTGGTGTCGCCGGCAGTCAGCCGCTAGTTTTTGTACGTAACCACTGTGGTGTCGCTGGACGCCAAAGTGTTAACTCTCAGTTTATTCGGGCCTGCATCTTCACCGATGGGTACGTGTTTTGAAACTCTCATGCATGAACATAACCCTCATGAACTAGTCCATCGAACCCTTTTGTTTTTCCGTTTAACCCTATAAATAAAATTGATTTTTTTTACAGGAAGATCTGTTTTCCAACTACAAGAATGTGAGGATAATTTCCATTAAAAAAGTAAGATAAAATAATATGTTCATAATAATATAGGGTTGGGGAAAAAGAAATGTCGTATTTCTGATCGAAATTTGACGCTTTATTTAACATACTCATAATTATCCAATTTAAGTCAAATATGAGCCGTTTTGTTCGCAAACTTGTTGCCACTTAGAAAGCAACTTCATTATCCCCCCCTTAGAAAATTCCCCCTCCTTATTTGCAAAAAAAAACTCAGACAGCCAGTTTTCGCAAGCATCTTTTGAGGCCAACTTAGTATCACCAAAAGCGTTTTGCTTGGACCGGAAGAGATAATAATCACTTGGAACCAGGTCCGGACTATACGGTGGGTGCAATAGGACATCCCATCCGAGCTCCCGTAGCTTCTGGCGGGTCATCAAAGATATGTGAGGCCGAGTGTTGTCCTGGTGGAAAACAACACAATTTCAATCGATCATTTCTGGCCGCTTCTGGTCAATCGCCTGCTTCAAACGGTCAAGCTGCTAATAGTAGAGAACCGAGTTGAGGGTCTGGCTATAATGGAGCAGTTCATAGTGAATGATTCCCTTCCAATCCCACCAAACACACAGCAAAACCTTCCTGGTCGTCAATCGGGGCTTGGCGATGGTTTGGGCTGGCTCACCGCGCTTCGACCACGACTTTTTTCGCTTTAGGTTGTCGTACGTGATCCATTTTTCATCACCAGTTACTATCTCACGAAGCAAGAATGCTTGGTGGACTCCATCTTTGACGCGCTATAACTTGGACTGAAAAGGACAATCACAACACTGTCAAAACGACACTTGTAGCACAGATTGTCGTCTTTAAATAGCCGTATAGTATGACCCGATGCAATAAGTACAACACAAGATATGTTTGAGTGTTGCCATATATTGACAATATACGACATTACTTTTGACGTAAGACTACGTCTAACCGGAAGATATAGGAGGTAAAATGGAAATCTAGGCACTGAACAAGTAGGAAAAAATGCAAGATTTGGAACGCTTATAACTCGAGCATTTCTCAATAGATCGCAAAGGTTTTTGCATCAATTGATAGGAAATATATCTACGCATCTATCATAACGAATAACATTTCATTTTTCTTGAGAAAAATAATTGAATAATTGTGAAATATCAAGCATTGTCAAAATGCACTATGTGCCCATTTTTGATTGGTCCATTTTGTGCTCCTCATATCGTACCGACCAAAACGGGCAACCAGAGCAGCAGCGAAATAGAATGAAGCACGATTGGAAAGGAAAAAGAAAAAATGAACGAAACATTGGTCGCAGTCTCACACATGCGTAATTCTCGAGCCAGCCAGTCAGCTTAAAAATCCCCGCTCCGCTGCCGTAACGATCATTCTTTGTGTGGACACCGACTGGACAACATCGTTGCTGGACGAGCTGGACGGCGAGGGATCGAGTGCCTTTCTCAAGGCAAGAGGGCGGAGGTGGTAGCGCTGGAGTAGAGTAGAGTAGAGTTTTCAAAGGGCCTTTCTCAAGGCTAGAGACGAATGAACTGCAAAAGTTTAAAGTCTCTATAATACAATACCTTCCTTCCTTCCGTAACGTTCATTCTCATTCAAACCGTACACCACATCGGTTCGCATCACAACACATCAACAAACCAACCCAAGCAGCCATGTCTGGACATGGTAAAGGAGGAAAAGTTAAGGGAAAGGCAAAATCCCGCTCGAACCGTGTTGATCTGGAGTTCCCCGCAAGGGTAGCTAGGCCGAGCGCGTTAGTACCAGTGCACCAGTCCACCTAGCCGGCGTTATATAGTTTCGGCCGCTGAAGTGATCGGAACAGAACACATTCGGTTCGGTGGACATCAAGACAACAGGCAGTTGCAGCGAGTGGCGAGTGGCAAACGCAATCGCAAAACGGCATCAGGTAGCAGAAGAAAAAAGTTTGTTCTTTATACAAACTGCTTTGGTGGCAAATCCAGAACAAAGCGGCATCGAGGGCGTTCGAAATGGTTTTTTTCAAAACCACGAGTACTAAGTTTTCTAAATTGGAACCATTCCATAAAACAAGGCGCTTTTCAGGGCCATTAAACCTTCCAAAAAAGAGTTTAGGAAATACAGTTCAATGCTTTCTAAAACATTATCCAAAACAATAATAAAACACAAATTGATTTTTTCATAATTTGTTTGCCAGGATATGATGAGTATGTGAATTTGGCAGTTGTTCTGAGCTTATTGATTTTCACCAATTCTTAAATTGCGCTAGAGTATAAAACACGCGGACCCCAAAAAAATATCTTATTTTCTTTCAACCCGTAAACCCGTGTGGTTGTACGGCATCGGCATCGTGGACGTAACAAAGGAGGACAAGTTAAGGGAAAGGCAAAGTCTCACTCGAACCGTGCAGATCGCCAGTTCCCTGTTGGCCGCATTCACTGATTGCTCCGCAAGGGTAACTAGGCCGAACGGATTGGTGCCGGAGCACCAGTATTCCTAACAGCGATTATAGAGTTTCGGCCGTCGGAGTGCTCGAGTTGGCTTGCAAAGCTGCTCATGACAATCAGAAAACACGCATCAAGAACAGAGCAGCTTCGGTTCGGCAAGGCAACAATTAGTTTCAGTGAGTGGCAAAGTCGCATTTAATGTAATTTACTGAACAATATGTCACAAGCTGGATGGGAAGAAATTTTCCAACTGTGAAAGCTGTGGCGAGTGGCAAACGCAATAGCTAAACAGGAAGGTTTAACCGAACAAGATGGGAATATCGAGTGATAACAAAAACACAACACCAAAGGTTCTTTTGAGAACCATCAACATATTCATAAAGAGTAAACAGTAAACTAATCCATTTTTCAGGTAGATAGGTAGGTATTCACGTAGGAGAAGAAAATAAAACAATATATTTAAAATATATATTTAACAAAAGCTGTCCCCTTTGTATAGTCCTACGTCACTCCGGTTATGTCCCCGACATTACCCACCCGTCTTTTTCCCCAACCCAATATGTAAACTAAGCTTTGTACAACATTGCATTGTATAGTACATATAATTCATTCATTATGTTTTCAACTAATTGATGTAAAAAAGTTTCCAGTCACGACCCATTGTAAATAGTTTTAATGACAAAATGACATTCGACATTGTTGTTTTCTATGTCATGAAAGTGATATCATATTTACAGTTGTTCGATCAAAGACAACCACTTCGGTCACGCATGAAAATTATGGCATTTGACAAGAGAAATACTCACCGAACATTGAATGATAGATATTTTCGGACCTACAATTAGGTTGTTTCGAAAGTTCTAACCCTCAAAGGACGATCGCCTCCTGAGTGCCTGGAATTATGCTGAATGGCGATGAGTGCCTGGAATTCATCTCCACCTTAATTTATGCAAAGCAAGAGATGCCCCATCATGCGCTATACCTGACATTCAGTGCCGTTCACATGCACGGAGCAACTGCCCCCATCACTCGGCCTGCCAGCTCCCACCACTCGGCGAACGCTCCGGATGCCCCCATCACGCGTTCAATCGTACATTTCATAACCCAGGCTGATAAGACGGTGCTCCGCCTAGCTTCCACCACTCAGTGAACCCTCTGCTGCTGATATCAGTTATCTCAGAAGCGATCACGAGTGTAGTGCTTTGCTGTGCATTAAGGTGAAATCAGAGGAGCCACCTAGTCAGGATGATTATTTCTTGACTAAGGAGCCTCTTTTCTTTTTTTTCATGTCCCTTCCTACCATCCTGCACTTTATCTGCACGGTACGTACAGTATGCAAAAAAAAGTCTATCCACTCCCAGTGAAAAATAAGATTTTTTCCAATAAACCCAACAGAAAATTAAAATACCGTTTATTGTTGCTCAGTTTATTATTATGTATGTAAAACAAAGCCAATTCATGCGAGTTCAAGATAAAAAACAGGAAGTGGGTTATATCTATGGTATAACCGCAAGGGTGACGTAGGACTATCGTTGATTTAGAGATCATTTGTATGAAGTTGAATCTGAATTCATTCTGAATGAATGAATATTTGGAGAACTTCGAAAACGAGAGCGTTACGTTGGAGGCACAAGGTTTTATGCACCCAAAATTGGATACGGAAATATCCTACTGATGGGGAAGAATAATCTTCAGAAGCTATCCTGTTGATTGCGATTGATTGAAAAATAACAAAACCTAATGTATTTGGTCACAGTGTTACATGGATAGAAAACATTAAAATAAACTCTTTCATATGAATGTAATTTTAAATTCCCAGAGGAACTGGCAGATTATTGACGTAGGACTACGTCTAACCGGAAGATATAGGGGGTGAAATGGAAATCTAGGCACTGAACAAGTAGGAAAAAAAGCAAGATTTGGAACGCTTATAACTCGAGCATTTCTCAATAGATCGCAATGGTTTTGGCATCAATTGATAGGAAATATATCTACGCATCTATCATAATGAATAACATTTCATTTTTCTTGAGATAAATAATTGAATAATTGTGAAATATCAAGCATTGTCCAAATGCACTATGTGCCTATTTTTGATTGGTCCATTTTGTGCTCCTCAAATCGTACCGACCAAAACGGGCAACCAGAGCAGCAGCGAAATAGAATGAAGCACCATTGGAAAGGAAAAAGACGGGTGGGTAATGTCGGGGACATAACCGGAGTGACGTAGGACTATACAAAGGGGACAGCTTTTGTTAAATATATATTTTAAATATATTGTTTTATTTTCTTCACCTACGTGAATACCTACCTATCTACCTGAAAAATGGATTAGTTTACTGTTTACTCTTTATGAATATGTTGATGGTTCTGAAAAGAACCTTTGGTGTTGTGTATTTGTTATCACTCGATATTCCCATCTTGTTCGGCTAAACCTTCCTGTTTAGCGATTTGTTGTCACTCGCCACAGCTTTCACAGTTGGAAAATTTCTTCCCATCCAGCTTGTGACATATTTTACAGTAAATTACATTCAATGGCACGTCGCATTACCACCACTCAGTGCCGGATTGGAGGTAATTTTAACCTGTAATTGAACATTTGCGATGACAGTGGTACAGTGTCGACTTTCAATGTGGGGTCATAATTTGGATCTCTATGTTTACAAAAATGTCCAACTAAATATGTCGCATTACATGTCCGTCCAATTAGCTAAATGTCGAACTAATTGTAGATTACTGTACTTTAAATCTGGAAACAATTTAAGAATTGGTGAAAATTGAATAATCAGGAAAGTCCCCAACTATCAATAAGCTCAGAACAACTGCCAAATTCACATACTCATCAGATCCTGGCAAACAAATTATGAAAACATCAATTTGTGTTTTATTATTATTTTGGATAATGTTTTAGAAAGCATTGAACTTTATTTCCTAAACTCTTTTTTGGAAGGTTTAATGGCCCTGAAAAGCGCCTTGTTTTATGGAATGGTTCCAATTTAGAAAACTTAGTACTCGTGGTTTTGAAAAAAACCATTTCGAACGCCCTCGATGCCGCCTTGTTCTGGATTTGCCACCAAAGCAGTTTGTATAAACAAACTTTTTTCTTCTGCTACCTGATGCCGTTTTGCGATTGCGTTTGCCACTCGCCATTCGCTGCAACTGCCTGTTGTCTTGATGTCCACCGAACCGAATGTGTTATGTTCCGAATGCAGGTTTTCTTATCGTCGCGTGCAGCTTTGCCAGCTAACTCGATCACTCCGGCGGCCGAAACTATATAACGCCGGCTAGGTGGACTGGTACACAGGTACTAACGCGCTCGACCTAGCTACCTTTTCCGGTGAAATTGGCGGATACACCTACGGGAAATTGCAGACCACCACGGTTCGAGCGGGATTTTGCCTTTCCCTTCTCTTTTCCTCCTTTGTTGAGTACACGATGAGTACAGGGTCCTTTTCAGGATCACAAAAAGTCTAAAGAGTTTATTGTTTTGTTATCACTCGATATCCCCATCTTGTTCGGCTAAACCTTCCTGTTTAGCGATTTGTTGTCACTCGCCACAGCTTCCACAGTTGGAAAATTTCTTCCCATCCAGCTTGTGACATATTTTACAGTAAATTACATTCAATGACACGTCGCATTACCACTACTCAGTGTCGGATTGGAGGTAATTTTAACCTGTAATTGAACATTTGCGATGACAGTGGTACAGTGTCGACTTTCAATGTGGGATCATAATTTGGATCTCTATGTTTACAAAAATATCCAACTAAATAAGTCGCATTACATGTCCGTCCAATTAGCTAAATGTCGAACTAATTGTAGATTACTGTACTTTAAATCTGGAAACAATTTAAGAATTGGTGAAAATTGAATAATCAGGAAAGTCCCCAACTATCAATAAGCTCAGAACAACTGCCAAATTCACATACTCATCAGATCCTGGCAAACAAATTATGAAAACATCAATTTGTGTTTTATTATTATTTTGGATAATGTTTTAGAAAGCATTGAACTTTATTTCCTAAACTCTTTTTTGGAAGGTTTAATGGCCCTGAAAAGCGCCTTGTTTTATGGAATGGTTCCAATTTAGAAAACTTAGTACTCGTGGTTTTGAAAAAAACCATTTCGAACGCCCTCGATGCCGCCTTGTTCTGGATTTGCCGCCAAAGCAGTTTGTATAAAGAACAAACTTTTTTCTTCTGTTACCTGATGCCGTTTTGCGATTGCGTTTGCCACTCGCCACTCGCTGCAACTGCCTGTTGTCTTGATGTCCACCGAACCGAATGTGTTCTGTTCCGAATGCAGGTTTTCTTATCGTCGCGAGCAGCTTTGCCAGCTAACTCGATCACTTCGGCGGCCGAAGCTATATAACGCCGGCTAGGTGGACTGGTACACTGGTACTAACGCGCTCGGCCTAGCTACCCTTGCGGGGAACTCCAGATCAACACGAGCGGGAACTCCAGATCAAGGTTCGAGCGGGATTTTGCCTTTCCCTTCACTTTTCCTCCTTTGCCATATCCAACCATGGCTGCTTGTGTTGGTTTGTTGATGTGAGGTGATGCGAAACGATGTGGTGTACGGTTCGGATGAGAATGATCGTTACGGCAGCGGAGAGGGGATTTTGAAGCTGACTGGCTGGCTCGAGAATTACGCATGTGTGAGACTGCGACCAATGTTTCCCTCATTTTTTTCTTTTTCCTTTCCAATCGTGCTTCATTCTATTTCGCTGCTGCTCTGGTTGCCCGTTTTGGTCGGTACGATTTGAGGAGCACAAAATGGACCAATCAAAAATGGGCACATAGTGTATTTGGACAATGGTTGATATTTCACAATTATTCAATTATTTATCTCAAGAAAAATGAAATGTTATTCGTTATGATAGATGCGTAGATATATTTCCTATCAATTAATGCAAAAACCTTTGCGATCTATTGAGAAATGCTCGAGTTATAAGCGTTCCAAATCTTGCATTTTTTCCTACTTGTTCAGTGCCTGGATTTCCATTTCACCCCCTATATCTTCCGGTTAGACGTAGTCCTACGTCAAAAGAAAAAAATGAACGAAACATTGGTCGCTGTCTCACACATGCGTAATTCTCGAGCCAGTCAGTCAGCTTAAAAATCCCCGCTCCGCTGCCGTAACGATCATTCTCATTCAAACCGTACACCACATCGGTTCGCATCAAAACACTTCAACAAACCAACCCAAGCAGCCATGTCTGGACATGGCAAAGGAGGAAAAGTGAAGGGAAAGGCAAAATCCCGCTCGAACCGTGTTGATCTGGAGTTCCCCGCAAGGGTAGCTAGGCCGAGCGCGTTAGTACCAGTGCACCAGTCCACCTAGCCGGCGTTATATAGTTTCGGCCGTCGAAGTGATCGAGTTGGCTGGTAAAGCTGCTCGCGACGATAAGAAAACCCGCATTCAGAACAGAACACATTCGGTTCGGTGGACATCAAGACAACAACAGGCAGTTGCAGCGAGTGGCAAACGCAATCGCAAAACGGCAGCTGGTAGCAGAAGAAAAAAGTTTGTTCTTTGGTGGCAAATCCAGAATAAGGCGGCATCGAGGGCGTTCGAAATACTAAGTACTAAGTTTTCTAAAATTCCATAAAACACGGCGCTTATCAGGGCCATTAAACCTTTCAAAAAAGAGTTTACGAAATACAGTTCTATGCTTTCTAAAATAATATCCAAAATAATAATAAAACACAAATTGATTTTTTCATAATTTGTTTGCCAGTATATGATGAGTATGTGAATTTGGCAGTTGTTCTGAGCTTATTTATGGTTGGGGACTTTCCCTATTATTCAATATTCATTAATTTTTAAATTGCTTCTAGATTGAAAGTACAGTAATTTACATTTAGCTCGACATTCAGCTAATTGGACGGACCTGTAATGCGACATATTTAGTTGGACATTTTTGTAAACATAAAGTTCGAGGTCCAAATTATGACCCCACATCGAAAGTCGACACTGTACCACTGTAATCGCAAATGTTCAATTACAGGTTAAAATCGCCTCCAATGCAACACTGAGTGGTGTTTCGGCACGTCGCATTAAATGTAATTTACTGTACAACATGTCACAAGCTGGATGGGAAGAAATTTTCCAACTGTGAAAGCTGTGGCGAGTGGCTAACGCAATCGCTAAACAGGAAGGTTTAGCCGAACAAGATGGGGATATCGAGTGATAACAAAACAATAAACTCTTTAGATTAAAGATAATTTTGTGATCCTGAAAAGCACCCTTTTTAGCCTGCATGTGAATCCAACGAGCGAACAAATCGTAATGAATGTATTTTTTTGCCATCGCTGCCTTTTAACGCTCTTTCGTTCGTCTCGTTGGACTCGCCCCTTTGGCTTGGTCTGCTGATTTGTCTCTATCCTGTGAGTGTGTACCGCTAGCGTACAAAAGGCGCGGATCCGCTGAAAAATATATCATTCTCTTTCAAACCGTAAATCAGTGTGGTTGTGTGGCATCGTTTCACATCACATCGCATCAACGGATTGGTGCCGGAGCACCAGTATACCTAATAGCGGTTATAGAATTTCGGCCGCCGGAGTGCTCGAGTTGGCTTGCAAAGCTGCTCACAACAATAAAAAAAACCCGCAAAACCGAACAGAACAGAGCACATTCGGTTCGGTGGCAACAACTAGTTTCAGCGAGTGGCAAACGCAATCGCAAAATGGAAGCAGGTAGAAGAAGGAAAAAGTTTGTTTATACAGACTGCTTTGGTGGCAAAACCAGCCACCGTAAAACACGGCGCTTTTCAGGGCCATTAAACCTTTCAAAGAAGAGTTATTGAAAGTTTTTCACAATACCAATGCATTCTAAAGAGACATGATATGACATATAATATAAACTGATTTATTTTGTTTATCTTGTTCTTGAACTTATTGATGGTTGGGGTCTTTTAAATTGATCATTCAGTTTTCACAAACCCATGCATGGTTTCCGAATTAAAAATGGCTTCAAATTACAACACATTGTATGCAGGATGGCATTAACGAATTTTCTCGGTAGCAAGAACTGCTTTCTTTGGTTGAAAACTGATGTTGAAAAATGAATGACGTTACATCTGCATTGTATAGAAAAATAACTAAGGAGCAACATAATGAGCTATGTATTTCCTTATTCTTCTTTCTTTGTTTTTAAGAGGCTTTGAACTTTGCAGTTCATTGGCCTTTATGTATTTCCTGCTGCTCTGTTCTTATTTTAAAGGGCTTTAATCCGAAGGTCATTCGTCCATGTATTTACTGTTGGTTTTTCAGAACGCTTATAGCTCGTTTATTTCTCGACAGATCGTAGAGTTCGTCTCCAAAACCTCAGTTCTTTTTCATTTTTATTTACTTTGTTTGCGGAAACTACAAATCTTACAATTCATTCGTCTCCGAAACACGGATACAGTTTAAGGTACGGTAATGTGTTCAATAGTGAAATATATGATAGTGAATGAGCTGATGACCACCTATGCATCCCCTATCACAGCCATCTTTTTGATTGTACGATATGTGCATACGTCGAAAGATGCCCTGCGTTTAACATTTAATAAGTACAAAGCCTTCGGAAAAAAATCATGATTTAACTGTAAGACAGCGAGAAAAAAATTGAGAAAGTTTGTAAAAAAAAACGCAAAAACACAACACCAAAGGTTCTGTTTAGAACCCCCAACATGTTCATGAAGAGTAAACAGTAAACTAATCCATTTTTCAGGTAGATAGGTAGGTATTCACGTAGCAGAAGAAAATAAAACAATATATTTAAAATATATATTTAACAAAAGCTGTCCCCTTTGTATAGTCCTACGTCACTCCGGTTATGTCCCCGACATTACCCACCCGTCTTTTTTCAGTAACGATTAGATATTTCCACATTTTCCTCGATACTGGAAGCCCACCAGTGGTTAATGCTAACTCGATAACCATCTGTTAATAGCACTTGATTGAAACATATTTGGTCACAGTGTTACATGGATAGAAAACATTCAAATAAACTCTTTCACATGAATGTATTTCTAAATTCCTAGAGGAACTGGCAGATTATTTTCCGAACCTTTCTCGATCCAAACGGAAAGAATTCCGTGCGTGTATGTGTGTGTGTGTAGCGGCTGCTTCGAGATCTTCCCGGGGAACCGTTTGTAGCATCACTCTCCTCCTGATGGATTCCCTTCTGGCCTAAGGTGCACAAACAGGATTTCAATAGCCTATTTTGAAAGCAAATTTAAGACTTTTGAAACAAGTTTTTGGATCAGAAAGTAACAAGTATAGAACGCGTAGACATTTTATCTTTCGAATGAAGTGTTTATCATACCATTTCGTTCAGTTGTTTAGGAGCTATTAACACTGAAAATCTCGGTCTTCGGCGTAACGCTTTCGTTTTCGAAACTTTGATTTTACACCCCGGTATAGAAATGAAAGACGTAGTCCTACGTCAAAAGACGGGTGGGTAATGTCGGGGACATAACCGGAGTGACGTAGGACTATACAAAGGGGACAGCTTTTGTTAAATATATATTTTAAATATATTGTGCCTATCTACCTGAAAAATGGATTAGTTTACTGTTTACTCTTTATGAATATGTTGATGGTTCTGAAAAGAACCTTTGGTGTTGTGTTTTTGTTATCACTCGATATTCCCATCTTGTTCGGTTAAACCTTCCTGTTTAGCTATTGCGTTTGCCACTCGCCACAGCTTTCACAGTTGGAAAATTTCTTCCCATCCAGCTTGTGACATATTGTTCAGTAAATTACATTTATTACAACTCGAGCACTCCGACGGCCGAAACTCTATAATCGCTGTTAGGTATACTGGTGCTCCGGCACCAATCCGTTCGGCCTAGTTACCCTTGCGGAGCAATCAGTGAATGCGGCCAACAGGGAACTGGAGATCTTCACGGTTCGAGTGAGACTTTGCCTTTCCCTTAACTTGTCCTCCTTTGTTACGTCCACGATGCCGATGCCGTACAACTACACGGGTTTACGGTTTGAAAGAAAATAAGATATTTTTTGGAGTCCGCGTGCTTTATATTCTAGCGCAATTTAAGAATTGGTGAAAATCAATAAGCTCAGAACAACTGCCAAATTCACATACTCATCAGATCCTGGCAAACAAATTATGAAAAAATCAATTTGTGTTTTATTATTATTTTGGATAATGTTTTAGAAAGCATTGAACTGTATTTCCTAAACTCTTTTTGGAAGGTTTAATGGCCCTGAAAAGCGCCTTGTTTTATGGAATGGTTCCAATTTAGAAAACTTAGTACTCGTGGTTTTGAAAAAAACCATTTCGAAAGCCCTCGATGCCGGCTTGTTCTGGATTTGCCACCAAAGCAGTTTGTATAAAGAACAAACTTTTTTCTTCTGCTACCTGATGCCGTTTTGCGATTGTGTTTGCCACTCGCCACTCGCTGCAACTGCCTGTTGTCTTGATGTCCACCGAACCGAATGTGTTCTGTTCCGATCACTTCAGCGGCCGAAACTATATAACGCCGGCTAGGTGGACTGGTGCACTGGTACTAACGCGCTCGGCCTAGCTACCCTTGCGGGGAACTCCAGATCAACACGGTTCGAACGGGATTTTGCCTTTCCCTTCACTTTTCCTCCTTTACCATGTCCAGACATGGCTGCTTGGGTTGGTTTGTTGATGTGTTGTGATGCGAACCGATGTGGTGTATGGTTTGAATGAGAATGATCGTTACTGAAGGAAGGAAGGTATTGTATTATAGAGACTTTAAACTTTTGCAGTTCATTCGTCTCTAGCCTTGAGAAAGGCCCTTTGAAAACTCTACTCTACTCTACTCCAGCGCTACCACCTCCGCCCTCTTGCCTTGAGAAAGGCACTCGATCCCTCGCCGTCCAGCTCGTCCAGCAACGATGTTGTCCAGTCGATGTCCACACAAAGAATGATCGTTACGGCAGCGGAGCGGGGATTTTAAAGCTGACTGGCTGGCTCGAGAATTACGCATGTGTGAGACTGCGACCAATGTTTCGTTCATTTTTTCTTTTTCCTTTCCAATCGTGCTTCATTCTATTTCGCTGCTGCTCTGGTTGCCCGTTTTGGTCGGTACAATATGAGGAGCACAAAATGGACCAATCAAAAATGGGCACATAGTGCACTTTGACAATGCTTGATATTTGACAATTATTCAATTATTTATCTCAAGAAAAATGCAATGTTATTCGTTATGATAGATGCGTAGATATATTTCCTATCAATTGATGCAAAAACCTTTGCGATCTATTGAGAAATGCTCGAGTTATAAGCATTCCAAATCTTGCATTTTTTCCTACTTGTTCAGTGCCTAGATTTCCATTTCACCCCCTATATCTTCCGGTTAGACGTAGTCCTACGTCAAAAAATTATAGGAGGCTGTGTCCAAGATACAACCGCATTGTTGACGTAGAGCTATGTTGTTATTTTATATAAGTCGCTTGTTTAAAGGGTGTGTCACATCAAATTGCATCACGGAAAAAACGCTGTAGAAATTCGTCCAGTAGACCGATCCTTTTGAAAATTTTAGACAGTAAAATAAAAACTATTAAACAACTTTTGGCATTTTCTTTTTATTCATACTTCGAGCCATAGCCCGTATGCTCGCACCTTCCTCTTTACCCCGTCCATAAGGTTCTGTACAACGTCAGGTTGTAGTTTTTTTTGAACAGAAATCCATTTTCTCTTGAAGTCCGCCTCCGATTTGACAACTTTTGGGTTCTTCCGGAGGGCCTGCTTCATAATCGCCCAATATTTCTCTATTGGGCGAAGCTCCGGCGCGTTGGGCGGGTTCATTTCCTTTGGCACGAAGGTGACCCCGTTGGCTTCGTACCACTCCAACACGTCCTTTGAATAGTGGCACGAAGCGAGATCCGGCCAGAAGATGGCCGGGCCCTCGTGCTGCTTCAATAGTGGTAGTAAGCGCTTCTGTAGGCACTCCTTAAGGTAAACCTGCCCGTTTACCGTGCCGGTCATCACGAAGGGGGCGCTCCGCTTTCCGCAAGAGCAGATCACTTGCCACACCATGTACTTTTTGGCAAACTTGGATAGTTTCTGCTTGCGAATCTCCTCCGGAACGCTGAATTTGTCCTCTGCGGAGAAGAACAACAGGCCCGGCAGCTGACGAAAGTCCGCTTTGACGTAGGTTTCGTCTTCCATTACCAGGAAATGCGGCTTCGTCAGCATTTCGGTGTACAGCTTCCGGGCTCGCGTCTTCCCCACCATGTTTTGCCTTTCGTCGCGGTTAGGAGCCTTCTGAACCTTGTATGTACGCAGGCCTTCCCGCTGCTTGGTCCGCTGGACGAATGAACTTGACAAATTCAGCTTATTGGCGACATCCCGGACCGAACTTCTCGGATCACGTCTTAACTGCTTAACTACGCGCTTGTGATCTTTTTCACTGACGGAGCATCCATTTTTGCCGTTCTTCACCTTCCGGTCGATGGTTAGGTTCTCGAAGTATCGTTTTAGTACTCTGCTGACCGTGGATTGGACGATTCCCAGCATCTTACTGATGTCCCGATGTGACAACTCCGGATTCTCGAAATGAGTGCACAAGATTAATTCACGACGCTCTTTTTCGTTCGACGACATTTTTCCAAATTTACGAAAAATTTACAGTGAAGCATGGCGAACGTGATCTATACACTCTTATCTGATTATAAGCGAAAGCTGAAGATATAATTCCTAAAAATTAAATTTCTACAGCGTTTTTTCCGTGATGCAATTTGATGTGACACACCCTTTATAACTTCGGATATTATGGATTACCTGAACTTCCGGCCCCGTGAGGCTAACGCCATATGAGCCTTTATAAAAATATATATTTTGGAAAAAAAAAATTATGGATTACCTAGATTACCTCGAACGCTATTCTGGTGGTCTTTTTCGCAATTGACATACACTCGGCTACAAGCAATTACATACTTGTTGCACCAGCACCACTATTCCACATCTCATAACTGCATCAATATATCTTTGACACAGCATGGAAACAACAACAACGACAATACTTGCAAGTATACTTGCATATCATGCTACATTTTATTTAGTATTTTCTCAGTGGAATCGCACCTTTAGGCATCGTTCGTAAAACGTAAACCAGCTACTAGAAATATAAACACTTCTCATCATTTTGCGCTATTCTCAAAAGAAATGCTTCTGTTGATATTACTGACCTCGAAAAATTGCACTGCTTTCTCATGCTCGAGATAAGCCTAACTGTTATCCTTAGTGGCAAGCGAACCCAATTTACGTAAAAAAAAATCCAGAATGACATTTACTTTCTTGTTGACTAAAAAAACGAAATAAACTCTTTCTGTTAATCTCAACGATCAGTAATCTCTGTGTCAGCGTAGCAAAGAGTCACTATTTTAACGTACGGGTTATGAAGCACGCACATACTCACACAAATATCCATATATCGACGGCTTGAAGCAACTAAATATACAAACATCTCCGTTTTGTGCTCTTCTCAACGAAAACCCTTTCTGTTAATATTGCCGGTCTAGATTAGCTTAGCCAAATCACAGGAAAAATTTCAGAACATGTTTTTTCTTGATAGGCCGATGATAGCTTAGCTTGATGATTCCTCACACAATTGTGTTAATGCAATGGCGTCAGTTTAATGCAATGATTGCAATACCAGAGACATTAGCGAGTGAGTAATTTGGTCGCGTTCACAGCTCAATCCGAAACGAAGACATGTGATGGCTCAAAACAAGGAAGAACAAGCGATGTTTATTGCTTCGTATCGAGAACGACACTGAAGGCTTGCCTCAGCGAGATCCACAGTTTATACTCTAAGAAAATATTCCCCTTCGTTCTTCTTCCTTTCCTTTGTTCACGAAGACTTTATATCTTGCGATTTCCCCTTCGTTGCTCGTTGATAAATTGCTCGTTATTGACAGCTCTGCTCGGGAAAGCACACAAATGGACAGAACAAATGTATGGGAAAATAAAAACGCTTATATTTTTCATGAATTTTAACCATTTCCACGTTGTAATGTATAGCATATGAAACCAATCTTAGGGAATTTCCGATTTGTTTGGTATGTAAATCGCCAAAATCCGTTCGCGGTAAAAATAGTTATTAACGTTAACGTTAACGTTAACATAAAAACGTGACCTGTTTTCTGATTTGGCACCCTTAATGAAAGACGTAGTTCTACGTCAAAAATTCTGTTGCATTTAAGACATGTATTAAATTAAAAGTTAAAATAACGCAAAAAAGTATATCCACCTCTCTGGCTCACATAGTTTTAGTACTTCGTGTGATCAACTTTGACTTTCGATAACTGCCCGGCATTGTTGTGGCATCGACTCAACATGCTTAGCAGTTGTTTCCGGGATGATTTTGTCCCATTCAGTTTCGATTGCCTGTACAAATTGCTGGATGCTTTTTGGTTTTGCTCCTGGAGCTTAATTTTCAAAATTGACCAGAGATGCACGATCGGATTAGGGTCGGGATACTATGCTGGCCACTCCATAACCTTGATAAGCTTTTTCTTAAACCTCTGCGAAATCAGCTTCGAGGCGTGCTTCGGATCTCCGTCCTGTTGAAACGTATGTCTGCGCCCAAACTTTAGCTTTTATGCAGAGTAGCCCTTGCTTCAAAATATCCAAATAAACCTCTTTGGTCATGATTCCATCGATGCACTGAAGTTCTCCAACGCCGAATGTAGCCATATATCCCCACACCATGTCTCTACATGCAAAAACAAAAAATCAAAGTCATGGTCAGTTGGTTGAAAAATCAATGTTGGTAAAGTAAATCATCACCGCCATGCTTGAATGTAGGCCGCAAAAACACCTTTTTCGAACCTTTATCAGTTCGCCACCATTTTCTTGTTATACCATCAGACCAAAATAACATTACGTTCATCTGACCAAATTCGTTCGTCATCTGACCAAATCACCTTATTCCAGTCATCACTGGTCCATGAAATGTGATCCTGGGCCCACTTCAATCTTTTTTCGATATTTTTTGCATACAACCATGACTACTCTCCTCTTAAGACCTTTGTTATGAAGACGATTTTGTACGGATTGTGATGTCAGTTGAATGGAAAAATCGCTTCCAATCTGTTCCGCAATTTTCGGAGCGGATAGTCCCCGGTCCAGCTCCGCCTTCTCCACGATAGCTCTATGAATTCGGCCAGTTATCTTTTAAGGACGCCCCGATCGCTTAGCTTGTGTGATAGAGCCACGCTTTGTACATCTGTATAATCCTAGCGACCGTATCTTTGTGAAGCTGGGCAATATCGGCAATACCACGGTAGCTTTTGCCAGTTTTGTGATGTTCAATAATAAAATTTCGGATGCTGTTCGAAATTTGTGCTTTTTTGGGCATTTTGCAACAAATAACTTTCAATTTTGAACACGAAAACTTCAAGAGCACTAAATGTGCGCTAGACACAATGTTTACATTCGAGAGTTGCAGAACACACACTAAAACTCTGTAATACTTAAATCGTAGTATCCGTTTGGGGGTGGATAACCTTGTTTGCATAATTTTTACTCTTTTTCATAATTCATATAAAATCTCAAAAAAGATATAAACGCCGTATTTTCAATGATAATGTGATCAATGAACATAAATTGATAAATCATGGAGGAACACTAGAGTGCCAATGAAAATGGCCATCTCGAATTTCAAAAAGTTACCCCATAAAAAATGTTCATCACCTCGAAAAAACACCCTATGCAAATATCAGCTCAATCGGACATAAGGGATTTCCCGATTTCCTTGCTCAACCCTTAGGTGATTTTTCTATTTCTAGTAAATGAAGCCCATACCCTATGTAAATGAGCTAATATTCTGCATAGGGTATATTATCGTGCAAATCACAGCAAGTTCCGAATAAAAAATCGAAATAACTATTTTTATTGGCACCCAAAACCATACTTTCGTCTCGCAGTACGACAAAAAATAAGTCCCAGGGTAATCGGCATTGCAAATATATGCATGTCGGGGGAATTTTTGTATTGCAAGTAAGGTGCGTGATACGATTAATTCTAGCAATTAAAATTTAAATTTGGAACTTTAATGTTGGTTGTTTCGTGAAATTTCATATCAATGACCGAGCGTGTATTGTGAATAATTTAGCACAAATGTAAGTGTAAAATTGTATATGGTTGGCAGTTGTGTTTATAATGATTTGATATATGAAACAATTCATTTCAATTTTTATAAATGAAAACCAAGGTGTGTTCCCGCTCGAGAACGAGTCGTTTGGTTTAAGCCGTGTGTTTTGTAGTGTTCATTTTCACCCAAGCAAAATTTAATGGCGAGAAAAATTGGAAAAGTGAAGAAATAGTGATTCCCAATAGGCTCTACATATAGCATTAGCTGTTGTTAGTCCAATTAAAATTTGCATTGGATTGAATAAACACTCAGGAAGTAAAAATTATAAAAAAAATACCTTTTCCATTTCAGGAGGCATCTCGTCTAGGATCATAAAGGGCGGTTTTCATCATATCTCGTTCCACTTCGGTATCTTTTATCTGATACACACCATCTAACGACTGTTTACCATCCTTCTGTCATCATCACTCACTAAATACTGGTAAACACAATACCCAACAATCAAACAAAACGGCCCTTTTCAGGGCCACCAAATCATTATCAAAGAGTTTAACGATGTAATTCTTCAAACATATCCAAAATGAACAGATAGCCTAACGAAATCCTACGTCAACTATGCGGTCGTGTCTCGGACACAACCCTCCTGTGACTTTTGTCTAATCATCAAACGGTATGCGTAGAAGTTCAGTGAGCTGGCAACATGAAGGGATATGCAGAATTGAATAACCGACCCGAAGCGTTGCATTTGTACCCGCTTTTGTAGACCATGTTAGCAAAACGAATTCCGGAGTGTAAAAATGCATGAGGGTATAAAAGTACTGCCGAGATCTGCAATGCTGATTTTCCCAACTTATTGGTTTCGAAATCTGTGTTGAGAAAACACATTCCAGTTTGCAAAAATTTGCAAGCTTGCATCTCATTTCCAATGCCAATTTCCCCACGCTCCATGGCTTAAAAAAAATTCGTGTTAGGGATACATTCCGAAAGTAAAAATGTCCACGAGTTATATGATTGTTAATTATTGACCCGAAAACATGTTTCAATAGCTTTAAAATTGCTTTGAAAACAGGTTATTACAACCGTATATAAACTCGCATACGCTCTGGAAATTCATTCTGTTGATGCGGCGATACAAGATGAGGACGGTTGCACTCAGGCGCCTATGCATTATGCTCTTCTTTTGACGTAGGACTACGTCTAACCGGAAGATATAGGGGGTGAAATGAAAATCTAGGTACTGAACAAGTGGGAAAAAATGCAAGATTTGGAACGCTTATAACTCGAGCATTTCTCAATAGATCGCAAAGGTTTTTGCATCAATTGATAGGAAATATATCTATGCATCTATCATAATGAATAACATTTTATTTTTCTTGAGATAAATAATTGAATAATTGTGAAATATCAAGCATTGTCAAAATGCACTATGTGCCCATTTTTGAATAGTCCATTTTGTGCTCCTCAAATCGTACCGCCCAAAACGGGCAACCAGAGCAGCAGCGAAATAGAATGAGCACGATTGGAAAGGAAAAAGAAAAAAAATTAAAGAAATATTGGTCGCAGTCTCACACATACGTAATTCTCGAGCCAGCCAGTCAGCTTAAAAATCCCCGCTCCGCTGCCGTAACGATCATTCTCATCCAAACCGTACACCACATCGTTTCGCATCACATCACATCAACAAACCAACACAAGCAGCCATGGTTAGATATGGCAAAGGAGGAAAAGTGAAGGGCTCGAACCGTGTTAGTCTGGAGTTCCCCGCAAGGGTAGCTATGCCGAGCGCGTTAGTACCAGTGCACCAGTCCACCTAGTCGGCGTTATATAGTTTCGGCCGCCGAAGTGGAAAAGCTGCTCGCGACGATAAGACCCGCATTCAGAACAGACCACATTCGGTTCGGTGGACATCAAGACAACAACAGGCAGTTGCAGCGAGTGACGAGGGGCAAACGCAATCACAAAACGGCAGCAGGTAGCAGAAAAAAAAATTATAGGAGGTTGTGTCCAAGATACGACCGCATTGTTGACGTAGAACTACGCTGTTATTTAATATAAGTCGCTTGTTTATACCTTCGGATATTATTCTATAATGCTGTGAAATTTTAGAAACAACTGCTTAGTAGAATAATCTCTGAAATGATTTTTTTTATTGTAGAATCAGTTGACGACAATTGATTGATGATTCATTCTTGCCCTCGCAAAACAATCGTATGTCGCAATTTATTTCATGTCAATGCATTGAAAATTTACCTCGAAGGCTATTCCGGTGGCCTTTCTCGAAATTGACATAGACTCGGCTACAGTCGATTATATACATGTTGCACCAGCACCATTATTCCATATCTCATAACTATATCAATATATCTTTGGCACCGCATGTAAACAACAACAATGACAACACTTGCAAGCATCAAATATCATGCTACATGTTATTTAGTATTGCCTCAAAGGAATCTCACCTCTAGATATCGTTCGTACAAACTAAGCGTAAACCAAGCGCCAAACAAGCGTTCACCATAGCATGCATACAGAGCCATACATTGGTGGCTTGAAACTACTAGTAATATAAACATTTCTCATCATTTTGCGCTATTCTCAAAAGAAACAGAACATTTACTTTCTTGATGACTAAACAAGAGAAATTTTTTTGTTGATAACAACCTCGAAAACAGTAGCAATGCTTCATTATGATCAATATTAGCGCAAATGCAATCCTAGTTGAAGGCAGTTTTGTGACTGGCACGCGAACCCAAATAACTTATAACATTCCAGTAAGACATTCAAGATGCTTGGTATTCCCAAATAACTTTTTGGTGCACAACCTTAACGCCTGCTTCGCCATAACGTCAGTTTAATGCATTGATGCATTCTCAAAGGCACAAACGAAGCCCTTATGAAGACGGAAAATAAACAATTTTAACTGCTTGGAATAAGACTGAATTATGCCACACAACTTGTACTCTGCTGTAACACCCATCGATGCGAATTCGCTGATGAGTTTGTCAAGAGCGACCGCCTTCACCACCAGCGGGGGGAGCTTGATTTTGGTTGCTGCCTGGGCGTTTACATTTTCGACCGACGCGCCGAAATCGCCTACCTCGCTGTTGTTCGGTGCGGTGTCACATTTGCGAGGGCTCGGTTCAGTGCGAGCGCTTTTCACTGTACCAACACCGTGGCATCATTAGATGACGCTTACCTCGAAATTTTATTGCCCCTGACAATGCATTCGTTTTTTGCAGGGCTTGAGCCTGCCTTCCTCTTCATCTTGCTCATCGCACACTACGCGAAGCGTCCAATTTATGACGCGGAAAGAAGAACATACGATACGAATAACGCGAAAACCCACACGACGATTTCCAAGTTGAATTACCACTGGTGGGGTCCAATCTTAGATCGAAGTGCAGCGAAAGCAAAGTGAACTGGATTGCTCAACAGTCCGATGCCGTTGTGTGGCATAATTCGGTCTTTTTCCAAGCAGTTAACATTGTTTATTTTCCGTCTTCATAAGGGCTTATTGCATTGATGCCTTTGAGAATGCATCAATGCATTAAACTGACGTTATAGCGAAGCAGACGTTAAGGTTGTGCACCAAAAAATTATTTGGGAATACTAATCATCTTGAATATCTTACTGGAATGTTATAAGTTATTTGGGTTCGCGTGCCAGTCGCAAAACAGCCTTCAACTAGGATTGCATTTGCGCTAATATTGATCATAATGAAGCATTGCTACTGTTTTCGAGGTTGTTATTAACAAAAAGAGTTTATTTCTATTGTTTAGTCATCAAGAAAGTAAATGTTCTGGAATTTTGTATGTGATTAGGTTTTGCTTGCCAGTAGCAAAACTTCCTCCACTAAGGGAGACAGCTGCGCTTATCTCGAGCATAAGAAAATAATGCAACTCTTTTCGAGGCCAGTAATATTAACAGAAGCGTTTCTTTTGAGAATAGCGCAAAATGATGAGAAATGTTTATATTACTAGTAGTTTCAAGCCACCAATGTATGGCTCTGTATGCATGCTATGGTGAACGCTTGTTTGGCGCTTGGTTTACGCTTAGTTTGTACGAACGATATCTAGAGGTGCGATTCCTATGAGGCTCACGGGGCCGGGAGTTCAATACTTTGACAATTTTTCTTATTATCTATGTTAGTAATATGTAACCGATTACTCGCGGTTGGCTCGAGGTTAGTATTACAAGTGTTTTCGTAATTCGGATGTTGCTGTCTCCAATGCTCTGTACGTGTGCCCGACACGGGATACTTTCTATTGGGATGCAGCTGACCCTAAATCAGCAACGCCCCCCTAGTCTGTACCTCAAATCTAGCGTGGTGCGTCTTCTCGACTCGAGGAATCCAGGATAGAATGATCACTAACCGGCGCAATCATCAGTTCATGTAGAGTTGTCATGAGCGGTACAACCTTTGGCTCTTGTTGAATGATCAGTGGACTGCACAACCTTTGGCCCGTGTATCTGTAAAGAGTGTGTGTATGTATTGCCGCGACTAAGTAAAAGTTTATCGATCGGATAGTAGGGATATAAAACGGGGACACAACGAAGGAAACATCATTAAACGTTGACATCGGCATTTCTGAGGAACAGGTATAGATGAAGCAGAAGATCAGGATCACGGCTACCTAAGATATCCCGGACGGGGATCTCCAATTGTCTGCCTTGTGCTCTCAGTGCTCTAGAGAGCTGAGAGCGAGCAGTATGGAACCGGATACACGACCAGACAACATGCTCGATGTCGTGGTAGCCATCGCCACAATCACAAAAATTGTTTGCTGTGAGCCCAATGCGATAGAGATGCGCGTTTAGGTTGTAGTGATTGGACATAAGCCGAGATATCATGCGAATGAAATCACGACCTACATTCAATCCCTTGAACCATGCACTCGTCGAGACCTTAGGGATAATCGTGTGTAACCAACGACCGAACCCATCTCCACTCCACATGCGTTGCCAACTTACGAGCGTGTACTGACGAGGAATGTGGAAAAATTAATTATAAGCAATTTGCCTTTCAAAAAGTGTGCCTTCTAAAGCGCCCACCTTAGCTAGCGAGTCCGCTTTCTCATTCCCCGGAATCGAACAATGAGAGGGAACCCATGCTAAGGTAATCTTGAATAATTTTTCGACCAAAACACTCAATAGATGTCTTATTCTTGTTAGGAAATAAGATGAGCGTTTATCAACTTTCATTGAACGGATTGCCTCTATTGAGCTGAGACTGTCTGAAAAAATAAAATAATGGTCGATGGGCAATGTTTCAATGATTCCTAGTGCGTAGTATATCGCACCCAGTTCAGCGACATACACGGAACAAGGATCTTTGAGTTTGAAAGAGGCACTGGAATTTTTATTGAAGATGCCGAAGCCAGTGGACCCGTTTATGAATGAACCGTCAGTAAAGAACATTTTATCAGATCTAACTTTCCCATATTCTGCCGAAAATATCGGCGGAATATAATCGGAGCGTAGATGATCTGGGATTCCATGGATTTTTTGTCGCATGGACAGATCAAAAATGACAGAGGAATTGCAAAAGTATGGGAAGCAAACTTGGTTGGAGATGCCTGGTGAAGGGTGCACGTCGTGGGTAAGGTACTCATGGTATAAAGACATAAAACTTGACTGAGGAATCAGTTGGAGTAGATTTTCGAAGTTATCAATCACCAATGGATTCATGATCTTGCAACGGATGAGAAATCTGTAGGATAATTCTGTGAACCGAAGAGTAAGCGGGGGTACTCCTGCCAAAACTTCGAGACTCATCGTATGTGTCGAATGCAAACACCCCATGGCTATACGCAGGCAACGATATTGTATTCTCTCCAGCTTGAGAATATGAATCCTGGCAGCTGATCGGAAGCAAAAACTGCCATATGCTAACACTGATAATATCGTTGTTTTGTATAACTGAATGAGGTCTCCTGGATGGGCACCCCACCATGTTCCGGTTATTGTTTGGAGAAAATTGATTCTTTGCTGGCATTTCTGTTTCAAATACGCAATGTGTATTCCCCAGGTACATTTAGAGTCAAAATATACTCCAAGGTATTTGAAAAACATCGAGTGCTTGATCGTTTTGCCGGATAGGTGAAGCTGGAATTGGGCGGGTTCGTGCTTCCTAGAAAAAACGACCATTTCAGTTTTCTCCGTAGAGAATTCGATACCCAGCTTGAGGGCCCACGTGAACAGATTGTTCAGGGTATCTTGCAACGACTTTTGCAGAACGACGGGATTAGTACCCGTGATGGAAATAACTCCATCGTCTGCAAGTTGTCTCAGCGTGCAGTCTCTAGTTAGACAATCATCTATATCATTGACGTAAAAACTGTACAAGAGGGGGCTTAGGCAGGAGCCTTGTGGTAGACCCATAAAAGTGTATCGAGAAGATTTCAAGCTGCCATGATTGAAAAACATGTGCTTTTCTGACAGTAAATTGTACAGGAAATTATTCAGAATTGGTGAAAGTCCACGATTATGAAGTTTCTCTGAGAGAATTTCCATGGAAACTGAATCAAATACCCCTTTGATATCGAGAAAAACGGAAGCCATTTGTTCTTTGCGAGCAAATGCGATTTGGATTTCAGAAGATAGCAGCGCCAGACAATCGTTCGTCCCTTTACCTCGGCGGAAGCCAAACTGCGTATTTGACAGCAAATTGTTCGCTTCAAACCACTTGTCCAAACGAAGTAGAATCATTTTCTCTAACAATTTACGAATACAGGATAACATTGCAATCGGCCTATACGAGTTGTGATCGCAAGCCGGCTTGTTGGGTTTTCGTATGGCTATCACTCTCACTTGTCTCCAGTCATGCGGGACTATATTCAACTCCAGAAACTTGTTGAACAAGTTCAGCAAACGCTGTTTCGCCAAGTCGGGAAGATTCTTCAACAAGTTGAATTTAATCTTGTCCGACCCAGGAGCTGAATTGTTACATGACAGGAGGGCAATTGAGAATTCTACCATCGAAAAATTCTCATAATCGCATTGGAGCGGAATATCGCGTACGACGCTTCGTGCAGGAACGGAATCGGGACAAACCTTTCTTGCAAATTTGAAAATCCAACGGTCAGAGTATTCCTCACTTTCATTTGTATGGTTCCAGCCACGCATTCTCCTAGCCGTATTCCAAAGAGTGCTCATAGCGGTCTCCCTTGACAAACCATTGACGAACTTTCGCCAATATCCACGCTTTTTTCCTTTAATCAGACCTTTTAGTTTGGCTTCTAGAGCTTGGTACTTTCGAAACCATTCCACTGATCCAGTTTTCCTGAATTTTTTGAAAGCGGATGATTTTTCAAGGTAGACCTTTGAACACTCCTTGTCCCACCAAAGTGATGGAGGACGACGTCGGTAAGTGGTTGCAGGAACACGTTTCTTTTGAGCTTGAAGTGCGCTTTCGTAAATCAAACTCGATATAAAGTTATACTCTTCGAGTGGAGGAAGTTCATGCATTGAAACAAGTGCTTCAGATATTATTTCTGCAAATTTTCTCCAGTCAATATTTTTCGTGAGGTCATAAGCAATATCGACTGACTCACGAGAACCTGATTCATTGGCGATCGATAAAATTATTGGCAGGTGGTCACTACCGTGGGGATCTTGGATTACCTTCCACGTGCAATCCAGGGATAACGAAGAAGAGCAAAGTGATATGTCTAGCATACTTGCCCGTGCAGGAGGGTTGGCTATTCTAGTTGCTTCCCCAGTATTCAAAACTGTCAATTTGAAGTTGTCGCACAGATCATAAATCAAAGTGGCACGGTTGTCATCGTAGAGTGAACCCCATGCTGTTCCATGGGAGTTGAGGTCACCTAAGATTAGCCGCGGCTCCGGCAGTGCCTCGATGATATCAAAAAACTGATGGCGGCCAACCATAGTTCTTGGAGGAATATATATCGAGGCAATGCAGAGGTCTTTGCCATTGATTTGAGTCTGGCAAGCGACAACTTCAATGCCTGTCATCGATGGGAGAGTGACTCTATAGAAGGAGTGACATTTTTTGATCCCCAATAGTACGCCACCAAACGAGTCATTTCGATCGAGGCGAATAATGTTGAAATCGTGGAAATTCAGCTCATCGGCTGAAGAAAGCCATGTTTCACAGAGGGAAAATACATCACAGTTAGAACTATGAATTAAAAATTTAAATTGATCTAGTTTAGGGATGAAAAAACCACATTTTTCTTTCAAAAATGTTCTCACAATCGGGAGCAAACATAATACTATGCTTTTAAGAGGGTCGTTTATGTTTAAAGCATTTAAAATATAGTCCACCAGGTCAGGAAGCGCAAGCAAGCCAGATTGTGGGTGTTGCCTCGACCGCGAAAAAGGAACAGACGTGTTGGGCTCTGCTCCGGGAAGTGCTGAGGACCCCTGGTGCGTAGAAGAACCGCTTAAACCAGGAGGTACTTGCTTCGGTCTATTCTCAGCACGTTCGATACGAGGTTTCATTCCAATTTGGGAAGTTTCGGTCTTCTTTCTGGGGAGTGATGGAAAAGAAGTAATTTTTCTTTTCCTAATGGCACCCTGCGATGTACCGGAACTTCCTGCATTGGGAGCGTCAGCAACAGGCTCGTCGTTCTGCAGAATGGAGTAGGGATTGTCCTGAGTCGTTGAAGCGGAACTCTTAAGCATTTCTGCATAAGTCCGCTTGGAACGTTCCTTTAAGGAACGCTTGAGTTTTTCCCCTCGTTGTATGTACACCGGGCATTGAGAAAGATCATGTGGAGCTTCGTCGCAATGAAGACACTTGCGCTCTTTTGCGCAAGAAGTCCCGTCATGACTCTCTCCACAATCTGCGCAACGTTGTTTCTTGCAACAATAGGCGGCCGTGTGACCGAGTTGCATACATTTGTTGCATTTCATTTCCCGGGGTACAAACAACCGAACAGGTAAACGAAGTGCACCTATTGCAACGTAGTTTGGAAGAGCGGAACCCTCAAATGTCACACGAAAAGAGTTTGTCCGATTGAGAACTCGTTTGTCATTTTTAAGTGACACAGACTTCAGTCGATCGCATTCAAGAATCTTCACACTTTTAAGTGAGGAGTTCTTGAAGCGACCGACACCATCGAGTATCTCTTTTCGAGTCAAACCCTTTTCGTTTATTACACCGTCTATTTCAACGTTGCAACAGGGTACGTATACGCGATACTCAATCGCAAAGAGATCACAGCGCGTTATTGCATTTGCTTGGGTCCTGCAAGAGACGACAACTCGTAATTTGTCTGGCCCCATCCGAGTAATTTCAGTAACTTTGGAAAATTTCTGCGTTAGTTCTTTTGAGATGCGAATGACATTAAGAGGTTTTGATTTTCGTCCAAAGTATACAATGAATGGACCTTTGAATCCCTCCGGGTATTCCTTTAGCCGAAAATCATGTTTTTCATCAATTTCCTCATCTTCAGAACTTTCTACTTCATACACTGAATTTTCCTCCTCAACGTCTGCTTCATCCTCCTGCTCTTCAGGAGGTGGGTCAGCATCAGAAACATTCAATGACGTGGATGGGGGATCCTCCCCGCCTCATCCATAATAATAAATTAGTCACCTGTTCGATGTGAACAGTATAGAATAATAATAAAAAAATAGAAAAAAATAAATGAGTAAATAAATTATATTTGTATTCAAGGTATATATAAATTATATTTATTTCAATTTTTTATTGTATCAATTCAAAAATGAAAAAAAAGTTTCAACAAAAGTTCAACGGTAATGTAAGAAAAATGTACACCCCTAATGCCAACGCTTGCCGATTTGGTAAATACAATGTTGGACAATGGTGTAAATCGTACACAGGAGGTTGAAGGAATGATAAATGGAACAATAGAAAAATAAACTTCTACTTGCCGCTGCTGTGTAGCGTGTGATGAATGTGTGTTGATCTGAACTGGATCCTCAGCGTCTCGATCGTGCACCACTTTTTATTGAGCTCGCTTCACTCGCAAGCGCTGATGAAAAAAAGCACAATATAAATCTGCGTGAAAAAAAAAACACCGTTATCGGATCGATTCTCAAACTTGTCCGATCAGCTCGCGAGTTCTCGAACGAGTGAATAGCATGATATTTGATACTTGCAAGTGTTGTCATTGTTGTTGTTTACATGCGGCGCCAAAGATATATTGATGAAGTTATGAGATATGGAATAATGGTGCTGGTGCAATGGAATAATGGAGCCGAGTCTATGTCAATTTCGAAAAAGGCCACCGGAATAGCCTTCGAGGTAAATTTTCAATGCATTGACATGAAATAAATTGCGACATACGATCAGCTAGTGTATTGTTTTGCGAGGGCAAGAATGAATCATCAATCAACTATCGTCAACTGATTCTACAATGAAAAAACAGGAAGTGGGTTATATCTATGGTATAACCGGAAGGGTGACGTAGGACTATCGTTGATTTAGAGATCATTTGTATGAAGTTGAATCTGAATTCATTCTGAATGAATGAATATTTGGAGAACTTCGAAAACGAGAGCGTTACGTTGGAGGCACAAGGTTTTATGCATCCAATATTGGATACGGAAATATCCTACTGATGGGGAAGAATAATCTTCAGAAGCTATCCTGTTGATTGCGATTGATTGAAAAACCCCAAAACCAAATGTATTTGGTCACAGTGTTACATGGATAGAAAACATTCAATTAAACTCTTTCACATGAATATATTTTGAAAATTCCCAAAGGAACTGGCAGATTATTTTCCAGCAATGATTAGATCTTTCCGGAACTTTCTCGATGCTGAATGGCATCCTAACGGAAAGAGTTCTGCGCGTGTATGTGTCGATCCTTCGCCGTCCACCTCCTCCAGCACGTTAGGCAACGATGTTGTCTTGTCGATGTCCTCACGAAAAATGAATGTGTCTCACCACCAGAATATCGCTTAAGTATGCTTTTTGTGTGTGATTGAATCGAGAGAAGGTGTGGTTTACGATGGCAATTTGGAAGGCAAACTAGAGGGGAATGAACTCTCTGAGCTCGGAACTTTCGGCGACTGAGCAATAATCGATTGCGGGCGCATACAATATTGGATACGGAAATATCCTACTGATGGGGAAGAATAATCTTCTGAAGCTATCCTGTTAATTGCGATTGATTGAAAAACCACAAAACCAAATGTATTTGGTCACAGTGTTACATGGATAGAAAACATTCAATTAAACTCTTTCACATGAATATATTTTGAAAATTCCCAGAGGAACTGGCAGATTATTTTCAGTAACGATTAGATATTTCCATATTTTCCTCGATACTGGAAGCCCACCAGTGGTTAATGCCAACTCGATAACCACCTGTTAATAGCACTTGATTGAAACATATTTGGTCACAGTGTTACATGGATAGAAAACATTCAATTAAACTCTTTCACAAGAATATATTTTGAAAATTCCCAAAGGAACTGGCAGATTATTTTCCAGCAATGATTAGATCTTTCCGGAACTTTCTCGATGCTGAATGGCATCCTAACGGAAAGAGTTCTGCGCGTGTATGTGTCGATCCTTCGCCGTCCACCTCCTCCAGCACGTTAGGCAACGATGTTGTCTTGTCGATGTCCTCACGAAAAATGAATGTGTCTCACCACCAGAATATCGCTTAAGTATGCTTTTTGTGTGTGATTGAATCGAGAGAAGGTGTGGTTTACGATGGCAATTTGGAAGGCAAACTAGAGGGGAATGAACTCTCTGAGCTCGGAACTTTCGGCGACTGAGCAATAATCGATTGCGGGCGCATACAATATTGGATACGGAAATATCCTACTGATGGGGAGGAATAATCTTCTGAAGCTATCCTGTTAATTGCGATTGATTGAAAAACCACAAAACCAAATGTATTTGGTCACAGTGTTACATGGATAGAAAACATTCAATTAAACTCTTTCACATGAATATATTTTGAAAATTCCCAAAGGAACTGGCAGATTATTTTCCAGCAATGATTAGATCTTTCCGGAACTTTCTCGATGCTGAATGGCATCCTAACGGAAAGAGTTCTGCGCGTGTATGTGTCGATCCTTCGCCGTCCACCTCCTCCAGCACGTTAGGCAACGATGTTGTCTTGTCGATGTCCTCACGAAAAATGAATGTGTCTCACCACCAGAATATCGCTTAAGTATGCTTTTTGTGTGTGATTGAATCGAGAGAAGGTGTGGTTTACAATGGCAATTTGGAAGGCAAACTAGAGGGGAATGAACTCTCTGAGCTCGGAACTTTCGGCGACTGAGCAATAATCGATTGCGGGCGCATACAATATTGGATACGGAAATATCCTACTGATAAATAAATATATATGATGGCCCTCCACTTACCCCGTACATGGAAATTTATATGTTTGGGCAAATTTATCTAAAACGATAATTTTAAATTAATTTCTTTGAAAGCTAATGTCCTTGCATTGTCTTTGATTCCTATGTACGTCCATCAAAACCTTTTTGAAAATTTTTTTTTTTTTTGCATTTTGCTGCATCATCATATTTTTACATTTCAACAAAACAGTTCAAACGCAAACACAACCACTTATTTACAAAGCCACATTAGTTCTGACAAATGTCACACAATTCCGTTTGAACTCATTCACACTAGCTTCTTTCATTTGTACCGGTAGCATATTATAAAGCCTTATCCCTTTGTAGAACAGTGAATTCTGAGTGCTTGCTAGCAGAAACGATGCCGTACGGATGTTATTAGCAGATCTTGTACTATATCGGTAGATGTCCCTTCCTCTTATTATCCTGGACGTCAAGTATGCTGGCGCTGAACCTTTTGCAATTTTGTGTATCAGTAGTAGCGTGAGATACGTCACGCGTTGCTTTACTGAGAGCCATTGGAGTGTTCGAAGCATCAACAGAACGGGAGTCCTTCGATTGCATTGCAGGATTATACGCATGATCTTGTTTTGGATTTTCTGGAGGCGACGCATTTGCTGATCATTGGCGAGATACAAGATTGATGGGCAGAAATCTATGTGCGGTGATATCAGGGCTTTGTACAAGTGAATCAAACTCCACTGCGATAAATCTTTCTTTAGTCGACAGAGAACTCCAAACTTCTTCGCAATCTTTTTCACTGTGTGGTCAATATGGCTTTTGAAGCTTAGTTTATCATCTATTATAACACCTAAGTATTTAATTTCACAAACACGTTCTAACAAACGATTATCAATCGTCACATTCACACTTTCACTATACACTGACTTATTGCTAATTAACATGTATTTTGTTTTGTCAATGTTCAGCTTCAATTTCTTAAATTTCAGCCATTTGGTCAAGTTTGAAAGATCACAGTTCAATTTTTCAGTAGCAGCAATAGCATTGTCGGAAGAAATGTATATCACAGTATCGTCGGCAAATAGGTTTATATCACAGTGCTTTAGTATTCTCTTTAAGTCGTTAATATATAAAATAAACAAAATAGGACCTAACACACTGCCTTGAGGCACACCAATATTTGTCTCTTTGGTATTGGATATCACAGAATTGTACTTGGTCCTTTGAGTTCGACTGTCAAGGTAGGATACAAACCATTGTAGAACAGTGTCAGTAAAACCATACTTTGTAAGAGTGTTCAGTAGTTTTCTTCTCGATATCGTCTCAAAAGCCCTTTTCAAGTCTAAAAACACCGCAATCACATTTTGCTTCTTCTCGAAGGTCTCCTTCCATTTTACAAGGACTAGGTTTAAAGCACTTTCACAAGAATGTTTCTCACGGTATCCAGATTGTTCAGGAACTAGAAGGTCGTTTACTACAATGTATTCCAGCAACTGTTCCTTGACGATTAGCTCCAACACTTTCTCGTACACTGGAAGCATGTTTATCGGGCGATGTTCTTCTGCTTTCACTGTTCCATTCACCTTCTCGATGGGCACTACCACCGATTCTTTCCATGAGTCAGGTACATTTCCAGTGGCCAAAGAGTCGTTTATAATATTTAACAGGGGTACTTCAATAGCTTCAAATGCATCTTTCAAGATTCTGGAATTGATCTCATCAGATCCTGATTTTTCCTCCAGCGACCAAACCACCGTTTTGAGTTTTTCAAGAGTGATTGATTGAAACTTCGACAGCTTACTACCAGTGAAATTTTCTGTCAGTTCTAATGGTTCGTCTACCTCATCTATTGAGTCACTGATATCCTCGATGCTACTCACAAAATATTCGTTGAACTTTTCAGCAATGACCTGCTCGTCACTCACTTCTTCTCCATTAAAGTTAATAGCTTGAGGGTGGACTAGCTTAGGTTTGATCATTTTTTTCAAGATCTTCCATAGCTCTTTGGTGTTATGTTTGTTTACTTCTATCGATTGCTGCACGTATTCATGCCTTGTTCTCTTCAGTGTACATGCATATTCGTTCCGGTGGACTTTGTATGTTTGCCAAGCTTGGTCAGAGCGTTGTTGGAGGAATTTTCTATATGTAGCATCTCGTTTTCGCTTCATTCGCTGTAACTCTACGGTGTACCACTTGTTTGTGTTTTTCAATTTAACAAACTTGACAACCACTAGTTGATTAACACATATTTTCATTACTTCAATGAAGCCGCTAGCTTTCTCATGGAAGTTGTTTAAACTCACTACTTCTGACAATTTTTCCCTTAATAAATTCAAAAGGGCAGTACGGCTATAGTTTTTCCAACACTTAATTTTCACGTTAGTTTCATCAACTTTGTCCAAGCTACCGTCAAGAGACACACACAAAGTTTCGTGGTCAGATATCTTAAAATCCGGTACAACACAAACATTGATATCACAGTTCGAGAATATTAGGTCAATTAATGTTTGACTAGTACGGGTTATACGTGTGCATTGTTGGACTAGTTGCATGAGTCCTTGCGCTTCAGCCACAAGCTTTAACTGGGAAGCATCTCGTGAATTGAACCAGTTGATGTTGAAATCGCCAGCAAGTAGTGTGAATTTGGACAGATCAACGATTTCTTCCAACCACGAATCCTCCAAAATTCGCAGAAATATCGAATCGCTTGCTCCCGGTGAATGATATAAGACTCCATAATGACCGGGCTTCATACCATTCAGGATCTCAATCGCCACGATCCAGTTTTTGTCGGCTTGCTCTCTGAAGATTAGTCGATGTCTCAAGCTAGAATGGACGTACATCATGACACCACCGGTATGTCTTGAGTCCGAGTAGCAACTTATTATTTTGTATCCATTGATCTGGAAATGATCATCTCCTATGGTTTCAGTGACGTGTGTTTCATTGATCATAACCAGTTTTGGTTTCAGGGTTTCTACAAGAAGACGAACTTCAACGAAATTTGTAGATAATCCACCACAATTTAGATAGATTACCGGATGATAATCTTCCGTAACCATTAGTTGCTATTGGTTTCGTTCAAGCAGCTGTCGTTTTCTAGCAACCAGTTTTTTATAAACAGCACATTCGTTGCTGTATGCAAAATGCTTCGTGCACAAATTTAACTTCCGACTTTTATTCATTCTATCACAGTTGGCGCAGCAAACTGTTTCCGATTGGCACTCGCCTGTTTTATGGGCACCAGCACATTTTGCGCAGGTCTCAGAATTTGGACAAATCGTGCTTTTGTGATTGAAATCACAGCATTTGAAGCACCGTATGATTCCAAAACACTCTGCAACCTGGCATCGTTCCCAACCGACATTCACTCTCCCTAAATTGAGAAGTTCTTCGTGACTCTTGGCATCGAATTCCACAACAAACGTGAATGAGAAGTGATTTTTATAGCGTGTTATCAACTTGAACTCAAACCGCTTCGGTAAATCATTCGGCTCCTCCAAAGCTTTGATCAACTGTTCTTCATTCAACTCATCAGACACTCCTATAATTTTTAGTCTTGGTCGCATTGGTTTTGGGACGATGACGTCATATTCTCCCCCACATTTCTCTTTAACCGAATTCACCAAAGAACTAACATTTTCCCCTGTTTTCACTTCCAGAATGACAGAGCCATCCCGCCCCTCACGTACAGCATTAATTTGATTTGCGGAGCGATCGATTTTTTCTTTCAAACTCTGCTTCGTGGTTTTCGCCTATTGTTTCACATCCTTCGATCGAACTATCACTACAGGCTCTCTGCTTTTCCATTGCTTTGGAGTTGATCTCTCGCTCCTCACCATATCAGCATAAGTTGTGCGCCTTGCTTCATTTACTTTATTTTCCCCAGGAATAGGAACATGAAGGTCCTCAATTCTAGGTCTCTTCCGCGATCGAAGATTGCTACTTGGACCAGACGGAGTAACAATATCACCCACTGGCTCATTTGTTTGATTTCTTGCTCTCTCCCATTCAGTTTCACTCGACTCCAATTGATTAAATTTCTCCTTATTTTCTTCTGCCATTCTACTAATTTCCTTCGCTAATTTTCCAACTTCCATTTCAATTTTTAAACTCACACACGTTTCCATATCTTTCATTCTTCTGTCCAATTTTTCTTCCCATTTTTGCACACTTTCACTGAATTTTCCAAGAATTTCATTGCATTTTTTCATCACATCATTGTAGCTAACTTGCTGCTTGCGGCACCCATGACACATATATTTCAAACCACGATTTGTTTTCATTGCTTCCATTCCATGCCTATCTATTTACTGATGGGGAAGAATAATCTTCTGAAGCTATCCTGTTAATTGCGATTGATTGAAAAACCACAAAACCAAATGTATTTGGTCACAGTGTTACATGGATAGAAAACATTCAATTAAACTCTTTCACATGAATATATTTTGAAAATTCCCAAAGGAACTGGCAGATTATTTTCCAGCAATGATTAGATCTTTCCGGAACTTTCTCGATGCTGAATGGCATCCTAACGGAAAGAGTTCTGCGCGTGTATGTGTCGATCCTTCGCCGTCCACCTCCTCCAGCACGTTAGGCAACGATGTTGTCTTGTCGATGTCCTCACGAAAAATGAATGTGTCTCACCACCAGAATATCGCTTAAGTATGCTTTTTGTGTGTGATTGAATCGAGAGAAGGTGTGGTTTACAATGGCAATTTGGAAGGCAAACTAGAGGGGAATGAACTCTCTGAGCTCGGAACTTTCGGCGACTGAGCAATAATCGATTGCGGGCGCATACAATATTGGATACGGAAATATCCTACTGATGGGGAAGAATAATCTTCTGAAGCTATCCTGTTAATTGCGATTGATTGAAAAACCACAAAACCAAATGTATTTGGTCACAGTGTTACATGGATAGAAAACATTCAATTAAACTCTTTCACATGAATATATTTTGAAAATTCCCAGAGGAACTGGCAGATTATTTTCAGTAACGATTAGTTATTTCCACATTTTCCTCGATACTGGAAGCCCACCAGTGGTTAATGCCAACTCGATAACCACCTGTTAATAGCACTTAATTGAAACATATTTGGTCACAGTGTTACATGGATAGAAAACATTCAATTAAACTCTTTCACATGAATATATTTTGAAAATTCCCAGAGGAACTGGCAGATTATTTTCAGTAACGATTAGATATTTCCACATTTTCCTCGATACTGGAAGCCCACCAGTGGTTAATGCCAACTCGATAACCACCTGTTAATAGCACTTGGTTGAAACATATTTGGTCACAGTGTAACATGGATAGAAAACATTCAATTAAACTCTTTCACATGAATATATTTTGAAAATTCCCAAAGGAACTGGCAGATTATTTTCCAGCAATGATTAGATCTTTCCAGAACTTTCTCGATGCTGAATGGCATCCTAACGGAAAGAGTTCTGCGCGTGTATGTGTCGATCCTTCGCCGTCCACCTCCTCCAGCACGTTAGGCAACGATGTTGTCTTGTCGATGTCCTCACGAAAAATGAATGTGTCTCACCACCAGAATATCGCTTAAGTATGCTTTTTGTGTATGATTGAATCGAGAGAAGGTGTGGTTTACGATGGCAATTTGGAAGGCAAACTAGAGGGGAATGAACTCTCTGAGCTCGGAACTTTCGGCGACTGAGCAATAATCGATTGCGGGCGCATACAATATTGGATACGGAAATATCCTACTGATGGGGAAGAATAATCTTCTGAAGCTATCCTGTTAATTGCGATTGATTGAAAAACCACAAAACCAAATGTATTTGTTCACAGTGTTACATGAATAGAAAACATTCAATTAAACTCTTTCACATGAATATATTTTGAAAATTCCTAAAGGAACTGGCAGATTATTTTCAGTAACGATTAGATATTTCCACATTTTCCTCGATACTGGAAGCCCACCAGTGGTTAATGCCAACTCGATAACCACCTGTTAATAGCACTTGATTGAAACATATTTGGTCACAGTGTTACATGGATAGAAAACATTCAATTAAACTCTTTCACATGAATATATTTTGAAAATTCCCAAAGGAACTGGCAGATTATTTTCCAGCAATGATTAGATCTTTCCGGAACTTTCTCGATGCTGAATGGCATCCTAACGGAAAGAGTTCTGCGCGTGTATGTGTCGATCCTTCGCCGTCCACCTCCTCCAGCACGTTAGGCAACGATGTTGTCTTGTCGATGTCCTCACGAAAAATGAATGTGTCTCACCACCAGAATATCGCTTAAGTATGCTTTTTGTGTGTGATTGAATCGAGAGAAGGTGTGGTTTACGATGGCAATTTGGAAGGCAAACTAGAGGGGAATGAACTCTCTGAGCTCGGAACTTTCGGCGACTGAGCAATAATCGATTGCGGGCGCATACAATATTGGATACGGAAATATCCTACTGATGGGGAAGAATAATCTTCTGAAGCTATCCTGTTAATTGCGATTGATTGAAAAACCACCAAACCAAATGTATTTGGTCACAGTGTTACATGGATAGAAAACATTCAATTAAACTCTTTCACATGAATATATTTTGAAAATTCCCAAAGGAACTGGCAGATTATTTTCAGTAACGATTAGATATTTCCACATTTTCCTCGATACTGGAAGCCCACCAGTGGTTAATGCCAACTCGATAACGACCTGTTAATAGCACTTGATGAAACATATTTGGTCACAGTGTTACATGGATAGAAAACATTCAATTAAACTCTTTCACATGAATATATTTTGAAAATTCCCAAAGGAACTGGCAGATTATTTTCAGTAACGATTAGATATTTCCACATTTTCCTCGATACTGGAAGCCCACCAGTGGTTAATGCCAACTCGATAACCACCTGTTAATAGCACTTGATTGAAACATATTTGGTCACAGTGTAACATGGATAGAAAACATTCAATTAAACTCTTTCACATGAATATATTTTGAAAATTCCCAGAGGAACTGGCAGATTATTTTCAGTAACGATTAGATATTTCCACATTTTCCTCGATACTGGAAGCCCACCAGTGGTTAATGCCAACTCGATAACCACCTGTTAATAGCCGCGCGTGTATGTGTGTGTAGCGATGTCTTCCCAGGGAACCGTTTGTGGCATCACTCTCCTCCTGATAGATTCCCTTCTGGCCTAGGGTGCACAAACAGGCTCTTGGTGACACCGTTCATCCGCGCTTTCATGATAAATAAAGAGCTTCACCGCAACAGCGACAACATGCTCCAATCGGTGTTCATTTAGAACTGAGTGGATTTCGGAGCGCCGCTCGCTTATATACCGATTGGTGATTTCAATAGCCTGTTTTAAAGCAATTTTAAGACTATTGAAACAAGTTTTTGGATCAAAAAGTAACAAGTATATAACGCGTAGACATTTTATCTTTCGAATGAAGTGTTTATCATAACATTTCGTTCAGTTGTTTAGGAGCTATTAACGCTCAAAATCTCGGTCTCCGGCGTAACGCTTTCGTTTTCGAAACTTTGATTTTACACCCCGGTATAGAAATGAAAGACGTAGTCCTACGTCAAAAATCATTTCAAAGATTATTCTACTAAGCAGTTGTTTCTCAAATTTCACAGCATTATAGAATAATATCCGAAGGTATAAACAAGCGACTTATATAAAATAACAGCGTAGTTCTACGTCAACAATGCGGTCGTATCTTGGACACAACCTCCTATAATTTTTGTACCAGTTGGACTTTATATGGATGTAGGTGCAAGTCCAAATGCAAAATTTGCCACAATGATGTGTTTGACAAGCCCAATTGCTGAGCACGCCGTGGAATCGAAACATTCGGGTCATCCTCCACACTGGCAGCAACAGCAGCAATATTTTCGGCCGAACGCACATTACGATGATGCACAGGTTTCACAATATCCGCTACGGATCCAGTTTGTTCGAATTTACGCACTACATTAGTGATTGTGTGCTCTGTAGGCCGTCCATGACGACCAAAATCCGTCCGTAATGCTCGAAAAACATTTGCCGGTTTTTCAAAAAAATTTTAGTATAATTTAACAAAATTAACACGTTCTGCAATGCTAAAACGATCCATATTGTAAAATGGCAGAAATTCAACTAACGATATGACGCTTTGGTTGACAGCTATGTCAAACGGTTGTCAGCGCAGGGCTGTATACTTTCGGAAGCCCGAAATGGAAAACCCTGTACAATTGAATAGTCTAAATTAAGAAAATAAGAAAATGGGTACTAGTTTTCTTTTACTAGTACGTGACATTTAAATGCCTAAAAAATATAAGCTCGGGGGGAACTGACCTTTCTTGTTGAATCCTGAATACGAGTATTTTTTTCATAGATGAAAAATTTTGAACCGTTTTTTCCCAGGGACCCGCCGGATTAGGGATAATGATTATTGAAGGAAAACATGCAGAAGTAGGACAAGGAATTTTCGTTTCTGACATCCAGGAGGGTTCTTCAGCAGATAAGGTACAGTTTGCTTGGAATAACCATGTGTACATCTAACTTGTTCAAATATATATATATATATATATATATATATATATATATATATATATATATATATACACGTATATTTTAGGCTGGATTAAATATAGGAGAATTGATTTTATCTGTCAATAAAGATTCATTGATAGGCTGCAGTTACGAAGCCGCAGCTTCGTTATTAAAAAAAGCAGAAGGGGTTGTTACTTTGAAAATATGTAATCCTAACAAAGCAAAAGAATCTCAAGACACTAGTGAAAAAATTGATGCATCGAATGAAAACTCGTCTGCTGCTACATCGGGAGCAAATACGGCCAAAGAATCGAGCAAACCAGCAAACCAGAAACCTCAACCATCACCAGCGAAAGAAGTTGTTGATCCATCAAAAACTGAAGTTATCGAAAATGAGAACACACTAATCGAATTAAGTACTGAAAAGAACCCTTTGGGAATCATGGTAACTGGAGGCTGCGATTCACGAATCAATGTAAATAATTATATGAGCTGTTTTTTAAGATTATAATACTCTGTTTTCTTTTAATTTCAATAGACGGGAGCAGTTATTGTTGATATCTTACCAAACAGTATTGCGTGCAAAGATAAACGTCTCCAAGTTTTCGATCAAATATTAGAAATTAATGGTACAAAAATAACTGCGGAACTAACTGAAAATCAAATACAGAAGGCCGTGAAGCAGTTACAACCGAAGGTAAGCATTTTATTTTCTACAACAAATTCCAGATCAAATCGAACAAAATGATTCTGAAATCAGTTGGCTAACTTGGCGGTAATACTATTAGCTAATGTCAGACATATATTCGATTGCGTTGGCAAGGTATATCATCATATATCATTGTTTATCTTTATTAAAAATAACACACCTTTTTTCAATTTTGAATGATATAAAATTTCTGTGCAACATGAGTATTTCTATTTTATAAAATTCTGTGCCCCAAAAAGCTAATGCAGTTATGACAAAGTACTGTGGAATGCACTCTAGTACTCCACAGGAACGGAATACTGTCAACTGAATTACTAGAAAAAATAAATTTCTGGGTGTCAACTAAGCACACGCAAATTGTTTCTAACAGAAACCTCCAGATCAAAATATGCTAATAATGTCCCTATCAATCGCATTATGTCTATATACAGGGTCTTTCAGATTAAACGCTCACGCAACAAATTTTAATAACTTCTACAAAAGTGAACCGATTTTTATTTTTCAAAAACGAAAATAAAGTTTATTTTAGGAAATTTTCGATGTGACCACCCCTGCTTTCGATAACGCGTTTTAAAAGGTGAACAAAATTCTTTATGCACAACTCTAACATTACGACTTCGATGCTGTTGAAAATCCGAGTTATTTCTTCTTTAAGTTACTCCAAATTTTGTGGCTTATTACCATAGCGAATATTACGAACGAGTAGCCGAATATTATCGTCCCGAAGTGGGGAATGCAGTGTTACCATCGACGGAGCGAAAAAAAATATAAGAAGCTATACGTTTTGACGTAGGACTACGTCTAACCGGAAGATATAGGGGGTGAAATGGAAATCTAGGCACTGAACAAGTAGGAAAAAATGCAAGATTTGGAACGCTTATAACTCGAGCATTTCTCAATAGATCGCAAAGGTTTTTGCATCAATTGATAGGAAATATATCTACGCATCTATCATAACGAATAACATTTCATTTTTCTTGAGATAAATAATTGAATAATTGTGAAATATCAAGCATTGTCAAAATGCACTATGTGCCCATTTTTGATTGGTCCATTTTGTGCTCCTCAAATCGTACCGACCAAAACGGGCAACCAGAGCAGCAGCGAAATAGAATGAAGCACGATTGGAAAGGAAAAAGAAAAAAAATGAACGAAACATTGGTCGCAGTCTCACACATGCGTAATTCTCGAGCCAGCCAGTCAGCTTAAAAATCCCCGCTCCGCTGCCGTAACGATCATTCTCGTTCAAACCGTACACCACATCGGTTCGCATCACAACACATCAACAAACTAACACAAGCAGCCATGTCTGGATATGGCAAAGGAGGAAAAGTGAAGGGAAAGGCAAAATTCCGCTCGAACCATTTTGGACTGTAGTTTCCCGTAGGTGTATTCGCCAATTGCTCCGTAAGGGTAGCTAGGCCGAGCGCGTTATTACCAGTGCACCAGTCCACCTAGCCGCCGTTAGTTTCGGCTGCCGAAGTGATCGCTAAACAGGAAGGTTTAGCCGAACAAGATGGGGATATCGAGTGACAACAAAACAATAAACGCTTTAGATTGAAGATAATTTTGTGATCCTGAAAAGGACCCTTTTTAGCCTGTATGTGAATCCAACGAGCGAACAAATCGTAATGAATGTATTTTTTTGCCATCGCTCCCTTTTAACGCTCATTCGTTCGTCTCGTTGGACTCGCCCCTCTAGCTGAGTCTGCCGATTTGTCTCTATCCTGTGAGTGTGTACCGCTAGAGTATAAAACACGCGAACCCCAAAAAAATATCTTATTTTCTTTCAAACCGTAAACCCGTGTGGTTGTACGGCTTGGCATCGTGGACGTAACAAAGGAGGACAAGTTAAGGGAAAGGCAAAGTCTCACTCGAACCGTGCAGGTCTCCAGTTCCCTGTTGGTCGCATTCACTGATTGCTCCGCAAGGGTAACTAGACCGAACGGATTGGTGCCGGAGCACCAGTATACCGAACAGCGATTATAGAGTTTCGGCCGTCGGAGTGCTCGAGTTGGCTTGCAAAGCTGCTCACGACAATCAGAAAACCCGCATCAAGAACAGAGCAGCTTCGGTTCGGCGCTCATCACGGCAACAATTAGTTTCAGTGAGTGGCAAAGTGTTTCTCCGGCACGTCGCATTAAATGTAATTTACTGAACAATATGTCACAAGCTGGATGGGAAGAAATTTTCCAACTGTGAAAGCTGTGGCGAGTGGTAAACGCAACAGCTAAACAGGAATGTTTAACCGAACAAGATGAGAATATCGAGTGATAACAAAAACACAACACCAAAGGTTCTTTTCAGAACCATCAACATATTCATAAAGAGTAAACAGTAAACTAATCCATTTTTCATGTAGATAGGTAGGTATTCACGTAGAAGAAGAAAATAAAACAATATATTTAAAATATATATTTAACAAAAGCTGTCCCCTGTGTCTACGTCACTCCGGTTATGTCCCCGACATTACCCACCCGTCTTTTTTTGCGTGAGCGTTTAATCTGAAAGACCTTGCACAATCAGCACTGCGAAACAATTGACACAACAATGAATAAAAAACAGCTAAAAGAAACATGTACCGTGGGAATGATATTTAACTTAAGAAAACATTGTAAAATCAATACAGTAGAACCCCGGATTATCCGCTAAAACGAGTTCTATAGTAATCATATAAAGCTTCCAGAAATATGTGGTAGACTTTTGCTCTTTTGTTTTGGTCATGTCTTTCACGTTATCCGACCACTGGTACCCTTAGAAAAATCCTCGGTCGAAAACTACTAAATACATTTGGTAATGCAAAATTAGTAGAATGTACAAATTTTTTGTACATATTGTCAACAAACCCGCATCCCTACCAGAGATTAGTATATTTTACTCGATAACATTAGTAAGCTTGGATATTGTCATATCTGAAAATTGGTGAGAAAAGCGCGTATTAACCATTTTCATTGTTCCTATAAGGCAATACGGAGGTATAATAAGGATATAATTCTGATACGTGCATTTTCGGCGAGAAAATGTAGCCGATATTGGGCTTCCGAATCATTGTTCTGCTTGACATATGTGTTTATTAGTACGGTCGAAAATGACTATAGATTGGTAGTATTTACCAAAAAATTCGTTATATTTACTAATTATTTCTCTCAGTGTATGCACGACCTTACAGATAGATAGTTTGATGATTTCTATTTTGATAAAACAAAGTTTTCATGTTGAAATATCTTTTTTCGCAATTGCACTTCGTTTCTAGTTTTTTATTAATTTATTTGTTGGTCGTTATCCGCGATTTTTGTTATCCGAAGTGACCTCGTCAGGCTATTTCCCGGATAATCGGGGTTCTACTGTATATAAGTATGAAGTCTACATTTGCTTGACGAAAATGAATAAATAAATAGCATATTGCCAGCAAAGTTCAAAGTCAAATCTCAAGATTAAAATTATATAAATTAACGATAGAAAAATAAATTGTATTTACCTGCGCGTTTCTCTACCTGAATTGGTGCAACATATGCTTTGTTCTTATACAATCCTGGGATTTATAACTAAAATAAACAAAAGAATGTATAATGATCCATATATATAGATATATATATATATATATATATATTCTTTGAAGGTTCGTATGGTTGTATACCGGGCAAATCCTGCTCAAACGGAAAATACAGAAATTGAATTGACGAAAAAATCTGGGAAACAGTTTGGCATAGCCTTTCGTACTAACCATCGACAAGGAATTACTGTTACAGAGTTGGTAGGTATTATCAATTCCGGTATGCTTTTGTTGTAGAATTAATTGTATCAAATATAAGACATGTCTTAAATACCTTATATCAGCCATACCTTGCCAAACCGATATAGTGGTTCTCAGATTTTCGTGGAAATTGGTAGCTTTGATCTTTATCGCAAAATATTGGTTTTTTAAATTTTTTTTTATTGGGGTGCAGTTTTTTTCCATCTGATCTAGACACGGCAGACATCTCCCGTCAAGTTTATGTTTGTTTTCGCCGATTGCATAAAACTTATTATCTGGCAATGAATTTATTGTAGGCAAAAACCAACAAATCATGGTCAGTAGTAATAACTGTCAGTAAAGTGAATGGTGACAAAAATAAGACTCTTGCATAAATTTTAATTTTGAGTGTATTTGAGTGTTTTGAGTGTAAGGCGGCTCGCACATCAGAGCAATAAGCAACTAACTATCCACATGCAATATTATCGCCAATGGGTTTTTACATTTAATTTTTGTTGATCTCGCACACCGACGCAATACGATATCGCTATCACCTTTGTAGAGCAACACATATTGCTAGCAACACAACGTGTCGGTTGAAAAGCAACTTATCGCCCATAATTTGACAAATTTCGTTCATTAGGCAGGTTGTTTGCATGATGTCAGGCGTTTTTATTGCTTTGGTATTCGAAGCACAACAAAATATGTTGCCTGTTGCATATTGCGTATTGCAGTTTGCTAGTTGCTTATTGCTCCGGTGTGCGAGCTGCCTTAGCAATAAGCAACTAACAACTAGTAACATGCAATAAGCAATATTATCGCCAATGGGTTTTTCTATTACAATTTTGTTGATCTCGCACACCGACGCAATATAATATCGCTGTTGCCTTTGTAGAACAACATATATCGCTAGCAACACGACGTGTTGGTTGAAAAGCAACTAATCGCCCATCATTTGGCAAGTTTCGTTCATTAAGCAGATTGTTTGCATAATATCAGGCGTTTTTATTGATTTGGTATACGAAGTACAACAAATATGTTGCCTATTACATATTGCGTATTGCTGCCTGCTAGTTGCTTATTGCTTCGGTGTGCGAGCCGCCTAAAGCATATTCATAACATTTGTTTTGAATTGGTCCAATTCAAACCCTTCTCCATTTGCTTTGATTACCGTGTGTCCCAGAGCGTCCGCGGGATAATCGGAGGTCGCCCGAGGCCGAACGGTGACTGCCTGTTGATAAGTGGCGAAAAATGTGCCGAGTGCCTACTTGATTGCTAAACTGACGATGCCCATGTTGGAGGAACTGGGAATACTTCATAATTACCAGTCGGAATCGTTGTTGAAAAGTGTTACAGCTAGCACGCACGATATCGTGAGGCATGTCATCTCAAATCTTCCCCATGCGTTGCTTGAAAGTATCCCCAGTCAATCCTATGATGGTCTCTAGTTTGCCTAGCATGTTACCCCATGCATAGTTTGTCCAGAGGAATATCAGAAAGATGTGCTGCATATATCCGATCATTTAGTTGGTTGTGGTGATCCTGTAGCTCGAATTTTTTTTTCGTCCAAAACAGAATTTCACAATCACCGACATCTGCCGACATATTTCGACCCTTACAGCCTTCTGCTTTTCAGTCAAACCGTGTATCCGTAGTTTTTTATATGAAATCAATCGAAGATCGTCTTCCAAAATATTCTTCATGCATGACTGCGAAATTCTCAGTTTCTTTAACATCCAGACTGCCAGGATTCCGTTGGCTATCTTACTCGTTTTATGGTTTCCATATCCCTTACAGTGCGTTTACGGCCATGTTTGGCGAGTATTTTCCAAGAACCGGTTTCCGCTTGATGGTACGAATGATATTTTTTTCGTTTTTTCCGAGTAGCTCCAGCTTCTTTAAAATATCACACGTTCGAAAGTTTTTATTAACGTTGAACTACGTCTTTCATTAAGGGTGTCAAATCAGAAAACAGGTCACGTTTTTATGAAATAAAGTTAACGTTAATAACTATTTTTGCCGCGAACGGATTTTGGCGATTTGCATACTAAACGAATCGGAAATTCCCTAAGATTTGTTTAATATGCTATACATTAGAATCCCTTGGTTTGTAAATGGTTAAAATTCATGAAAACTTTAAGCGTTTCTATTTTCCCATACATTTGTTCAGTCCATTTGTGTGCTTTCCCGAACAGAGCTGTCAATAACGAGCAACTTATCGACGACCAACATAGGGGAAATCGTAGGATATAAAGTCACCGTGAACAAAGAAAAGAAGAAGAATGAAGGGGAATACTTGCCTAGAGTATAAACAGTGGATCTCGCTGAGACAAACTTTAGAGGCGAATGAACTGCAAAGTTTAAAGCCTCTTAAAAACAAAGAAAGAAGAAGAAGACAAACTTTCATTCGGCATCGGACTTTTGAGCAATCCAGTTCACTTTGCTTTCGCTGCACTTCGATCTAAGATTGGACCCCACCAGTGGTAATTCAACTTGGAAATCGTCGTGTGGTTTTTCCAGTTCGTTTTCGCGTTATTCGTATCGTATGTTCTTCTTTCCGCGTCATAAATTGGACGCTTCGCGTAGTGTGCGATGAGCAAGAAGAAGAGGAAGGCAGGCTCGAGCCCTGCAAAAAACGAACGCATTGCCAGGGGCAATAACATTTCGAGGTAAGCGTCATCTAATGATGCACGCGGTGTTGGTGCAGTGAAAAGCGCTCGCACTGAACCGAGCCTTCGCAAATGTGACACCGCACCGAACAACAGCGAAGTAGGCGATTTCGGCGCGTCGGTCGAAAATGTAAACGCCCAGGCAGCAACCAAAATCAAGCCCCCCCCCCCGCTGGTGGTGAAGGCGGTCGCTCTTGACAAACTCATCAGCGAATTCGCATCGATGGGTGTTACAGCAGAGTACAAGCTGTGTGGCATAATTCAGTCTTATTCCAAGCAGTTAACATTGTTTATTTTCCGTCTTCATAAGGGCTTCGTTTGTGCCTTTGAGAATGCATCAATGCATTAAACTGACGTTCTGGCGAAGCAGGCGTTAAGGTTGTGCACCAAAAAGTTATTTGGGAATACTAAGCATCTTGAATGTCTTACTGGAATGTTATAAGTTATTTGGGTTCGCGTGCCAGTCACAAAACTGCCTTCAACTAGAATTGCATTTGCGCTAATATTGATCATAATGAAGCATTGCAACTGTTTTCGAGGTTGTTATTAACAAAAAAATTTCTCTTGTTTAGTCATCAAGAAAGTAAATGTTCTGGAATTTTGTATGTGATTAGGTTTCGCTTGCCAGTAACAAAACTTCCTCCACTAAGGGTGACAGCTGCGCTTCTCTAGCATGTAATATTAACAGAAGCGTTTCTTTTGAGAATAGCGCAAAATGATGAGAAATGTTTATATTACTAGTAGTTTCAAGCCACCAATGTATGGCTCTGTATGCATGCTATGGTGAACGCTTGTTTGGCGCTTGGTTTACGCTTAGTTTGTACGAACGATATCTAGAGGTGAGATTCCTTTGAGGCAATACTAAATAACATGTAGCATGATATTTGATGCTTGCAAGTGTTGTTGTTTACATGCGGTGCCAAAGATATATTGATGTAGTTATGAGATATGGAATAATGGTGCTGGTGCAACATGTATATAATCGACTGTAGCCGAGTCTATGTCAATTTCGAAAAAGGCCACCAGAATAGCCTTCGAGGTAAATTTTCAATGCATTGACATGAAATAAATTGCGACATACGATTGTATTGCGACGGCAAGAATGAATCATCAATCAATTATCGTCAACTGATTCTACAATAAAAAAATCATTTCAGAGATTATTCTACTAAGCAGTTGTTTCTCAAATTTCACAGCATTATAGAATAATATCCGAAGGTATAAACAAGCGACTTATATAAAATAACAGCGTAGTTCTACGTCAACAATGCGGTCGTATCTTGGACACAACCTCCTATAATTTTTTTGAAAACAGACTTATCACAAGTTCCCTTTTTTGCGTCCATGATCACCAGGACTCTTAAACTTCAAGGACTCGAAACGAATTAATTAAACACGTCCAAAAACACTGTTATTACAAGTAAAATTACCTGGAAAAACGCTACTCTGTCGTTTCTTGGGGCACAGGTCAGTCCTGTTAAGTTTTGGTTGGATTGGGCGACCTAATACTGCAGTCGGGTGTCACATTTGCATAACCCGATTGGATTTGGAAGTTCAATAAAACACCTTCATTTTAACTACTGACCATGATTCTTACGTAAAATCAATGCTTGATTTCTGATTGATTTTTAAGTTCCGGATTCTAAGTGGACCATACTTTATTGATTCTACATTTTAAGCTCCCAATATCTTATACATATGCTAACTGAAGTTTTGTTTGCAGATACCTGGAGGAATAGCGGAATCCGATGGAAAAATACAGAAGGGTGATATTGTAACTCATTTAAATTCCGAGCTATTGAATAATGCATCGATGGAAGATTGTTCAGCGTTAGTTAAAACGGTACAGGGGAAAGTGACCTTTACGATTTTAAGGCCAAAACCAAAGCTGCGTGTTCTCTAAGGAAATTTTTTCATAAGTAATAAGCTTCGGACGTGCTGTAGAATAACATTTTGTATTTGCCAAAAACAATATGTATCGTACTTGAATTCTAAAGATTTAATAGGTTTTAATAATGTTGAAGCATTTTCTATTACTAATTTATATCGTTATATTATTGGTTTATTTAGTCTACATCCATAATCCACACGCATCGAATAAAATGTTTATTCTCAAGCTGCGTTTAACGAAAACTGTGAAAACCTTCATCTAACGTTAGCATTAAGAATATGAACTTTTTTCGGATGGTCATAAAAAACAGATAATTGAGTTTGATAAATTTCCGATGGAAGGTAACTATATTAACTTACTTGCAAAAAAAATCAACGCCCTTGCGAGCGGCCTTCCGGCAGTTAACCGGAACATTCGCCATGTCGGAAGAAAATATGCGTGTAGGCATGTTCTCAGTTTTCGCGACAACATTGTTGGAGTAGATCTTACGCTTCTGGTTTTGCCCAGAAATTCTGTGCACCACATCGATGTTCAGCCGCTCCATCTTCTCTAACGATCACTTCGAGTAGTGGGCATATGCCAGATCCTGTAACCCCCCCGACTATTAATGGAAGAGAACTCTTAAGGTCGAGCAGCGTTTCGCCTCAAACCCTGTTGGGACCGAAAGGGCACTTACTAAGTAGTAACACACAATAATACAACACGTGTCCACTAATCGTCAACAGCACACGTTCTTCTCAACTCGAATCTCACTAACTTAGGCTCAAAGGCTTCTAAGCTTATTCATCTGACCACTATCTGCGAACGAGGCCTGGTGGTTCCGTTCGAACCCGAATAACGAGTACTCAAAAAACAGAGAAAAACAATCAAGGGCTGTTTGTTGTGGTAGATAAGTTCGAAAACGAAAGTAATATTTAATAACGGAATTTATTTTAGGGATTTTGTTTGTGGGTGGATGTGAGGGTGATTTAATTGATGACTATTTACACACGGTACTTGCAATTTTTGTGGGTTGCCTCCGTTCTCCTTCTCGGCTAGATATACCAGCTGCAGTTTTGGATTTAGTCACTGGTGTCTTGATTGACCAGTAATCCGGTAGATTGTCCCTCGTCAGGGCCTCTTCCTGTGCGATCTTGTATAACGTCCACGTGCGGGTCTGTAGAGAGAAGCCAATACAAAAAGGCCCGTTAGCCGGACCTGGCCAACAAAATGCATTAGAACATTTGTGTGATGTCACCAGTTTTTATTTTAATGATCCATTGAAATAGTTTCTAATCAGTTACCTTTTTTTAATGTGTTAGATTTATAAGTGTGTTCGTTGTTCCTTGATATTATCTCACTGCTTTAGTGTGACTATAGTTTAAGGTAAGATTATTGTTTCGTTTTATTATATTGACCATTTTTATTATACTGACCATAATTTTAAGACGATTTTAAACCACAAACACACACATATATATATATATATATATATATATATATATATATATATATATATATATATATATATATATATATATATATATATATATATATGTATATATATATATATATATATATATATATATATATATATATATATATATATATATATATATATATATATATATTTTTTTTTTTTTTTTTTTTTTTCAAAACTAATTATATATTTTTAAACCTACAAAAAACACTTGATTATGAATTTGAACATGCAACAATTATCTATACAAATTTACATTCACGACGCGCACTTCTATTCTCGAGGACACTCGACGACAGAAAGAACGAGCACAGTTTAAGCCGAGAACAAATAAAATGTCGAGAGACCGGACACATAATTGTCCTATCAAGTTGTAAGATGTGCGAACAGACCAACTCTTGGACACACACTTACAACGTTCACACCACTTCTTCCATGTCCTACGGTCCCCTCTCCATCGTATGCTTAACATATGTCAAGTGACAGATGCAAAGCAGACAGTGGAGATTTTGGCGCATCGATTTGTGGCGAAACTGCAAAGGTCTTAAGTGACCGAAGGTTACAATCCGGCCAGAACAAATTCTTGATAAACGACGCATCTTCTGGCAGACACTTTGTACTATAAATTTCCCCGTTCACGGCCAGTCCGGAGCTAAAGAAGAGCGGCTTTGACATCCCCTTCTCGCTGATTGTCAGCCACAGCAGCACCTTCTGCTCTACCCTGCCGTTGTCATCCAGGGTGAGATAGGTCTCGTCGTCCATCACCACCGCCACATCGCGATTCTCAGGGAAAATCGACTTGATTACCTTATTCAGACGCGGCCGATGCGTCATTGCCTGCAGCTCCGAGACCAGTTGATGGGACTTCCGCTTCCTGCCATGTATGTCCATCTTCGCCAGGTTCTTTTTCATTGTTTGGCCGGTTGCACCAACCTCCCGGCCAAGCGCACGCAGCGATGTAGCCATTTTTTCCTCGATCTTCTTTTTCAGCATCCTTCGGAGCTTCTTGTCACTCAGGGTCGTCGATCGCCCGGAACCGGGCTTTCTTTCGACGCTCTGGATGTTGTCCAATAGAGACAAGATGTTGTAAATACCGGAACGGGGGTATCCGGCGTCCACAAAGTGCCGCACGATGTCCGTTTTCGACGCGGCGGGATACCGTTCTTTGAACGCGCACACATCTGAACGGAGTAGCTTCACTGTTTCCGCCATCATGGTTAGAGTTCGATTGGTAGAGCTGTCAATTTTTTTTTCGGCAATTGGTAAGTAAAGAAACTATTATACTTTTCATTCATTGATTATTTCATTTTGTTTCAGCTATGGTTGAACCGGCTTTTTTGCTCCCATCAATTAGTGGATAAGAAAGATGATTTCCCCCATCACCACAGAGTGGATTTCTACTTCTATAACAGCAACCAACAGCATCAGCTTTCCCGCAACAGTATCCTCCAAGCCCTGGTGATCATGCCGGGGGACAGCATCAACAGCAGCAGGAGCTGACCATCGATGCAATTTATGTGTGTCAAGGAGAAATATATCAACGGAAAGGAAGTATTCATCAACGTACTCAGCTGGGTTCGAATCGTCAATCCGGACAACCCGCATGCACCGATTGCATTATATCTACTTGTAATGTTTATTAGATTATAAGCTGCAAGCCCGTTATCTTTCTTAAAAACTAAACATGGAAAATAAAATAATAAAAACTAAACATGAAAACAGAAATAAAACACATCATCACTTATACATTTAGTTTAGCTGTTGTCATATTTATGGAAATCACTTCTTGCAGCATGTTAAACTCACGCATGAATCGAGTTGAAGGTTCGTGCTGGGTGTAATTTCTGGACCTCAGAGGTGGATCAGAAACCCTCCGGCGACGAAGAGAAACGGGGCTGGTGTTAAAATTTATCCGTTCGTAGAGACACGGGCTTCTTATCCGTCCGCTCAATAGTTTACAGAAGAAAATCATATCCGCGATTCTGTGTCTACTTTTGATAGTATCCATGTCTACTAAACAACAAAGATCTTCGTATACTGGCAGGTGTTCTCCTCTCCATCCTAAATTCCTCAGCGCAAACTTCAGGAACTTTTTCTGGACATTTTCTAATCTTTGGATATGCAGATCGTATTGCGGTCGCCACACTACACTCGCAAAGTCGAGTTTAGACCGTACAAGGCTGATGTAGATCCTCAGAATTACAGACGGCTCTGTGAATTCTTGCCCAAAACGACGAGTGAGAGCAAATAGTTGCGGCGCTTCTTTGACTATTCATTCTAGGTGGAGGTTAAACGTGAGGGATTGATCCATCGTCACGCCTAAGTCTCGGACATACTCTACTCGTTGTAGATCCGTACTCCTAGCCTATAGTCGAAAGTTATCGGCTGAGCTCTCCTGGTGTAAGTAATATCGGAGCACTTGCTGGGGTTTACACTCAGTCCGTTGCTCTCGACGAATCTCCGGAAATTGACTAAATCTTGCTGATGAAGATGGCAATCATCGATGTTTTTCACGGGCAGGAAAATCTTCACATCATCTGCGTATATGAGCACTATTGCGTTGGCCAAACATGATGGTAGTTTCTTCATGACCATGACAAACAAAATAGGCCCCAAATGACTACCCTGCGGAACACCTGAACTAACACCGAAGGACCTGGATGCGTTGTTGTGCACTTTCACATATTGTGTTCTACTCTCCAAATACGTCCCAATCCATCAGCCACCGCGCGCATTCTGCTGCTTATTCCTACTACATCGAATGCCTTGCTCATATCTGTGTGTATACAGTCCACCTGATACCCTTTAGATATACAGGGTTTTCCATTTCGGGCTTCCGAAAGTATACAGCCCTGCGCTGACAACCGTTTGACATAGCTGTCAACCAAAGCGTCATATCGTTAGTTGAATGTCTGCCATTTTACAATATGGATCGTTTTAGCATCGCACAACGTGTTAATTTTGTTAAATTATACTATATAAATGATGAAAAACCGGCAAATGTTTTTCGAGCATTACGGACGGATTTTGGTCGTCATGGACGGCCACACAATCGCTAATGTAGTGCGTAAATTCGAACAAACTGGATTCGTAGCGGATATTGTGAAACCGGTGCATCATCGTAATGTGCGTTCGGCCGAAAATATTGCTGCTGTTGCTGCCAGTGTGGAGGATGACCCAAATGTTTCGATTCCACGGCGTGCTCAGCAATTGGGCTTGTCAAACACATCATTGTGGCAAATTTTGCATTTGGACTTGCACCTACATCTATATAAAGTCCAACTGGTACAAAAATTAGAGCGTGGTGACCATGGAATGCGTCGGGCATACGTCGATTGGGTGAACGAACAACAGCAGCAAAATTCTGAATTTTCGCATCAAATTTTCTTCAGCGATGAAGCACATTTCGAGCTCGGTGACTATGTGAACACCTAAAATTTCCGTATATGGGGCTCAGAAAATCCACACGTGATTGTTGAGAGGCCATTGCATCCGCCAAAAGTCACTGTTTGGGGTTCGATAAGCATCCGCCAAAAGTCACTGTTTGGTGCACATTATGGTCTGGTGGAGTCATCGGGCCGTATTTCTTTGAAAATGAGGACGGCGAGACGGTAACTGCGAATGGTGAGTGCTATGGCCGCATGTCAACCGATTTTTTTTGCCACAAATTGAAGATATGGATACGGATGACATGTGGTTTCAGCAGGAAGGCGCCACGTGCCACACAACACGACCGAACATGGCCATATTACGAACGAAATTTGAGGGACGCATAATTTCGCGTTTTGGTGAGGCCAATTGGCCATCCAGATCATGCGATTTGAACCCACTAGACTTTTTTTTTGTGGGGTTATGCGAAAGACCGTGTCTATGCCAACTCTCCGCAAACTCTTGAACATTTGAAAGACAACATTCGTGAAGTTATGACCGAGATACCGCCCCATATGTGCCGAAAAGTCATCGAAAATTACCTGTTCCGGATCAAGGTGTGCGAGGAAGCCCTAGGTGGACATTTGAATGATGTTGTATTTCAAACATAATGGCATAAACCAAACTTCAATTTGAAATAAAAGTTTAATCGAAATTCGAATTCTAAGTGTGTTTTATTTCAATTTACTTTCGGAATTTAAAGTTGGAAAACGCTGTATAATCCGTGACGGTAGAGCAAAATTCGCATAGGTTCTTCACAACTGACTTTCCTTTTACGAAACCATGTTGTGGTGCTGACACACGGTCGATAATACGTTCATAAAGGCGAGAGTAAACAAGTCGTTCAAATAACTTTGGCATCGCAGACTGGATTGCAACACCCCGGTAGTTTTCGACATATGAACGTGGACCCTTCTAATGGATTGGAGTAATGTGCGAGATTTTCCACAGTGGTGTGAAGTAGCCGGACGTAAGCGAGTAATTGAATAGAGTAGTCAGGGGTTCGATAAGTTCATCCTTGATTTCTTTCAGAAGTTTTGCGGGGAGTCTATCTGGTCCTTCTGACTTACCCGGGTCCAAATCCGATTCACTTCACGATGCGAGAGAACCAACAGGTCATCGGTCCTGTCAATCGAAGAGTTGGCGATTCTCGGTTGGTCATTTTGATGAACGCTCTTGAGATACTCCGCAAAGAGCTCGGCGGTCTCTTGTCCACAAGTTGAAGATCGGTTACCGTAACTTATCTCGTCCGGAATTCCCCTATTTTGACGTAGGACTACGTCTTTCATTTCTATACCGGGGTGTAAAATCAAAGTTTCGAAAACGAAAGCGTTACGCCGGAGACCGAGATTTTGAGCGTTAATAGCTCCTAAACAACTGAACGAAATGGTATGATAAACCCTTCATTCGAAAGATAAAATGTCTACGCGTTGTATACTTGTTACTTTTTCATCCAAAAACTTGTTTCAATAGCCTTAAAATTGCTTTCAAAACAGACTATTGAAATCACCAATCGGTATATAAGCGAGCGCCGCTCGTAAACCCACTCAGTTATGATTGAACAGCAATTGGAGCATGTTTTCGCTGTTGTTGTGAAGCTAATTTCGTTTATCATGAAAGCGCTGATGAACGGTGTTACCAAGAGCCTGTTTGTACACCTTAGGCCAGAAGGAGGATCATCAGGAGGAGTGTGATGCCACGGTTCCGCTTGAAACATCGGAGCAGATGTAGATCCTCAGAATTACAGGCGGCTCAGTGAATTCTTGCCCAAAACGACGAGTGAGAGCAAATAGTTGCGGCGCTTCTTTGACTATTCATTCTAGGTGGAGGTTAAACGTGAGGGATTGATCCATCGTCACGCCTAAGTCTCGGACATACTCTACTCGTTGTAGATCCGTACTCCTAGCCTATAGTCGAAAGTTATCGGCTGAGCTCTCCTGGTGTAAGTAATATCGGAGCACTTGCTGGGGTTTACACTCAGTCCGTTGCTCTCGACGAATCTCCGAAAATTGACTAAATCTTGCTGATGAAGATGGCAATCATCGATGTTTTTCACGGGCAGGAAAATCTTCACATCATCTGCGTATATGAGCACTATTGCGTTGGCCAAACATGATGGTAGTTTCTTCATGACCATGACAAACAAAATAGGCCCCAAATGACTACCCTGCGGAACACCTGAACTAACACCGAAGGACCTGGATGCGTTGTTGTGCACTTTCACATATTGTGTCCTACTCTCCAAAAACGTCCCAATCCATCAGCCACCGCGCGCATTCTGCTGCTTATTCCTACTACATCGAATGCCTTGCTCATATCTGTGTGTATACAGTCCACCTGATACCCTTTAGATATACAGGGTTTTCCATTTCGGGCTTCCGAAAGTATACAGCCCTGCGCTGACAACCGTTTGACATAGCTGTCAACCAAAGCGTCATATCGTTAGTTGAATGTCTGCCATTTTACAATATGGATCGTTTTAGCATCGCACAACGTGTTAATTTTGTTAAATTATACTATATAAATGATGAAAAACCGGCAAATGTTTTTCGAGCATTACGGACGGATTTTGGTCGTCATGGACGGCCACACAATCGCTAATGTAGTGCGTAAATTCGAACAAACTGGATTCGTAGCGGATATTGTGAAACCGGTGCATCATCGTAATGTGCGTTCGGCCGAAAATATTGCTGCTGTTGCTGCCAGTGTGGAGGATGACCCAAATGTTTCGATTCCACGGCGTGCTCAGCAATTGGGCTTGTCAAACACATCATTGTGGCAAATTTTGCATTTGGACTTGCACCTACATCTATATAAAGTCCAACTGGTACAAAAATTAGAGCGTGGTGACCATGGAATGCGTCGGGCATACGTCGATTGGGTGAACGAACAACAGCAGCAAAATTCTGAATTTTCGCATCAAATTTTCTTCAGCGATGAAGCACATTTCGAGCTCGGTGACTATGTGAACACCTAAAATTTCCGTATATGGGGCTCAGAAAATCCACACGTGATTGTTGAGAGGCCATTGCATCCGCCAAAAGTCACTGTTTGGGGTTCGATAAGCATCCGCCAAAAGTCACTGTTTGGTGCACATTATGGTCTGGTGGAGTCATCGGGCCGTATTTCTTTGAAAATGAGGACGGCGAGACGGTAACTGTGAATGGTGAGTGCTATGGCCGCATGTTAACCGATTTTTTTTGCCACAAATTGAAGATATGGATACGGATGACATGTGGTTTCAGCAGGAAGGCGCCACGTGCCACACAACACGACCGAACATGGCCATATTACGAACGAAATTTGAGGGACGCATAATTTCGCGTTTTGGTGAGGCCAATTGGCCATCCAGATCATGCGATTTGAACCCACTAGACTTTTTTTTTGTGGGGTTATGCGAAAGACCGTGTCTATGCCAACTCTCCGCAAACTCTTGAACATTTGAAAGACAACATTCGTGAAGTTATGACCGAGATACCGCCCCATATGTGCCGAAAAGTCATCGAAAATTACCTGTTCCGGATCAAGGTGTGCGAGGAAGCCCTAGGTGGACATTTGAATGATGTTGTATTTCAAACATAATGGCATAAACCAAACTTCAATTTGAAATAAAAGTTTAATCGAAATTCGAATTCTAAGTGTGTTTTATTTCAATTTACTTTCGGAATTTAAAGTTGGAAAACCCTGTATAATCCGTGACGGTAGAGCAAAATTCGCATAGGTTCTTCACAACTGACTTTCCTTTTACGAAACCATGTTGTGGTGCTGACACACGGTCGATAATACGTTCATAAAGGCGAGAGTAAACAAGTCGTTCAAATAACTTTGGCATCGCAGACTGGATTGCAACACCCCGGTAGTTTTCGACATATGAACGTGGACCCTTCTAATGGATTGGAGTAATGTGCGAGATTTTCCACAGTGGTGTGAAGTAGCCGGACGTAAGCGAGTAATTGAATAGAGTAGTCAGGGGTTCGATAAGTTCATCCTTGATTTCTTTCAGAAGTTTTGCGGGGAGTCTATCTGGTCCTTCTGACTTACCCGGGTCCAAATCCGATTCACTTCACGATGCGAGAGAACCAACAGGTCATCGGTCCTGTCAATCGAAGAGTTGGCGATTCTCGGTTGGTCATTTTGATGAACGCTCTTGAGATACTCCGCAAAGAGCTCGGCGGTCTCTTGTCCACAAGTTGAAGATCGGTTACCGTAACTTATCTCGTCCGGAATTCCCCTATTTTGACGTAGGACTACGTCTTTCATTTCTATACCGGGGTGTAAAATCAAAGTTTCGAAAACGAAAGCGTTACGCCGGAGACCGAGATTTTGAGCGTTAATAGCTCCTAAACAACTGAACGAAATGGTATGATAAACCCTTCATTCGAAAGATAAAATGTCTACGCGTTGTATACTTGTTACTTTTGACGTAGGACTACGTCTAACCGAAAGATATAGGGGGTGAAATGGAAATCTAGGCACTGAACAAGTAGGAAAAAATGCAAGATTTGGAACGCTTATAACTCGAGCATTTCTCAATAGATCGCAAAGGTTTTTGCATCAATTGATAGGAAATATATCTACGCATCTATCATAACGAATAACATTTCATTTTTCTTGAGATAAATAATTGAATAATTGTGAAATATCAAGCATTGTCAAAATGCACTATGTGCCCATTTTTGATTGGTCCATTTTGTGCTCCTCAAATCGTACCGACCAAAACGGGCAACCAGAGCAGCAGCGAAATAGAATGAAGCACGATTGGAAAGGAAAAAGAAAAAAAATGAACGAAACATTGGTCGCAGTCTCACACATGCGTAATTCTCGAGCCAGCCAGTCAGCTTAAAAATCCCCGCTCCGCTGCCGTAACGATCATTCTCGTTCAAACCGTACACCACATCGGTTCGCATCACAACACATCAACAAACTAACACAAGCAGCCATGTCTGGATATGGCAAAGGAGGAAAAGTGAAGGGAAAGGCAAAATTCCGCTCGAACCATTTTGGACTGTAGTTTCCCGTAGGTGTATTCGCCAATTGCTCCGCAAGGGTAGCTAGGCCGAGCGCGTTATTACCAGTGCACCAGTCCACCTAGCCGCCGTTAGTTTCGGCTGCCGAAGTGATCGCTAAACAGGAAGGTTTAGCCGAACAAGATGGGGATATCGAGTGACAACAAAACAATAAACGCTTTAGATTGAAGATAATTTTGTGATCCTGAAAAGGACCCTTTTTAGCCTGTATGTGAATCCAACGAGCGAACAAATCGTAATGAATGTATTTTTTTGCCATCGCTCCCTTTTAACGCTCATTCGTTCGTCTCGTTGGACTCGCCCCTCTGGCTGAGTCTGCCGATTTGTCTCTATCCTGTGAGTGTGTACCGCTAGAGTATAAAACACGCGAACCCCAAAAAAATATCTTATTTTCTTTCAAACCGTAAACCCGTGTGGTTGTACGGCTTGGCATCGTGGACGTAACAAAGGAGGACAAGTTAAGGGAAAGGCAAAGTCTCACTCGAACCGTGCAGGTCTCCAGTTCCCTGTTGGTCGCATTCACTGATTGCTCCGCAAGGGTAACTAGGCCGAACGGATTGGTGCCGGAGCACCAGTATACCGAACAGCGATCATAGAGTTTCGGCCGTCGGAGTGCTCGAGTTGGCTTGCAAAGCTGCTCACGACAATCAGAAAACCCGCATCAAGAACAGAGCAGCTTCGGTTCGGCGCTCATCAAGACAACAATTAGTTTCAGTGAGTGGCAAAGTGTTTCTCCGGCACGTCGCATTAAATGTAATTTACTGAACAATATGTCACAAGCTGGATGGGAAGAAATTTTCCAACTGTGAAAGCTGTGGCGAGTGGTAAACGCAACAGCTAAACAGGAATGTTTAACCGAACAAGATGAGAATATCGAGTGATAACAAAAACACAACACCAAAGGTTCTTTTCAGAACCATCAACATATTCATAAAGAGTAAACAGTAAACTAATCCATTTTTCATGTAGATAGGTAGGTATTCACGTAGAAGAAGAAAATAAAACAATATATTTAAAATATATATTTAACAAAAGCTGTCCCCTTTGTATAGTCCTACGTCACTCCGGTTATGTCCCCGACATTACCCACCCGTCTTTTTTTCATCCAAAAACTTGTTTCAATAGCCTTAAAATCTGCTTTCAAAACAGACTATTGAAATCACCAATCGGTATATAAGCGAGCGCCGCTCGTAAACCCACTCAGTTATGATTGAACAGCAATTGGAGCATGTTTTCGCTGTTGTTGTGAAGCTAATTTCGTTTATCATGAAAGCGCTGATGAACGGTGTTACCAAGAGCCTGTTTGTACACCTTAGGCCAGAAGGAGGATCATCAGGAGGAATGTGATGCCACGGTTCCGCTTGAAACATCGGAGCAGCCGCCACACACACACATACACGCGCGGAACTCTCGTTGCTATCACCGTTGCTGAAAAATAATCTACCAGTTCCCCTGGGAATTGAAAAATACATTCATGCGAAAGAGTTTATTTAATGTTTTGTATCCATACAACACTGCAACCAAATACATTTAGTTTGTTGGTTTTTCAATCAATCGCAATTGACAGGAAAGCTTCTATTATTTTCCCCATCAGCAGATAATTTTCGTATCCAATATTGGATGCATAACATGAAAGACGGAAAAATTTTCACATCGCCAAAATCATGTAATTTTTGAGTAATTATTTGCTTCCTACTCATATAATGCTGCGACCAAATACATTTCGTTTTGGATTTTTCAATCAAGTGCAATCAAAGTAAGACCACGTCTTTCGGCAATTTATTAGAGGTGCAATGAATCTTGAAGAATTCCCGCTCTACGCGCACTGGCAAACGATGTTTACTCTACCATTTCTCAAATGAGAAATGTGTGATGTGAGAAAGGATTAGCGAACGCAAAAACGACAAACGGGAGAAAGAGATGTTTGGAGGTTGAAGAAAATTGGCAGAAAACATCTTCATTTTATCTTTCGAATAATGTGATTCATACCACTTCGTTTTGCCAGAAAGGGATTATTATTGCTCAAAGGAGGAATCGAGTCCTCCGAGGAAATTACCCAGCGCAAATTAGAGTCGACTATCGATTGCGACATTCGTACACAAATAATTTTATAATGCAGTTTCATCAAAGTGATTTCTTCGATATGGGGAAAATTCACTACATAATGTCATGTATTTCATATTCTTCATTATCAAATCCATATCCATGGCTCCTATCGGTATCGAATTATCATTGACACCACGACTTTCGCTAAATGCTCATTTCAGTTCGGCCTGCAAAAAACTTTTCTGAACTCTTATCCATCAAATTTGGAGCCCTGAAAAGAGCCGTTGATTATATGCTAAGCTAATATAGCACGCGCTCCACGGATACGATGGGCCAGCTGGATGTCCTTGGGCATGATGTGACGCGTTTTGCATGGATAGCACACAAATTGGTATCTTCGAATAGGCCTCCTGCAGTGTCATAACCGCGGAACTTTGGTAGCGCAAGTCGGTTTTGAAGTCCTGAGCAATTCCACGAATCAAATGCTGCAAAGGTAGATTGCGGATCAGCAATTCGGTCGACTTCTGATAGCGACGAATTTCACGCAAAGTTCCCGGTCGATAGCGATGTGGTCACACTCCCCGCGGCTGGTGCACTTATTCGAGCTGCTTTCGTGGAGCCTTACCACCGAAAGACTAACGAGCTGTGTGCTTGGTCCCACACAAACGAGTCCTCACGGTGCGAGAGTAGAGTAAGAAATGAACGAAAGCGCAAGTCGGTTTTGAAGTCCTGAGCAATTCCACGAATCAAATGCTGCAAAGGTAGATTGCGGATCAGCAATTCGGTCGACTTCTGATAGCGACGAATTTCACGCAAAGTTCCCGGTCGATAGCGATGTGGTCACACTCCCCGCGGCTGGTGCACTTATCCGAGCTGCTTTCGTGGAGCCTTACCACCGAAAGACTAACGAGCTGTGTGCTTGGTCCCACACAAACGAGTCCTCACGGTGCGAGAGTAGAGTAAGAAATGAACGAAAGGTCTTGTATTATAGAGACTTTAAACTTTTGCAGTTCATTCGTCTCTAGCCTTGAGAAAGGCCCTTTGAAAACTCTACTCTACTCTATTACTCTACTCTATTACTCTACTCCAGCGCTATTTCCTCCGCCCTCTTGCCTTGAGAAAGGCACTCGATCCCTCGCCGTCCAGCTCGTCCAGCAACGATGTTGTCCAGTCGGTGTCCACACAAAGAATGTGATGAACGAAAGCACTTTTTTTTCACTTAAATTCGTTTTATTTCTTAATTTGGTTTACATTATAATAAAGTACTACATATCAAGTGATCAACCTTGGGTTCTACATCTTTAAGTTGCAATGTCAAGTTTTGTAATGATTTGTATCATACACATTATTCGATTGTTTCATATTCCTATTGTAAAATCATGCCTAAACTTTTCTAGTTTTTTGTTACCTTTTTTACCTAAATCTAACTTATAAGATACCCTCCCCAAATTATTTACATTATCCCAACTTACACTACTTATCTAACTGGAAATAAATATATCTACCCAAACCCAAAGCCGTTACCTTGAAAGGTAACGACTATGAAGTCAGGTAGCATACTCATACAGATTTTGTATTATTCCGTGTGTTGAGAGAGCGCAACTCTGTTCAAATTTCATACAATTGTTATTGATAATTTCATCCAAGGTTTTAATCCCGGCCAGCTGATTTATTTATTTATTTATTTATATATACATTCATCGGACTTAACATGGTCTACATGAAAGAAAAACTACAAATATACATGTGGGCAACAAACACTACGTTGAAACATAAACAATTAAGAGATTCATCATTTTTAAGCCGCTTAAATTATCTAGTTGAGCTAAGCAGCTGGAGCACTTTCAGTTTGAAGACAGATGAGGACTCATTGAAATCAAATAAATGGTAAAACTCATTAAATGCTGAACACATGGATTGAAACGGTGAATTTTTTGTGAAATCCGAACGGTTCCGCGGCATACGCAGAAATCCGCTGCGCTGGCGAAGATTACGGGGTAACACGTTTGCTTGCAACGATTCCAGTAATATTGGGCTGTCCACTTCAGATGTAAGAATTTTAGCTGCCAAAACAGCTTTTGCAAGTTTTCTCCTTTTCTCGAGAGTAGTCAGTCCAAGTAACTGACAGCGAGCTTCGTAAGGCGGTAGATTCTGCGGATTATTCCAAGGTAACTCTCTAAGGGCGTACCGAATGAATTTACGTTGAATGGCTTCTATTCGATTCGTCCAGTTGCTGTGGTACGGTGACCACACGATTGAAGCATTTTCCAAATGAGAACGAACGTGCGCGCAATATAAAGAGCGAAGGCAATGCGGATTATCAAACTCTCTCGCAATCTTAAACATAAATCCAAGTTGTCTATTCGCTTTGTCGATTACGGCAGACTGGTGGTTTCGAAATGTCAATCTGGAATCAATCAGGACGCCTAAATCCTTGACGCACTCCACACGCTCAAGCTTTTGATCATTGATACGATAGTCAAAATAGAAGACATCACGGCTTAGTTTTCGATGGAATGAAATAACGATACATTTCTCAATGCTAATAGTCATTCTGTTCTTTTTACACCAGTCGTAGAATTTGTTCAGCAGTGATTGTAGAACGTAGTGATCGTCCAAACTTTCCACAACGATGTATATTTTCAGGTCATCGGCATATACCAGTTTGCACCTTCCATCAAGCGGTACAGTGACATCGTTAAAAAATAGTACAAATAGCAAGGGACCGAGATTGCTGCCCTGGGGAACACCAGTTTCATTCACGAAAACATTCGACAACGAAGAACCTACTTTGACTTGCAGTATTCTATCCTTGAGGTACGATTCCAACCAGCGGCAGAGGCTACTAGAAAATCCGAGTTTAGCAAACTTCTTCAAGGCAATGTCGTGGTCAATCCTATCAAAAGCTGATTTCAGATCAGTGTAAATAGCATCAACTTGGTTACCGGATCCAGTATTGTCAATGCAAAACGTGATGAACTCCATCAGATTTGTATGAACAGACCTGCCTTGTACGAACCCATGTTGTTCTTGAGCAATGTAACTCCTGCAGCTGAAGCGAATTACTTCACTCACAATTATTTCCAGCAGCTTAGAGCCTGCGCACAGCGAAGTGATGCCTCTGTAGTTACGTACAGACCGCTTTTCACCTTTTTTGAAAACTGGAAACATGTATGATTTTTTCCATTCTGCAGGAAATTTTGCTTGTTCCATTGAAAGTCTAAAGATCTTCAGGAGTGGCGTTGATAGTAGTTGAATGCATCGTTTCAGAACAATTGCTGGTAGACCGTCGGGTCCAGGAGTATACGAAGACTTAAGCTTGTGCGCCGCTCTAAAAAGCATTTCTTCGGATACAAAGAAGCAGTCAACATCGACAAGATCAGCAGGAACAGTATCGAGAAATTCATTGGATGGATTTTCCGGACCAGCTTTGCCAAAAGCTGACGCAAAATGCTGCACAAACAATTTACATTTTGTTTCGTTCGTCGAGGCTGTAGAGGGTCCGAGTGACATAGTCAGGGGTAAACCATCTTCCTTGTGCTTTGATTTTACAAACGACCAAAACATCCTTGGATTGCGACGCAATTGCTCCTGGATTCTCCTCACATAACCAGCATATCTTTGGCGATTGTATGCACGGTAAGCAGAGCATGCTTCCTTGAATTGAGTCTTCGAATACATACACCGTTTCGATGAATATCTCCGAAGCGCCGTCGAGCGTTTGGTTTTTAAGTTTCGAAGCCTGCCGTTCGACCATGGTGGCTTAGGTGATGGTTTGAATCGGGGGGTATGGCTCATGAGCAAGTTGTTCACGATGAGGCCAAACTGATTAATCGACTCATCAACATCTGTACAGCTAAGAACAGCAGACCAGTCAGTCAATTCCAAACCTTCAGTCAATCCAGTGAAGGTCGACAGGAATCACAAAACCAGAGCAATCCAATTCTTGCTGTCCATGCTGAGTAATGGTGCTTTGTTAGTCCAACACAGGTGTGATGGAAAATAAGACCGCAGGAGCCACTACACGAAATCGTCTTGCCAGCACTCAAGGATTGTGAACAGGCTTGGCAAGAATCCATATTTCCAAGATAGAAGCTCACGATTTCAGCTGTGTTATAGAGTCACGCTAGACGACAGTGATGACAGGTTTTAGAAGCGCCTACGGTTATGCAATGCTCAGGACGAAAGAGCTTCCGATGATTCGAGTAGATGCAAACTCGATAAGATGAGAAGCTTAGGAGCGAAAGTTGATCTACTATCCAGTAGATGTCGCTTCAGGAAAAAAATTTGGCGTGGAGAGTAGTGTGCTTTTGATATATTGTTTCACTAACAAAGCACAGAACTCGCGAAAAACAAAAATGTATAATAACGGTACACCGGATAAATTCACAAACGTTAATTTTCAGACACAGAGCACTTCTGAACAATATCGATATGAAAACAACATTAAACGATATAAAAAAACATCAAAAATATCATGAAAAGATGCGGCCGGAGAAAAAGCATTTGTTTACACAAAGCAGTGCTGGATCCTTGAGGAACACCTGCATTCACAATGAATTTCTCCGATGAAATATTGTTTATAGAAACATTGAACGCTCTATCAGAAAGATAATTTTTGATAATTTTTATCAAGTATGTAGGAAAACCAAAGTTCTGAAGCTTGTAAATGAGACCATTATGCCAAACATTATCAAATGCTTTTTCAACATCAAGAAGTGCCATGGCAGATGATTTTGAAACTGACTTGTTTCGTCTGATTATGTTGTATACTCTACGAAGCTGGTGAATGGTAGAGTGGCCTTTTCTGATGTATCTCCGAATTTCGCGTTCTGGGTGGAGAGTTTAGAATCATACGAAGAATTTTGTTTTGTATGCGTTGAAGTTTTAATTTGTGAGTTGGAGCACAGCACTCCCAAATGGGCATCGCATATGCGATAACTGGAAATATTATTTGTTTGTATACTGCAAGTTTATTCGTTAGAGATAATCGAGAGTATCTATTGATCAGGGGATACAATGACCTGATTAAAATGTTGCATCTTGTGTCTGTTTTGTCAATGTGTGCTCTGAAGGTAAGCTTTCGATCGAAAGTTAGACCCAGATACACTACTTCTGAAGACCATTCAATACTATTGCCATTAAGACTGACTGTCATATTTTGAGGAGGAACAAGCTTTGGAGTGTTCTTGTGGGGAAACAATATAACTTGTGTCTTTGCGGCATTTATGCATATTTTCCAATTATTGAAATATCCAGACAAAGCGTCTAACCCTCTTTGAAGTTTAGATCTTAGTTCTGTGATACTTCTGCCCTTGTAAATGATGGCAGTGTCATCTGCAAATAGTGACAGTTTCCCATCAGATGGGAGTGCGGGAATATCTGAAGTGTAGATATTGAAAAGAATTGGTCCCAAGATGGATCCTTGAGGAACACCTGCATTCACAATGAATTTCTCCGATGAAATATTGTTTATAGAAACATTGAACGCTCTATCAGAAAGATAATTTTTGATAATTTTTATCAAGTATGTAGGAAAACCAAAGTTCTGAAGCTTGTAAATGAGACCATTATGCCAAACATTATCAAATGCTTTTTCAACATCAAGAAGTGCCATGGCAGATGATTTTGAAACTGACTTGTTTCGTCTGATTATGTTGTATACTCTACGAAGCTGGTGAATGGTAGAGTGGCCTTTTCGGAATCCAAACTGCTCATCCAAAAATATATTGTGCTCATCTGCAAAAGCAAGAATGCGCGTTAATATAATTTTTTCGAATACTTTCGAAAATGCTGGGAGAAGGCTAATTGGTCGATAGCTCTTTGAATAAGAAGGATCTTTTCCGGGTTTTAGTATCGGGATCACTTTTGCCAACTTCCAACTCGAGGGGAAGTAGCCAAGTGATAGACATCTGTTGAAGACAGAAGTCATAATTTCATATAAGTTGTTAATAAGATGTTTCAACTCAATGTTAAATATACTTTCGAAGCCGGGGGCCTTCATATTCTTCAACGAGCGTATAACCGAGATAACCTCTGCAGTCGAGATGATTTCATTCTCTTGAGGTACAGAATGAATATTGTCAATAGCCCTTACAGTATCATTCGCCGAAGCTTCAAATGGACTTGTAATGTTCTGGCCAAGATTGTGTGAACTAGTGAAATGGTTGCCAATTGCATTAGCCTTTTCGGCAGGTGTTATCAATCGTTCTGAATTGTCAGGTTGTAGAAGAGGAGGAATAGGATTAGACTTGGTCTTGAGAATTTTAGCGAGCCTCCAAAATGGCTTGGAGTTATTCGGAAGTTTACTTATATTTTTTGCGAATTTTTTGTTACGGAGATCAATCATTCTGGTCTGGATAACCTTGGTTAACTGATTATACTGTCGTTTCCTCTCTCGAATACCAGTACGTTGGTACTGTCTTCGATAGAGGTTCCGAAGTCTAATCAAATGTTTAGTAATTGGATCAATTTGAACAGAGTCACTCACCTGAATCGTTTCTGGGATGTGGTTTTGGCGAGCCTCAATAACTGCAGTTTGAATATAGCTGACTGTTGTTTCGATATCTTCGGGAGATTCAAGAGGCTGATCGAGATCAATATTGTTGTCAATAAGCTGCTGGAATTCCACCCAATTCGCACGATGATAGTCTCGTCTACATTGTGGCCTCCTGACTACGACATTCACTCCCAATTCAACCATCACTGGGAAGTGATCCGAACTCAGCTCGTTAAGGGCAATAGGATCACCGATGTGGTGATCCATGTTGGTAATGAAGAAATCAATTATGGAATGTACTCCAGAACGAGAAATGCGAGTGGGGGTTGCTGGGCTAAGAATCCTGTAGTGCCCACACTGTAGATCATCATTTAGAGTCACCCCATTTTGATTCCTCCTTTGGTTTCCCCAGGACTGATGTTAATTAATGTCCCATTAAGCATTAATGTCCCCGCCGATGACGTATTTCGACTGCCTTCGTGTTAGCTTGATGATATCGTTTTTAAGAAGTAACGCCGAGCCGTCTCTGATTGACGTCTGTTTGGGATAATAGACCGCAATCACGATAATAGGCCCAATCGATGTTGTGATTTCCGCCCCTATAGCTTCGATGATGTTAAGTTTGAAGCACGGCAAAAGTCGATATCTGATGTTATTTCTGATGGCTAGGGCAACACCTCCTCCACCAGAACCAGTACGATCCATTCTCAACAGACGATAATTCGGAACTCGAAGGTTAACATTCGGTTTAAGATGCGTCTCGGTAACGATAGCTACGTCGATGCTGTTTGTCACTAAGAAGTCAGTGAATTCGATGACCTTACTCTTGAGAGAGCAGGCATTCCAATTAATTAGCCTGAGAGATGACCGATCCATGATTATAATAAAAATGTAGCATGACTTGCACTTGTTCCTGTTGGTTTCGACAACTTCTAGTCTGTCGATCTAGTTCAAGAAACAGGGTTGCAATTTCTTGCATGCTATAAAGATCCTCACTAGAAGAAGAGTGAGGTAAAGATGTTGCCGTAGGTGGTAAACCAATAGCTGCAACCTTACTATAGCTCGGTTGCTCCTTTTTTGGCTTTTCGCTAGAAGGGCCGTTTGGGGGCGACCTGTAGGAAGTGGAAGAGGAGGAAGAACAGGAATCGTACGAGAAACCATTGGAGGGAACTCTTTGTCAGTAAGTTCTGGAACCTTCTTCCTATTCTGCGTTTTATCAGTAGCTTGCTTCCGGATGCGTTTGAAATTCGTACGTTTTGTACAGCTACGGCTAGTGGCTTGGTGATTTTCGCCACAGTTGACACACTTGCGAGATTCTTCCTCTGGAAGGCTACAAGCGCTTGTTGGATGGTCAGCAGCACACTTGCCACAACGAGTTTTCATGTGGCAATTTTTTGTTCCATGACCGAAACCAAGACAATTAGTACATTGAGTGACGTCCCGATTTTGGGGTTTGTATCGGTCCCATTGTACCGTGATGTTAAAAATGGTCTTGATTTCCCTCAGACGCGTGATGTTGGTCGATCCTTTTTTAATGTGGATCAGATACAAAACATTGGAAAAGCCATTGTCTTGTGATTTGTGTCTTGTCATCCGATGTACAGCCAGCGGTTGTAGACTATGGGATTGCTCTAGTTCCTTTATGATGTCCTCTGTTTCAATGGCAGGAATACCTCGTAGTACAACCTTAAATGGTTTTTCAGAAGGTATATCATGAGTGTAAAACTCATGATTGTTCTTTTTCAGGTACGTTCCAACGATCTTGTATTGTTCCAAATTGGGACAGGTAATCTTAATCCCTATGCTGCACATTTTGAACACCGGCTGCAATTCTGCGCCAGTAGCTCGGATCTCAAAGTACCGATGTCCTTTGATGTAGTGAAATAAGGCGGTACCTTTACCTTTTTATCAACATTGACTGGTTCCTCTCCAGTGTGGCCATCCGATAAAGCATAGCGGTTTCTTTCTAATATTGGCTCCTTGACGGTATCCGATCGATGTCGTTTGTTGGTTCCATGTGGTATGCCTGGGTCGGTTGACCGTGTTTTCCCCATTATCGCAGTCCTCAAGGGCAGGGGTGGTTGATGAATCACAGGTAGATAATCTGAAAAGAGAAATAAATAACTTTTAAAAAACAGGTAGTAAATAGAGCTCCAAACACGTCCGTCTCTGTCGACGATCGATGTGGAATGAACGAAAGCAAAGGAAGCATCTTATTATAAGCCATAAAAGTCCAGAATGTAAACCCCACCCTCTTTATTATATAAGCTTACTGTATACTTACTTCGATGTTATTCGTTTCTCTCTCAGAGTAAGCTACGAATATCATAAGGGTGGGGTTTACATTTTATACTTTTATGGTTTATAAAATGACGCTTCCTTTGCTTTCGTTCATTCCACTCCGACCGTCGACAGAGATGGACGTGTTTGGAGCTCCATTCATTACCTGATCTTTAAAAAAGCTATTAATTTCTCTTTTCAGATTGTCTACCTGCGATTCATCAACTACCTGTCTGCCCTTGAGGACTACAACAATGGGGAAAACCCGGTCAACCGACCCAGGCATACCACATGGCACCAACAAACGACATCGATCGGACACCGGCAAGGAGCCAATATTAGAAAGGAACCGCTATGCTTTATTGGATGGCCATACCGAGGAGGAACCAACTACCAGGAAAGTAAATGTTGAGAACAAGGTGAAAGTACCACCTTATTGACGTAGGACTACGTCTAACCGGAAGATATAAGGGGTGAAATGGAAATCTAGGCACTGAACAAGTAGGAAAAAATGCAAGATTTGGAACGCTTATAACTCGAGCATTTCTCAATAGATCGCAAAGGTTTTTGCATCAATTGATAGGAAATATATCTACGCATCTATCATAACGAATAACATTTCATTTTTCTTGAGATAAATAATTGAATAATTGTGAAATATCAAGCATTGTCAAAATGCACTATGTGCCCATTTTTGATTGGTCCATTTTGTGCTCCTCAAATCGTACCGACCAAAACGGGCAACCAGAGCAGCAGCGAAATAGAATGAAGCACGATTGGAACAGAAAAAGAAAAAAATTAACGAAACATTGGTCGCAGTCTCACACATGCGTAATTCTCGTCAGCTTAAAGCCAGTCAGCTTAAAAATCCCCGCTCCGCTGCCGTAACGATCATTCTTTGTGTGGACACCGACTGGACAACATCGTTGCTGGACGGGCTGGACGGCGAGGGATCGAGTGCCTTTCTCAAGGCAAGAGGGCGGAGGTGGAAGCGCTGGAGTAGAGTAGAGTAGAGTTTTCAAAGGGCCTTTCTCAAGGCTAGAGACGAATGAACTGCAAAAGTTTAAAGTCTCTATAATACAATACCTTCCTTCCTTCCTTCCGTAACGATCATTCGCATTCAAACCGTACACCACATCGGTTTGGTGGCAAATCCAGAACAAGGCGGCATCGAGGGCATTCGAAATGGTTTTTTTCAAAACCACGAGTACTAAGTTTTCTAAATTGGAACCATTCCATAAAACAAGGCGATTTTCAGGGCCATTAAACCTTCCAAAAAAGAGTTTACGAAATACAGTTCAATGCTTTCTAAAACATTATCCAAAATAATAAAAAAGACGGGTGGGTAATGTCGGGGACATAACCGGAGTAACGTAGGACTATACAAAGGGGACAGCTTTTGTTAAATATATATTTTAAATATATTGTTTTATTTTGTTCTCCTACGTGAATACCTACCTATCTACCTGAAAAATGGATTAGTTTACTGTTTACTCTTTATGAATATGTTGAGGATTGAAAAGAACCTTTGGTGTTGTGTTTTTGTTATCACTCGATATTCCCATCTTGTTCGGTTAAACCTTCCTGTTTAGCTATTACGTTTGCCACTCGCCACAGCTTTCACAGTTGGAAAATTTCTTCCTATCTAGCTTGTGACATATTGTTCAGTAAATAACATTTAATGCGACGTGCCGGAGAAGCACTTTGCCACTCACTGAAACTAATTGTTGCCTTGATGAGCGCCGAACCGAAGCTGCTCTGTTCTTGATGCGGGTTTTCTGATTGTCGTGAGCAGCTTTGCAAGCCAACTCGAACACTCCGACGGCCGAAACTCTATAATCGCTGTTAGGTATACTGGTGCTCCGGCACCAATCCGTTCGGCCTAGTTACCCTTGCGGAGCAATCAGTGAATGCGACCAACAGAGAACTGGAGACCTGCACGGTTCGAGTGAGACTTTGCCTTTCCCTTAACTTGTCCTCCTTTGTTACGTCCACGATGCCGATGCCGTACAATCACACGGGTTTACGGTTTGAAAGAAAATAAGATATTTTTTTGGGGTCCGCGTGATTTATACTCTAGCGGTACACACTCACAGGATAGAGACAAATCAGCAGACTCAGCCAGAGGGGCGAGTCCAACGAGACGAACGAATGAGCGTTAAAAGGGAGCGATGACAAAAAAACAGGAAGTGGGTTATATCTATGGTATAACCGCAAGGGTGACGTAGGACTATCGTTGATTTGTATGAAGTTGAATCTGAATTCATTCTGAATGAATGAATATTTGGAGAACTTCAAAAACGAGAGCGTTACGTTGGAGGCACAAGGTTTTATGTATCCAATATTGGATACGGAAATATCCTACTGATGGGGAAGAATAATCTTCAGAAGCTATCCTGTTGATTGCGATTGATTGAAAAACCCCAAAACCAAATGTATTTGGTCACAGTGTTACATGGATAGAAAACATTCAATTAAACTCTTTCACATGAATATATTTTGAAAATTCCCAAAGGAACTGGCAGATTATTTTCAGTAACGATTAGTTATTTCCACATTTTCCTCGATACTGGAAGCCCACCAGTGGTTAATACCAACTCGATAACCACCTGTTAATAGCACTTGATTGAAACATATTTGGTCACAGTGTTACATGGATAGAAAACATTCAATTAAACTCTTTCACATGAATATATTTTGAAAATTCCGAAAGGAACTGGCAGATTATTTTCCAGCAATGATTAGATCTTTCCGGAACTTTCTCGATGCTGAATGGCATCCTAACGGAAAGAGTTCTGCGCGTGTATGTGTCGATCCTTCGCCGTCCACCTCCTCCAGCACGTTAGGCAACGATGTTGTCTTGTCGATGTCCTCACGAAAAATGAATGTGTCTCACCATTTTTTTTTTTGCATTAAATATATTTCAGTATTTATTCGTTTTACATTTTCAGTATGGTATAACATTCAAGTGATTTAGCTTCCCTTAAAAACTATTTCATCTTTGTTCTAAATCTTTTATAATATTATTATAATTAACGTATATTAGCCTTTTCGGCATATTCAATCAGACAAAACAATGTTTCAGTTATTATCATTTTTTTTTTTTTTAAATAAATCCTTAATACTAACCCTAATCCTAAACCTAATCCTAAATTGTAGCCTTATTTTAAACAAAAAGAGTATTCAGGAGCTCATGTTCAGAGTTCTGGCACTTTTGGCGAAAATCTGCCAACATTTTATTGAATTTTACATCCAGCTTATCAAATTCCGACAATCTATGCACTTCAGTCGTACGTGTGTACCATGGTAAATTGAGAATCATTTTCAGTGCTTTATTTTGGACTACCTGCAACTTATTTTTGTGAGATTTAGCACAGTTCTCCCAAACAGGAGCTGCATAACTCAAGACAGGATAGATGATACATTTGTAAACAGCCAATTTGTTTTTTCGGCATAACCTTGAATTGCGATTGATTAGTGGATACAACTTTTTTATCAGTAATGAGCATTTCGTTCTGATTTTTTCTACATGTGATCTGAATAGCAGCTTTTTGTCTAATGTCATACCTAAATACGTGACCTCATTGGACCATTGCACTCTATTATTGTTCATTGTCACTGAGCAATTTGGAGTCGGTTCTAGACGCTTTGAGTTTTTGTATGGAAAAATTATTGTTTGAGTTTTTGCACCGTTTACTTTTATTTTCCAGGTTTCAAGCCAAGTGGTGAAAGTGGTTAAGTAAGACTGTAATTTAGAAGTAACTTGTCTGGTATTTCTTCCTTTCACTAGGATAGCCGAGTAATCAGCATAAAATGCCAGACTGGCATCCTCAGGAAGTTCTGGAATATCTGAAGTATATATATTATATAATACCGGACCCAGCAGGCTACCCTGGGGGACTCCAGCATAAATTTCAAAATAATCGGAACAGACTTCACTAAGGAAAACCTTGAACGACCGGCTCGAGAGATATGATTGAAGAATTTTTACTAAATAGATTGGGAAATTATTACGATAGAGCTTATGTATGAGCCCTGCATGCCATACGTTATCAAACGCTTTCTCAATATCGAGTAACGCCATGGCGGTAGATTTAGCAACACGTTTATTATCTTTTATAACTTTAACAACACGGTAAAGTTGTTGGGTCGTCGAATGCCCTCTGCGAAAACCAAACTGCTCAGGAGGAATAATCCTATTGCTTTCTACATGTTCCAGAATGCGATTCAGTATTGTTCTTTCAAATATTTTACTAACAGACGAGAGTAAACTAATAGGACGGTAACTTCTTGTGTCTGTTGGGTCCTTGCCTGGTTTTTTATATTGGAATAATTTTGGCTAGCTTCCAACTACTCGGGAAGTATTGGAGATCTAAGCATCTGTTAAAAATTTTTGCCAAGAAGCTATACGTCCTGAAGCTTAATTTTTTGAGAACTATATTGAAAATCGAGTCCAGACCAGGTGCCTTCATATTTTTAGAAAACCTTATAGCAGTTGATATTTCATCAGAGGTAACTTTCTTTTCTTGTGGTATATAGCAATTGGTCATTCTAAGAGTATCTAAGGTCCTTTGTATCTCTTCCTCTATTGGACTATTTATTGAGCGACCTAGCTGATGGGATGATGCAAAGTGGAATGCAATTGCGTTTGCTTTTTCTTGTGGTGTAATAAGATTGGAGTTATCTACCTTTAAAGGAGGAATTGGCTTTGGTTTTGATTTGAGAATTTTGTTAATTTTCCAGAACGGACGAGATAAAGACTCTAGGCTCTCCACTGATCGGCAAAATGATTGATTTTTGTGCCTCTGAATACGTTTGGATATAATTTTGTTGAATTTGTTTACTAAATATTTAATCCGGGGATCACGAGATCTTTGGAACTGCCTCCTAATTACGTTTCTTTGATTTATAATACGCTTTGTAGTATCATCAAGAGTTAAAAATCTACTTACAACAGGAATTTTCTTAATGCAAGCCTCCTCTGCTAAGCTGATGGCCCTTTGGAATTCCATCAGGGAGTGATTGATGTCTTCGGTTGTAACAAGGTTGGTATCAACGTTCAATTGCTGGTCCAAAATGCGTTGAAATCTTACCCAGTCGACGTGATGAAAGTCCTTTCGCACTCTTCGATGGTTGTTCCACACGATATGTCCAGCTTCAACCACTACCGGATAGTGATCCGACCGTAGATCGTTGATGGTATGCGGATGAGAAAAATTGTTTCCAAGATTTGACAAAAAGATGTCCAATGTTGATGGGTTGCCCTTTGAAGATAGGAACGTGGGATCATCTGGAGCATAGACAGAGTAGTACCCCGCCTGGGTGTCGTCCGCGAGCAGACAACCGTTATTGTTACGTCGTATATTATTCCATACTTCATGTTTCGCGTTAAGGTCACCGGCCAATATGAATTTACCGTTGATTCTGGTCAGTTTGCTGAGATCATGCTTGAAGTGTCGGGATAGACCGTTCCTCTCCGTACATTGCTTCGGACAGTATGCTGCCAATATTTTTATTGATCCTAGATCAGACGTGATTTCTATACCTACAGCTTCGATGACGGTTGTATTGAAACTGGGAAGGGTTCTAAAATCAATGCCTCGCCGAATGGCGATAGCAACGCCTCCACCTCTGCGACTTGATGTTCGGTCTAATCGGATTATTATATGATCAGAAAGATTAAAATTTGTGCTAGGATTGAGATGTGTCTCTGTTAAAGCAGCCACATCAATGTTGTTCGTTTGAAGAAATTCAATTAGCTCCTCACGTTTACCCGCCACCGAGCAGGCGTTCCACAGTAAAATTTTGATAGGTTTAACAGCCATATTTGATGATAAAATGACCCAGGATGCGGATCTGATCTTTCCGATGTTGATATTTCTGTAGTTCGGTGATCATCTCGTTGAAAATTTCCAGCAGTTTTTCCATGTCGTACTTATCTGGCCTCAGTTCTTCAGAGATATTGTCTTCTTCTTGTACTTGTTCCGGTCTGACGGTACGTGGATGAGTATTTCTGATTCTCGGATCAACCCAGTTAGATCCGACTGGCGGAACGACGGTTGAGTGGGAGGTATTAGCCGAAAGAGCGGGATAATTTTGTATATTTACAGCCGGCGGAGGCGGTATCTTGTCCTTCTTCTTCCCACGTTGGTTAGATATTGATGCTTTTTTACGAATCTCCCTGTACTCCACGCGCTTGGGACAGGTACGGTCATTACCTCGATGTTTGCCCCTACAGTTGGCACACTTAAGCTCGAATTCACCTTTCAGTAAGCAGTTCACGGTAAGGTGTCCTTGGGCACAATTAGCACAACGTGGTTTGCAGTTGCAGTTTCTGGTCCCATGTCCGAAATCTAGACATCGTTGACATTGAGTATCGTTCTTCGAGCCACGGTACGGCTCCCAGTGACAGCGAACCTTACCAATGGTGCGGATAGCTTGCAAAGCACCTACAGTAACGGTTCCCTTCCGAAAGTGCACTAGATAAAATCGGTCATGATATTCTCGCGTTCCCTCATCCTTGCGTCTCATGGCATACACAGCCAGGGGCTGCAGCTTGTATTGATTTATGAGCTCAGCTTCGATGTTTTTAATGTCCATATTCGGGAGCCCCTTTATCACCGTCTTAAATGGTTTTTCGTTCGAGAAATCGTGAGAATAATACTGTGCCTGTTGTCCTTGAAGATAAACGATAACGGCGTCATAATCTTTTCTGCTGGCAGCAGCCACTTTAGTGCCGATACGGCACAATTTGTATTCAACAGATACTTTTTCGGCATCGAGCTCCTTCATCAGTTTGTCCAGAGGAAAATTTTTCACCATGATTGGAGGAGGTTTTTGATTGGAAGAGGGTGTAGTTGAGACTGGAACATTCTTCTTATTCGACGGCAGCGTACCTGCAGATTGAACGCGAGCAGCTGGGACATTGGTTTCACTGATGGTGCACATGCTCTCTGATTCATACGATGAGCGATCACTCCTGGAGCGAACGCTGTTATTTCGTATTTTTCTCTTACGGTTATCTTCCCCGTCGGGCGATTCACTATCAGACGACTGTTTTTCAGCGTCATATTTCTTCTTCTTATTCTTCTGCCGGTTGCGATGTTTTCCTTTACCCATCTTGCACGATAGGCGACAGCGGATAACTAATAGTCAACGGGTGTGATGTCACTTTTTCGGTTTAAACGTGTTACGACAAGATTCAAACTTCCCAAACACTCGAGAGAGTGGAAAAATACTGATCTGCTCAGCTCCACAGTCAAGCAGCGAATGATCGAATGTGTCTCACCACCAGAATATCGCTTAAGTATGCTTTTTGTGTGTGATTGAATCGAGAGAAGGTGTGGTTTACGATGGCAATTTGGAAGGCAAACTAGAGGGGAATGAACTCTCTGAGCTCGGAACTTTCGGCGACTGAGCAATAATCGATTGCGGGCGCATACAATATTGGATACGGAAATATCCTACTGATGGGGAAGAATAATCTTCTGAAGCTATCCTGTTAATTGCGATTGATTGAAAAACCACAAAACCAAATGTATTTGGTCACAGTGTTACATGGATAGAAAACATTCAATTAAACTCTTTCACATGAATATATTTTGAAAATTCCCAGAGGAACTGGCAGATTATTTTCAGTAACGATTAGTTATTTCCACATTTTCCTCGATACTGGAAACCCACCAGTGGTTAATACCAACTCGATAACCACCTGTTAATAGCACTTTTTTTTTTTTTTTTTTTTTTTTTTTTCCAAAATATATATTTTTATTAAGGCTCATATGGCGTCAACCTGACGGGGCCGGGAGTTCAATATTTCGACAATGTTTGCCTTATAACTATGTTAGTAATATGTAACCGATTACTCGCGGTTGGCTCGAGGTTAGTATTACAAGTGTTTTCGTAATTGTGATGTTGCTGTCTTCAATGATCTGTACCTGTGCCCGACACGGGATACTTCCTATTGGGATGCAGCTGACCATTAATCAGCAACGCCCCCCTAGTCTGTACCCCATATCTAGAGTGGTGCGTCTTCTCGAGGAATCCAGGATAGAATGGTCACTAGCCGGCGCAATCATCAGCTCGTGTAGAGTTGTCATGGCGGTACAACTTTTGGCTTTTGTTGAATCATCAGTGGACTGCACAACCTTTGGCCCGTGTATCTGTAAAGAGTGTGTGTATGTATTGCCGCGACTAAGTAAAAGTTTATAGATCGGATAGGAGGGATATGAAACAGGGACACAACGAAGGAAACATCATTAAACGTTGACATCGGCGTTTCTGAGGAACAGGTATAGATGAAGCAGAAGATCAGGATCACGGCTACCTAAGATATCCCGGACGGGGATATCCGATTGTCTGCCTTTTGCTCTCAGTGCTCTAGAGAGCTGAGAGCGAGCAGCATGGAACCGGATACACGACCAGACAATATGCTCGATGTCGTGGTAGCCATCGCCACAATCACAAAGATTGTTTGCTGCGAGCCCAATTCGATAGAGATGCGCGTTTAGGTTGTAGTGATTGGACATAAGCCGAGATATCACGCGAATGAAATCACGACCGACATTCAATCCCTTAAACCAAGCTTTCGTCGAAACCTTAGGGATAATCGTGTGTAACCAACGACCGAACTCATCTTCACTCCACATGCGCTGCCAACTAACGAGTGTGTCCTGACGAGGAATGTGAAAAAATTCGTTATAAGTAATTTGCCTTTCAAAAAGTGTGCCTTCTGAAGCACCCACCTTAGCTAGCGAGTCCGCTTTCTCATTCCCCGGAATCGAGCAATGAGAGGGAACCCATGCTAAGGTAATCTTGAATAATTTTTCGACCAAAACACTCAATAGATGTCTTATTCTTGTTAGGAAATAAGATGAGCGTTTATCAACTTTCATTGAGCGGATTGCCTCTATTGAGCTGAGACTGTCTGAAAAAATAAAATAGTGGTCGATGGGCAATGTTTCAATGATCCCTAATGCGTAATATATCGCACCCAGTTCAGCGACATACACGGAACAAGGATCTTTGAGTTTGAAAGAGGCACTGGAATTTTCATTGAAGATGCCGAAGCCAGTGGACCCGTTTATGCATGAACCGTCAGTAAAGAACATTTTATCAGATCTAACTTTCCCATATTCTGCCGAAAATATCTCCGGAATGTAATCGGAGCGTAGATGATCTGGGATTCCATGGATCTTTTGTCGCATGTCGCATGTCGCATTTTGTCGCATGTCGCAATAGCACTTGATTGAAACATATTTGGTCACAATGTTACATGGATAGAAAACATTCAATTAAACTCTTTCACCTGAATACATTTTGAAAATTCCCAAAGGAACTGGCAGATTATTTTCCAGCAATGATTAGATCTTTCCGGAACTTTCTCGATGCTGAATGGCATCCTAACGGAAAGAGTTCTGCGCGTGTATGTGTCGATCCTTCGCCGTCCACCTCCTCCAGCACGTTAGGCAACGATGTTGTCTTGTCGATGTCCTCACGAAAAATGAATGTGTCTCACCACCAGAATATCGCTTAAGTATGCTTTTTGTGTGTGATTGAATCGAGAGAAGGTGTGGTTTACGATGGCAATTTGGAAGGCAAACTAGAGGGGAATGAACTCTCTGAGCTCGGAACTTTCGGCGACTGAGCAATAATCGATTGCGGGCGCATACAATATTGGATACGGAAATATCCTACTGATGGGGAAGAATAATCTTCTGAAGCTATCCTGTTAATTGCGATTGATTGAAAAACCACAAAACCAAATGTATTTGGTCACAGTGTTACATGGATAGAAAACATTCAATTAAACTCTTTCACATGAATATATTTTGAAAATTCCCAGAGGAACTGGCAGATTATTTTCAGTAACGATTAGTTATTTCCACATTTTCCTCGATACTGGAAACCCACCAGTGGTTAATACCAACTCGATAACCACCTGTTAATAGCACTTGATTGAAACATATTTGGTCACAATGTTACATGGATAGAAAACATTCAATTAAACTCTTTCACATGAATACATTTTGAAAATTCCCAAAGGAACTGGCAGATTATTTTCCAGCAATGATTAGATCTTTCCGGAACTTTCTCGATGCTGAATGGCATCCTAACGGAAAGAGTTCTGCGCGTGTATGTGTCGATCCTTCGCCGTCCACCTCCTCCAGCACGTTAGGCAACGATGTTGTCTTGTCGATGTCCTCACGAAAAATAAATGTGTCTCACCACCAGAATATCGCTTAAGTATGCTTTTTGTGTGTGATTGAATCGAGAGAAGGTGTGGTTTACAATGGCAATTTGGAAGGCAAACTAGAGGGGAATGAACTCTCTGAGCTCGGAACTTTCGGCGACTGAGCAATAATCGATTGCGGGCGCATACAATATTGGATACGGAAATATCCTACTGATGGGGAAGAATAATCTTCTGAAGCTATCCTGTTAATTGCGATTGATTGAAAAACCACAAAACCAAATGTATTTGGTCACAGTGTTACATGGATAGAAAACATTCAATTAAACTCTTTCACATGAATATATTTTGAAAATTCCCAAAGGAACTGGCAGATTATTTTCAGTAACGATTAGATATTTCCACATTTTCCTCGATACTGGAAGCCCACCAGTGGTTAATGCCAACTCGATAACCACCTGTTAATAGCACTTGATTGAAACATATTTGGTCACAGTGTTACATGGATAGAAAACATTCAATTAAACTCTTTCACATGAATATATTTTGAAAATTCCCAGAGGAACTGGCAGATTATTTTCAGTAACGATTAGTTATTTCCACATTTTCCTCGAAACTGGAAGCCCACCAGTGGTTAATGCCAACTCGATAACCACCTGTTAATAGCACTTGATTGAAACATATTTGGTCACAGTGTTACATGGATAGAAAACATTCAATTAAACTCTTTCACATGAATATATTTTGAAAATTCCCAGAGGAACTGGCAGATTATTTTCAGTAACGATTAGTTATTTCCACATTTTCCTCGATACTGGAAGCCCACCAGTGGTTAATGCCAACTCGATAACCACCTGTTAATAGCACTTGATTGAAACATATTTGGTCACAGTGTTACATGGATAGAAAACATTCAATTAAACTCTTTCACATGAATATATTTTGAAAATTCCCAGAGGAACTGGCAGATTATTTTCAGTAACGATTAGATATTTCCACATTTTCCTCGATACTGGAAGCCCACCAGTGGTTAATGCCAACTCGATAACCACCTGTTAATAGCCGCGCGTGTATGTGTGTGTAGCGATGTCTTCCCAGGGAACCGTTTGTGGCATCACTCTCCTCCTGATAGATTCCCTTCTGGCCTAGGGTGCACAAACAGGCTCTTGGTGACACCGTTCATCCGCGCTTTCATGATAAATAAAGAGGTTCACCGCAACAGCAACAACATGCTCCAATCGCTGTTCAATTAGAACTGAGTGGATTTCCGAGCGCCGCTCGCTTATATACCGATTGGTGATTTCAATAGCCTGTTTTGAAAGCAATTTTAAGACTATTGAAACAAGTTTTTGGATAAAAAAGTAACAAGTATATAACGCGTAGACATTTTATCTTTCGAATGAAGTGTTTATCATACCATTTCATTCAGTTGTTTAGGAGCCATTAACGCTCAAAATCTCGGTCTCCGGCGTAACGCTTTCGTTTTCGAAACTTTGATTTTACACCCCGGTATAGAAATGAAAGACGTAGTCCTACGTCAAAATACATTCATTACGATTTGTTCGCTCGTTGGATTCACATGCAGGCTAAAAAGGGTCCTTTTCAGGATCACAAAATTATCTTCAATTATCTTCAATCTAAAGAGTTTATTGAAAAGAGTAAACAGCAAACTAATCCATTTTTCAGGTAGATAGGTAGGAAAATAAAACAATATATTTAAAATATATATTTAACAAAAGCTGTCCCCTTTGTATAGTCCTACGTCACTCCGGTTATGTCCCCGACATTACCCACCCGTCTTTCTTTTACAACATCGAGAGATATAGGAACTTTGAGGTCTGAACTGCTGGCGCTGAAATTGCAGCCAGTTTTTAAAATATGCAGCATCGGGATTAAAATCACTAGTCCCAACCTGGAGCAATATAAAATAATTGGATCATACCTGAAATCAAAAAATCATTAGTTTTACACTCACGATACGCCGTCTGAAAAACCATTTAAGGTGGTGTTGCGAGGTCTTCCTGCTATTGAATTGGAGGATATTAAAAAAGATCTGGAACAATCATACAATATTCAGCCGTTGGCTGTATATCGGATGACTCGGCATAAGACACCAGACAATGGGTATTCCAATGTTTTGTACCTGATCCACTTCAAGAAAGGATCAGCCAACATAACTCGCCTAAGAGAAATCAGTGAGATCTTCAACATCTCGGTACAATGGGACCGATACAAACCTCAACATCGGGATGTAACGCAATGTTCAAATTGCCTTGGTTTTGGACACGGAACAAGAAACTGTCACATGAAAACTCGTTGTGGCAAGTGTGCTGCTGACCACTTAACAAGCACTTGCAGCCTTCCAAAGAAAGAACCTCGCAAGTGCGTTAACTGTGGCGAAAGTCACCAAGCCACCAGCCGTAGCTGCACAAAACGTGCGGATTTTAAACGTATCCGGAAGCAAGCTACTGATAAAACACAGAATAGGAAGAAGGTTCCAGAACTTACTGACAAGGAGTTCCCTCCAATGGTTTCTCGCACGATTCCTGTTCTTCCTCCTCTTCCACTTCCTACAGGTCGTCCCCAAACGGCTTCTTCTAGCGAAAAGCCAAAAAAGGAGCAACCGAGCTATAGTAAGGTTGCAGCTATTAGTTTACCACCTACACCAAAACCTTCACCTCATTCCTCTTCTACTGAGGAGCTTTATAGCATGCAGGAACTTGCAACCCTGTTTCTTGAACTAGATCGACAGACTAGAAGTTGTCGCAACCAACAGGAACAAGTGCAAGTCATGCTACACTTTTATTATAACCATGGATCGGTCATCTCTCAGGCTAATTAATTGGAATGCCTGCTCTCAAGAGTAAGGTCATCGAATTCACTGACTTCTTAGTGACAAACAGCATCGACGTAGCTATCATTACCGAGACGCATCTTAAACCGAATGTTAACCTTCGGGTTCCGAATTATCGTCTATTGAGAATGGATCGTACTGGTTCTGGTGGAGGAGGTGTTGCCCTAGCCATCAGAAATAACATCAGATATCGACTTTTGCCGTGCCTGAAACTCAACATCATCGAAGCTATAGGAGCGGAAATCACAACATCGATTGGGCCTATTATCGTGATTGCGGTCTACTATCCCAAGCAGTCGTCAATCAGAGATGGCTCGGCGTTGCTTCTTAAAAACGATATCATCAAGCTAACACAGAGGCAGTCGAAATACGTTATCGGCGGGGACATTAATGCTCGACATCAGTCCTGGGGAAACCAAAGGAGGAATCAAAATGGAGTGACTCTAAATGATGATCTACAGTGTGGGCACTACAGGATTCTTAGTCCAGCAACCCCCACTCGAATTTCTCGTTCTGGAGTACATTCCATCATTGATTTCTTCATTACCAACATGGATCGCCACATCGGTGATCCTATTGCCCTTAACGAGTTGAGTTCGGATCACTTCCCAGTGATGGTTGAATTGGGAGTGAATGTCGTAGTCAGGAGGCCACAATGTAGCCGAGACTATCATCGTGCGAATTGGGTGGAATTCCAGCAGCTTATTGACAACAATATTGATTTCGATCAGCCTCTTGAATCTCCCGAAGATATCGAAACAACAGTCAGCTATATTCAAACTGCAGTTATTGAGGCTCGCCAAAACCACATCCCAGAAACGATTCAGGTGAGTGACTCTGTACAAATTGATCCAATTACTAAACATTTGATTAGACTTCGGAACCTCTATCGAAGACAGTACCAACGTACTGGTATTCGAGAGAGGAAACGACAGTATAATCAGTTAACCAAGGTTATCCAGACCAGAATGATTGATCTCCGTAACAAAAAATTCGCAAAAGATATAAGTAAACTTCCGAATAACTCCAAGCCATTTTGGAGGCTCGCTAAAATTCTCAAGACCAAGTCCAATCCTATTCCTCCTCTTTTACAACCTGACAATTCAGAACGATTGATAACACCTGCCGAAAAGGCTAATGCAATTGGCAACCATTTCACTAGTTCACACAATCTTGGCCAGAACATTACAAGTCCATTTGAAGCTTCGGCGAATGATACTGTAAGGGCTATTGACAATATTCATTCTGTACCTCAAGAGAATGAAATCATCTCGACTGCAGAGGTTATCTCGGTTATACGCTCGTTGAAGAATATGAAGGCCCCCGGCTTCGATAGTATATTTAACATTGAGTTGAAACATCTTAGTAACAACTTATATGAAATTATGACTTCTGTCTTCAACAGATGTCTATCACTTGGCTACTTCCCCTCGAGTTGGAAGTTGGCAAAAGTGATCCCGATACTAAAACCCGGAAAAGATCCTTCTTATTCAAAGAGCTATCGACCAATTAGCCTTCTCCCAGCATTTTCGAAAGTATTCGAAAAAATTATATTAACGCGCATTCTTGCTTTTGCAGATGAGCACAATATATTTTTGGATGAGCAGTTTGGATTCCGAAAAGGCCACTCTACCATTCACCAGCTTCGTAGAGTATACAACATAATCAGACGATACAAGTCAGTTTCAAAATCATCTGCCATGGCACTTCTTGATGTTGAAAAAGCATTTGATAATGTTTGGCATAATGGTCTCATTTACAAGCTTCAGAACTTTGGTTTTCCTACATACTTGATAAAAATTATCAAAAATTATCTTTCTGATAGAGCGTTCAATGTTTCTATAAACAATATTTCATCGGAGAAATTCATTGTGAATGCAGGTGTTCCTCGAGGATCCATCTTGGGACCAATTCTTTTCAATATCTACACTTCAGATATTCCCGCACTCCCATCTGATGGGAAACTGTCACTATTTGCAGATGACACTGCCATCATTTACAAGGTCAGAAGTATCACAGAACTAAGATCTAAACTTCAAAGAGGGTTAGACGCTTTGTCTGGATATTTCAATAATTGGAAAATATGCATAAATGCCGCAAAGACACAAGTTATATTGTTTCCCCACAAGAACACTCCAAAGCTTGTTCCTCCTCAAAATATGACAGTCAGTCTTAATGGCAATAGTATTGAATGGTCTTCAGAAGTAGTGTATCTGGGTCTAACTTTCGATCGAAAGCTTACCTTCAGAGCACACATTGACAAAACAGACACAAGATGCAACATTTTAATCAGGTCATTGTATCCCCTGATCAATAGATACTCTCGATTATCTCTAACGAATAAACTTGCAGTATACAAACAAATAATATTTCCAGTTATCGCATATGCGATGCCCATTTGGGAGTGCTGTGCTCCAACTCACAAATTAAAACTTCAACGCATACAAAACAAAATTCTTCGTATGATTCTAAACTCTCCACCCAGAACGCGAAATTCGGAGATACATCAGCTGGCCGGGATTAAAACCTTGGATGAAATTATCAATAACAATTGTATGAAATTTGAACAGAGTTGCGCTCTCTCAACACACGGAATAATACAAAATCTGTATGAGTATGCTACCTGACTTCATAGCCGTTACCTTTCAAGGTAACGGCTTTGTGTTTGGGTAGATATATTTATTTCCAGTTAGATAAGTAGTGTAAGTTGGGATAATGTAAATAATTTGGGGAGGGTATCTTATAAGTTAGATTTAGGTAAAAAAAAAATGTAACAAAAAACTAGAAAAGTTTAGGCATGATTTTACAATAGGAATATGAAACAATCGAATAATGTGTATGATACAAATCATTACAAAACTTGACATTGCAACTTAAAGATGTAGAACCCTAGGTTGATCACTTGATATGTAGTACTTTATTATAATGTAAACCAAATTAAGAAATAAAAAGAATTTAAGTGAAAAAAAAGTGCTTTCGTTCATTTCTTACTCTACTCTCGCACCGTGAGGACTCGTTTGTGTGGGACCAAGCACACAGCTCGTTAGTCTTTCGGTGGTAAGGCTCTACGAAAGAAACTCGGATAAGTGCACCAGCCGCGGGGAGTGTGACCATATCGCTATCGACCGGGAACTTTGCGTGAAATTCGTCGCTATCAGAAGTCGACCGAATTGCTGATCCGCAATCTACCTTTGCAGCTCTTGATTCGTGGAATTGCTCAGAACTTCAAAACCGATTTGCGCTTCCAAAGTTCCGCGGTTATGATGCTGCAGGAGGCCTATTTGAAAATAACAATTTGTGTGCTATCCACGCAAAGCGCGTCACATTATGCCCAAGGACATCCAGCTGGCCCATCGTATCCGAGGAGAGCGTGCTATTAGCTTAGCATAAAATCAACTGTCCTTTTCAGGGAAAATTTCATGGATAAGAGTTCAGAAAAGTTTTTTACAGACCAAACTGAAAGGAATATATTCGTTTGGACGCCATTCAGCATCGAGAAAATTTCGGAAAGATCTAATCGTTGCTGAAAAATAATCTTCCAGTTCCCTGGGAATTGAAAAATACATTCATGCGAAAGAGTTTATTTTAATGTTTTCTAACCACATAACACAGCGACCAAATATTTTTCAATCAAGTGCTATTAACAGGTGGTTATCGAGTTAGTATTAACCACTGGTGGGCTTCGAGTATCGAGGAAAATCTGAAAAGAATTAATCGTTGCTGAAAAATACACTGCCAGTTCCCCTGGGAATTGAAAAATACATTGATGCGAAATAGTTTATTCTAATGTTTTCTATCCATATAACACTGCAATCAAATACATTTGGTTTTGTGATTTTTCAATCAATCGCAATTAACAGGAAAGCTTCTGAAAATTATTCTTCCTCATCAGTAGGATATTTCCGTATCCAATATTGGATGCATAAAACCTTGTGCCTCCAAAGTAATGCTTTCGTTTTTGAAATCCCCCAAATATTCATTCATTCAGAATGAATTCAGATTCAACTTCAAACAAATGATCTCTAAATCAACGATAGTCCTACGTCACCCTTGCGGTTATACCATAGATATAACCCACTTCCTGTTTTTTCGTCTGCTATTCACGAATTTCCAAAACGACTTCGGGTTTTCCTTTATCCCATTCTGGATCCCAGTGATATACACTTGATACGCTTCTCTGTGTAACACTATGAACGACCGCAGCAGCTGTAACATTTTCCGGAGTTCTGTTCTTATGCATTTTTCTCAGCGCTTTTCGTTTGTCCTTGAGAACTCGAATAACAGCTGATGAAAACCATTCCGGGTACGGGGTTGTCGATACCGGGTAGACCCAATTAAAAGGGGCAAACCTTGCAAAAATGGTGAACAACACGAAATACAGCGACATAACGTTGAAGTCTACACTGTTGCATACAACTGTAGAACATTCGAGTCCGCAGTCAAAAACGTCGATTGAGTTAAGAAACTCAAACATTGATGTGGCGTGCTGCCTATAACATTCTTCATCACATTCAAAATCAGCTGACGATATGAAGATGTCATTCCACGGAACACTCCTTAGTGCTTCTTTATCCAACGTCGCGTCCATTAAGTTGAGATTTAAGTGCCTCCCGGACTTCTCAACTTCCATTTCGCGCAGTGTAGCAATAGTGATCGTGATTTGCATAGCGAAGTGGTGAATTTCGTGCTGTCACAACAACTTGACATAATTCGGTGTCAGTGGTGAACACCAAATCCAAATATTTATTGTTTTGATTCGGTATATCACAAACTTGCATCAGTCCAGACGACGAGAATCCATCAACAATGGCTACTTCACTTTGCAAAACAATTCGCTCAGGTAAGAGAAACGAATAATCCCCTTCTTCGATATACTGATTCCAATTTAAATTCGGTAGGTTGAAATCTCCACTCACGAGCACAGTGTCACCCGGCTGAACGATGTTCATAACGGAGTCAACAAACACAACGAAGAGTTGTAACGAGCGATATTCGAGGTAGGTGGAATATATCCAGAAAACAAAAACAGGAAGTGGGTTATATCTATGGTATAACCGCAATGGTGACGTAGGACTATCGTTGATTTAGTGATCATTTGTTTGAAGTTGAATCTGAATCCATTCTGAATGAAAGAATAAATGAATATTTGGGGGACTTCGAAAACGAGAGCGTTACGTTGGAGGTACAAGGTTTTATGCATCCAATATTGGATATGAAAATATCCTACTGATGGGGAAGAATAATCTTCAGAAGCTTTTCTGCTAATTGCACTTGATTGAAAAATAACAGAACCAAATGTATTTGGTCGCAGAAAAACATAAAAAAAATATTATAATAAACTCTTTCGCTTGCATGTTATTTTCAATGCCAAGGGGAACTGGCAGATTATTTTGCAGAAACGATCACTTCTTTCCGGATTCTTCTCGATAACCAGCAAACGTAAAGAGTTGCGCGCGTGTATGCGTGTGTGTGTGTGTGTGTGTGTGTGTGTGTGTGTGTATGGCAATTGCTCCGATGCCTCAAGTGGACCCTGGTATTCTCTCGGTCGTCTTCTCTTCTCTTTCTGATGGATCGGCTTTTCTGCGCTCCTTCACAGCCCCAAACAAACTGAATGCGTTTCAGGTTAGGTCAGGCCAGGTAATGAACCCCTTGATCCCTCACCATCCAGCTCGTCCAGCTCGTTCAACTCGTTCAGTAACGATGATGTCTTGTCGATGTCCTCACGAAAAATGAATGCGTTTCAGAATATCGCTTAAGTATGCTTTTTGTCCGTGACTGAATCGAAAGAAGGTGTGGTTTACGATGGCAATATGGAAGGCAAACTAGAGGCGAATGAACTCTTTGAGTTTGCAACTTTCGGCGACTGAGCAATATTTGATTGAAAATTATATGAATTTCGCGATGCGAAACATTTTCCATTGCGCGCGCAAACTGTATTCGATACGAAAATATCCTACTGATGGGAGGGAATAATCTTCAGAAGCATTCCTGCTAATTAATTACACTTGATTGAAAAATCACAAAACCAAATGTATTCGATCGCAGCAGCACTTTGTGGATAGAAAACATTAAATTAAACTCTTTCGCTTGAATGTAATGTTCAATTCCAAGGGGAACTGGCAGATTGTTTTGCAGTAACAATGACATCTTTCCGAATTCTTCTCGATTCTTCTCGAAGTCCACCACCAGTGGTTAATGCTAACTTGATAACCACCTGTTAATTCCACTTGATTGAAAAAACACAAACCCAAATGTATTTAGTCGCAGTGTTATATGGTTAGAAAACATTTAAATAAACTCTTTCGCATGAATGTATTTTTCAATTCCCATGGGAACTGGCAGATTATTTTTCAGCAACGATAATATTCTTCCGGAATCTTCTCGATGCTGGATGGCATTTAAACGAAAGAAGTTCCGTATGTATATATGTGTGTGGCGGCTGCTTCGATGTCTCAAACGGAACCGTTTTTCGATGCTGGTATTCTCTCGGTCGTCTTCTCTTAATCTGATGGATCGGCTTTTCTGCGCTTCCTCACAATTCCAAACTAACTGAATGCGTTTCAGGTCAGGCCAGGTAATGAATCTCTTGATCCCTCGCCGTCCAGCTCGTTCAACTCGTTCAGTAATTCGAAATATTTCGAACGACTTGAAAAATTTCATTCTGTATTCCGTTTGAATTGTATAACATCTTTCGTTCGACGCTACTCGAATGTCAAACCCTTTCTTTATTTCGTTCGAGTGGTGGTTTGCAGTCGAATTTCTCCCGATATTTTTTCACTGCGGATTGCTAAAAAAAATGTAAGTAAAGTTTTACATCGGTTGCTTTTGATTGATTTTGACGTAGGACTACGTCTAACCGGAAGATATAGGGGGTGAAATGGAAATCTAGGCACTGAACAAGTAGGAAAAAATGCAAGATTTGTAACGCTTATAACTCGAGCATTTCTCAATAGATCGCAAAGGTTTTTTCATCAATTGATAGGAAATATATCTACGCATCTATCATAACGAATAACATTTCATTTTTCTTGAGATAAATAATTGAATAATTGTGAAATATCAAGCATTGTCCAAATGCACTATGTGCCCATTTTTGATTGGTCCATTTTGTGCTCCTCAAATCGTACCGACCAAAACGGGCAACCACAGCAGCAGCGAAATAGAATGAAGCACGATTGGAAAGGAAAAAGAAAAAAATGAACGAAACATTGGTCGCAGTCTCACACATGCGTAATTCTCGAGCCAGCCAGTCAGCTTAAAAATCCCCGCTCCGCTGCCGTAACGATCATTCTTTGTGTGGACACCGACTGGACAACATCGTTGCTGGACTAGCTGGACGGCGAGGGATCGAGTGCCTTTCTCCAGGCAAGAGGGCGGAGGTGGTAGCGCTGGAGTAGAGTAATAGAGTAGAGTAGAGTTTTCAAAGGGCCTTTCTCAAGGCTAGAGACGAATGAACTGCAAAAGTTTAAAGTCTCTATAATACAATACCTTCCTTCCTTCCTTCCGTAACGATAATTCTCATTCAAACCGTACACCACATCGTTTCGCATCACATCACATCATCAAACTAACACAAGCAGCCATGTCTGGACATGGCAAAGGAGGAAAAGTGAAAGGAAAGCCAAAATCCCGCTCGAACCGTGTTGGACTGCAGTTTCCCGTAGGTGTATTCGCCAATTGCTCCGCAAGGGTAGCTAGGCCGAGCGCGTTAGTATCAGTGCACCAGTCCACCTAGCAGCCGTTATAGAGTTTCGGCTGCCGAAGTGATCGAGTTGGCTAGCAAAACTGCTCGCGCTTTGGTTCGGTGGACATCAAGACCTCAACAGGCAGACGCAGAAGAAAAACAGGAAGTGGGTTATATCTATGGTTTAACCGCAAGGGTGACGTAGGACTATCGTTGATTTAGAGATCATTTGTTTGAAGTTGAATCTGAATTAATTCTGAATGAATGGATATTTGGGCGACTTCGAAAACGAGAGCGTTACGTTGGAGGCACAAGGTTTTATGCATCCAATATTGGATACGGAAATATCCTACTGATGGGGAAGAATAATCTTCAGAACCTATCCTGTTAATTGCGATTGATTGAAAAACCACTAAACCAAATGTATTTGATCACAGTGTTACATGGAAAGAAAACAATCAAATAAACTCTTTAACATGAATATATTTTGAAAATTCCCAAAGGAACTGACAGATTATTTTCAGTAACGATTAGATATTTCCACATTTTCCTCGATACTGGAAGCCCACCAGTGGTTAATGCCAACTCGATAACCACCTGTTAATAGCACTTGATTGAAACATATTTGGTCACAGTGTTACATGGATAGAATACATTCAATTAAACTCTTTCACATGAATATATTTTGAAAATTCCCAGAGGAACTAGCAGATTATTTTCAGTAACGATTAGATATTTCCACATTTTCCTCGATACTGGAAGCCCACCAGTGGTTAATACCAACTCGATAACCACCTGTTAATAGCACTTGATTGAAACATATTTGGTCACAGTGTAACATTGATAGAAAACATTCAATTAAACTCTTTCACATGAATATATTTTGAAATACCCAAAGGAACTGGCAGATTATTTTCCAGCAATGATTAGATCTTTCCGGAACTTTCTTGATGCTGAATGGCATCCTAACGGAAAGAATTCTGCGCGTGTATGTGCCGATCCTTCGCCGTCCACCTCCTCCAGCACGTTAGGCAACGATGTTGTCTTGTCGATGTCCTCACGAAAAATGAATGTGTCTCACCACCAGAATATCGCTTAAGTATGCTTTTTGTGTGTGATTGAATCGAGAGAAGGTGTGGTTTACGATGTGCTCCCTTGGCCGAGTGGTTAGCGTCATAACTAACATGCCGGGTGTTCGGGTTCGATTCCCGTTCTGGTCGGGGGAATTTTTCGTCAAAGAAATTTCCTCCGACTTGCACTGTGATCACGCGTATTCTAGAGCTTGCCACTCAGAATGCATTCAAGGCTTGATATTTGGCATAGAAATCTCAACTAAGTATAAATAAAAAAAAACAGGAAGTGGGTTATACCTATGGTATAACCGCAAGGGTGACGTAGGACTATCGTTGATTTAGAGATCATTTGTTTGAAGTTGAATCTAAATCCATCCTGAATGAATGAATAAATAAATATTTGGGTGACTTCAAAAACGAGAGTGTTACTTTGAAGACTCAAGGTTTTATGCATCCAATATTGGATACAAAAAACCTTGTTCTGAAGAATAATCTTCAGAAGCTTTCCTGTTAACTGCACTTGATTGACAAATCACAAAACCAAATGTATGTGGTCGCAGTATTATATGGATAGAAAACATTAAAATAAACTCGCTTGAATGTAATTTCCAATTCTAAGGGGAACTGGCAGATTATTTTTCAGCAACGATCATTTCTTTCCAGGTTTCCTCTCGATAACCAGCAAACGAAAAGAGTTGCGCGCGTGTATGTGTGTGTGTGTGGCGGCTGCTTCTATGTCTTCCCGAGGAACCGTATTTCGATGCTGATACTCTCTTGGTCACTTTCTCTTCTCCTTCTGATCGATCGGCTTTTCTGCGCTCCCTCACAGTTAAAACAAACTGATTGCATTTCAGGTCAGGTCAAGCCAGGTAATGAATACCTCGATCCCTCGCCGTTCAGCTCGTTCAGTAACGATGTTGTCTTGTCGATGTCCTCAGGCGTCATGCACAAATTACGTAACGTAAAAATCCGGATTTTGAACCTCCCCCCCCCCCTTTCGTAACGCAATTTCCTATCTCTAATAAACAGCTAATTACACTTGATTGAAAAATTACGAAATCAAATGTATTTGGTCGCTGTGTTCGCCATATAATTAGAAAACATTAAAATAAACTCTTTCGCATGGATGTATTCTTCAATTCCCAGGGAACTGGCAGATTATTTTTCAGCAACGATTAGATCTTTCCGGAATTTTCTCGATGCTGTATGGCATCCAAACGAAAATTCTCGTTTCAGTTTGGCCTGCAAAAAACTTTTCTGAACTCTAATCCATCAAATTTGGAGCCCTGAAAAGGGCCGTTGATTATATGCTAAGCTAATATAGCACCCTCTCCTTGGATTCGACGGGCCAGCTGAATGTCCTTGGGCATGATGTGACGCGTTTTACGTGGATAGCACACAAATTTGTATCTTCGAATAAGCCTCCTGCAGCGTCATAACCGCGGAACTTTGGAAGCGCAAGTCGGTTTTGAAGTCCTGAGCAATTCCACGATCCAAAAGCTGCAAAGGTAGCTTGCGGATCAGCAATTCGGTCGACTTCCGATAGCGATGAATTTCACGCAAAGTTCCCGGTCGATAGCGATGTGGCTTCTTCACCTATCCTGCGGCTGGTGCGCTTATCCGAGCTGCTTTCGTGTGACTTACCACTGAAAGACTAACTAGCTATCTGCTTGGTCCCAAACAAACGAGTCGTCACGGTGCGAGAGTAGAGTAAGAAATGAACGAAAGCAAAGGAAGCGTCATTTTATAACCTGTTTTCGAAGCTATCATTAAGTTATTGAAACAATTTTCCGACTCAATAAATAGCAATCATATAACTCTTGGACATTTTATCTTTTGTATGAAATGATTATCACTGTTCCGTTGATCCGAAGCAGAATGAATCACGCTTGAAGAAGGAATGGATTTTATCTTGGAATTTACTCAGCAAAAATAATGCCCTTTCCCAACACTTAAAAACGACAAACGGTAAACAGTTTCATCAAAGTGATTTCTTCGATATGGGGATATATTCACTACATCATGTCATGTATTTCATATTCTTCATAATGAAATCCATATCCATGGCACCTATCGGTATTGAATTATCATCGACACCACGATTTTCGCTAAATGCTCCTTTCAGTTCGGCCTGTAAAAAACTTTTCTGAACTCTAATCCATCAAATTTGGAGCCCTGAAAAGGGCTGTTGATTATATGCTAAGCTAATATAGCACGCTCTCCTCGGATACGATGGGCAAGCTGGATGTCCTTGGGCATGATGTGACGCGTTTTGCATGGATAGCACACAAATTGGTATCTTCGAATAAGCCTCCTGCAGCGTCATAACCGCGGAACTTTGGAAGCGCAAGTCGGTTTTGAAGTCCTGAGCAATTCCACGAACCAAATGCTGCGAAGGTAGCTTGCGGATCAGCAATTCGGTCGACTTCTGATAGCAACGAATTTCATGCGAAGTTCCCGGTCGATAGCGATGTGGCTTCTTCACGCTTCCTGCGGCTGGTGCGCTTATCCGAGCTGCTTTCGTGGTGCCTTACCGCCGAAGGACTAACGAGCTGTCTGCTTAGTCCCGATGAAACAAGTCCTCACGGTGCGAAAGTAGAGTAAGAAATGAACGAAAGCAAGGGAAGTGTCATTTTATAAAACATAAAAGAATCGAATGTAATGTAATGTAAACCCAACCCTCTTTATTATATAAGCTTACTGTATACTCACGAATATAATAAGGGTGGGATTTAGATTCTATACTTTTATGGTTTATAAAATGACGCTTCCTTTGCTTTCGTTCATTTCTTACTCTACTCTCGCACCGTGACGACTCGTTTGTTTGGGACCAAGCAGATAGCTAGTTAGTCTTTCAGTGGTAAGGCACACGAAAGCAGCTCGGATAAGCGCACCAGCCGCAGGATAGGTGAAGAAGCCACATCGCTATCGACCGGGAACTTTGCGTGAAATTCATCGCTATCAGAAGTCGACCGAATTGCTGATCCGCAAGCTACCTTTGCAGCATTTGGTTCGTGGAATTGCTCAGGACTTCAAAACCGACTTGCGCTTCCAAAGTTCCGCGGTTATGACGCTGCAGGAGGCTTATTCGAAGATACCAATTTGTGTGCTATCCATGCAAAACGCGTCACATCATGCCCAAGGACATCCAGCTAGCCCATCGTATCCGAGGAGAGCGTGCTATATTAGCTTAGCATATAATCAACGGCCCTTTTCAGGGCTCCAAATTTGATGGATTAGAGTACAGAAAAGTTTTTTACAGGCCGAACTGAAAGGAGCATTTAGCGAAAATCGTGGTTTCGATAATAATTCGTTACCGATAGGTGCCATGGATATGGATTTCTTATTGAAGAATATGAAATACATGACATGATGTAGTGAATATATCCGAAGAAATCACTTTGGTGAAACTGCATTATAAAATTATTTGTGTACGAATGCCGCAATCGATAGTCGACTCTAATTTGCGCTGGGTAATTTCCTCGGAGGACTCGATTCCTCCTTTGAACATTAATAATCTCTTTCTGGCAAAACGATGTGGTATGAATCACATTATTTGAATGATAGAATGAAGAAGTTTTCTGCCACTTTCCTTCAACCTCCAAACGTATCTTTCTGCCGTTTGTCGTTTTCGCGTTCGCTAATCCTTTCTCACAACACCCATTTCTCGTTTGAGAAATTGTTGAGTAAACATTGTTTGCCAGTGCGCGTAGAGCGGGAATTCCTAAAGATTCATTGCACCTCTAATAAATTACCAAAAGACGTGGTCTTACGTTGATCACACTTGATTGAAAAAATCCAAAACGAAATGTATTTGGTCGCAGCATTATATGAGTAGAAAGCAAATAATCGCTCGAAAATGGCTTGATTTTCGCGATGTGAAACATTTTCCGTTTTTCATGTTATGCATCCAATATTGGATACGAAAATTTCCACTGATGGGGAAAAAAAATATTCAGAAGCTTTCCTGTTAATTGCGATTGATTGAAAAATAACAAAACCAAATGTATTTGCATTAAAAAAACATTAAAATAAACTCTTTCGCATGAATGTATTTTTCAATTCCCAGGGGAACAGATTATTTTTCAGCAACGATGATAGCAACGAGAATTCCGCGCGTGTATGTGTGTGTGTGGCGGCTGCTCCGATGTTTCAAGCGGAACCGTGGCATCACTCTCCTCCTGATGGATTCCCTTTTGGCCTTAGGTGCACAAACAGGCTCTTGGTGACACCGTTCATCAGCGTTTTCATGATAAACGAAATTAGCTCCACAACAACAGCGACAACATGCTCCAATCGCTGTTCAATCATAACTGAGTGGGTTTACGAGCGGCGTTCGCTTATATACCGATTGGTGATTTCAATAGCCTGTTTTGAAAGCAATTTTAAGACTATTGAAACAAGTTTTTGGATGAAAAAGTAACAAGTATATGACGCGTAGACATTTTATCTTTCAAATGAAGTATTTATCATACCATTTCGTTCAGTTGTTTAAGAGCTATTAACGCTCAAAATCTCGGTCTCCAGCGTAACGCTTTCGTTCTCGAAACTTTGGTTTTACACCCCGGTATAGAAATGAGAGACGTAGTCCTACGTCAAAAAAGTTTGTTGATTATACAAACTGCTTTGGTGGCAAATCCAGAACAAGGCGGCATCGAGGGTGTTCGAAATGGCTTTTTTTCAAAACCACGAGTACTAAGTTTTCTAAATTGGAACCATTCCATAAAACACGGCGCTTATCAGGGCCATTAAACCTTTCAAAAAAGAGTTTACGAAATACAGTTCAATGCTTTCTCAAATATTATCCCAAATAATAATAAAACACAAATTGATTTTTTCATAATTTGTTGACCAGGATCTGATGAGTATGTGAATTTGGCAGTTGTTCTGAGCTTATTGATAGTTGGGGACTTTCCTGATTATTCAATTTTCACCAATTCTTAAATTGTGTACAGTAATTTACAATTAGTTCGACATTTAGCTAATTGGACGGACATGTAATGCGACATATTTAGTTGGACATTTTTGTAAACATAGAGATCCAAATTATGACCCCACATTGAAAGTCGACACTGTACCACTGTAATCGCAAATGTTCAATTACAGGTTAAAATCGCCTCCAATGCGACACTGAGTGGCGCTTCGGCACGTCGCATTGAATGTAATTTACTGTACAACATGTCACAAAGCTGGATGGGAAGAAATTTTCTGTGAAAGCTGTGGCGAGTGGCAAACGCAATCGCTAAACAGAAAGGTTTAGCCGAACAAGATTGGGATATCGAGTGATAACAAAACAATAAACCCTTTAGATTGAAGATAATTGTGTGATCCTGAAAAGGACCCTTTTTAGCCTGCATGTGCATGTTGCCATCGCTCCCTTTTAACGCTCATTCGTTCGTCTCGTTGGGCCCCTCTGGCTGAGTCTGCCGATTTGTCTCTATCCTGTGAGTGTGTACCGCTAGAGTATAAAACGCGCAGACCCCAAAAAATATCTTATTTTCTTTCAAACCGTAAACCCGTGTGGTTGTACGGCATCGGCATCGTGGACGTAACAAAGGAGGACAAGTTAAGGGAAAGGCAAAGTCTCACTCGAACCGTGCAGGTCTCCAGTTCCCTGTTGGTCGCATTCACTGATTGCTCCGCAAGGGTAACTAGGCCGAACGGATTGGTGCCGGAGCACCAGTATACCTAACAGCGATTATAGAGTTTCGGCCGTCGGAGTGCTCGAGTTGGCTTGCAAAGCTGCTCACGACAATCAGAAAACCCGCATCAAGAACAGAGCAGCTTCGGTTCGGCGCTCATCAAGGCAACAATTAGTTTCAGTGAGTGGCAAAGTGTTTCTCCGGCACGTCGCATTAAATGTAATTTACTGAACAACATGTCACAAGCTGGATGGGTAGAAATTTTCCAACTGTGAAAGCTGTAGCGAGTGGCAAACGCAATAGCTAAACAGGAAGGTTTAACCGAACAAGATGGGAATATCGAGTGATAACAAAAACACAACACCAAAGGTTCTTTTCAGAACCATCAACATATTCATAAAGAGTAAACAGTAAACTAATCCATTTTTCAGGTAGATAGGTAGGTATTCACGTAGGAGAAGAAAATAAAACAATATTTTTAAAATATATATTTAACAAAAGCTGTCCCCTTTGCATAGTCCTACGTCACTCCGGTTATGTCCCCGACATTACCCACCCGTCTTTTTTTCATCCAAAAACTTGTTTCAATAGCCTTAAAATTGCTTTCAAAACAGACTATTGAAATCACCAATCGGTATTTTAATCAAATTTCTATTCACAGGGATAAAACCAAAAACATAACAACAACAAAGAAACAGTTTGAGCGGCTGGTGCAGCTTTTGGAGAAGAACCCCGACATCGCAAAAGGATTTATACGTGGTAACTCCGGACCATTTTGGAACGATTGTGCTGCTGAATTAAACAGTTTGGGACCACCCATCCGTGACGGGTCTGGATGGAAAAAGGTATTTACTGAAACTATTCCGAAATAATACATATGTATTTCACTTTTAATGTCCGGCAGGTGTGGGCGGATTATAAATCAGCGTTGAAGCGCAAACTCTCTCACAACAAAAGAGTGCAAAGGGCAACTGGAGGAGGACCCAACCGAACGATACATTTGTCTGAGCTAGAGGAGCAAGCGGTTCAGCTAACTGGACTGTTGGAAACCGTAGAAGGAATACCAGGTTGTTCTTCACAAGGAACACCTAAGGGAAAAAACAACGAGGTTAATGCAGATGTAAGTTGCGATTCAATTGACGAGTCCGACGATGCGAATGATACGGCTATTCCTCAATGCTCCCAACCAAAGAGACCTAGGCTATCTGCCCTCAATTTAGTTCAAATACAAATTGAACAACAACAGAAATTTCACTCGGAAATGGAATCGCTGTTGGGTACCTCAAACAAAAACCTCAATGATATGGTACATTACCAACGCCAATTCGCCAAAGCAACCAACTCAATAGATACTGGTCTCAAAGAAATGTTGAAAGAACAAAATCGACATAACCGCGAAATGGAAAAAATCGCTCGAGAGAAGCTGGAGGTTAAAAAATGAATATTAGAAATGCAAATAGAACATTTTTCCGAACATTCAAATATTGCTTTATAAAAATAAACACAATATTTAGACATTAGATCACCAAATCGTATTATTTTATTTATCGCATACAAAAAGTAAAAATAGATGATAGTTGCTAGTATTGGAGAGAATAAAAATTTATTGATATTACTCATCAAAATATGCCCCCTACTGAGAGCATCCGTATTCCAAAAATATATTATGAAGTGCACAGCACACATTCACAATTTGAGCACATTTTATAGGAGTATAATGTAGTTGTCGCGCTCCAAGTAAACATCTAAAACGATTTTTAAGAACACCGATTGTTCGTTCGACTATGCCTCGACCTAAAGCATGCCTCTGGTTGAAATCGCTTTCCAAACTGCCTTCTTCCGGAGCTCTGAATGGCGTTACCAGCCATGATTCCGATGGGTAGCCTGCATCACCTGTGGGAAACAATTTTATCATGCACATCTAGGAAATTTAAACAATTTTGTTTACCCAGTATTTTAGTTTGTGTTCCGCCGTTTCGATGCATCTGCTCGAAATACGTTCGTACAGGGCTTATTCGCCATATATGGGCATCGTGATTAGATCCGATCAACACACATGATTATTCCTGGAATTCCAGATTTCTCATAGAAATAAAGCTTGGCACGTCGCTGTTCATTTTCCGACATTTCCAATTATATCCACTTAGAACATAATCTTCGCTCCAGTATGTTCAGCATTTCAGATAACACCTTAGAAAAAGTGGACTGTGCCATCGCAATATGGAAATCTTTTCCCGCTCCAAGCTGGTAGTTTCCCTCAGCGAAAAATCTCAAACACGCCGCCAGCTTTTCCTTAACATGAATGCCGCTTTTCTTTGTGTTGGAAAAATCGTGTTCAATTTCCCCCAAAACGTATCGGAATGCCTCTTTATTCAAACGAAAGCTTTTAATGAATCTGCATAGTAGAGGAAAATCGATAATAAAAAATCTAAGAAATTCAGAGACAAATAAATTTTACTTACGTATCGTCTGAAAGCTCCATTAAATTACCGGATGTGCGCAGATTCCGTCGATTATAACGAAGTATTCCGATTTCTTCATACACTGCCAATACCGACAATAAGGCGGAATCCATTTGGCTAATTTATTTTCTCACTTATTTTCTATTCACACCGAAGAACAATTCAAATAAATTTAAATTTCAGCACCCGGCACAACTGTCTTTTAGGTTTATTTTGCTTATTTTGCCATTCGACGACATTGAGTTTTGACGTTTGGTATTTGTGAGGAAAACATATATGAAAATCGATACTTTTGTATCGTGCAGTTTTGTATGATTTTGGTGATACAAATAATAAAAGTAAGTATCAAACGAAAGGGTAATCTTCTCCAATGCTAATTATGTCAAAACATATGGGATAGTTGCGTAAGGCGACCATTTTTATGCTGAACAAAATGATGCATTCGTAATGAATATAAATTATCGAAACAAAAATTATGAAAGAAAATTGAGTTGGCTGTATTAAAAATGTATTTTACACTATAGTTTGACAAGTTCTCTACGAACTATTTAGTGGAATAAAATTTTGCAAAAATAGCGATTTATGATGGTTCCTAATATTAATATAAACTTTTCTTTTCATTTCGATTATATTGTATATGAAATAGATGTAAAGGAATGGCAATGCATATTGCAATCATTTAAAACACATATGGTAACAGTTTTCACTGACCACTTTTGAATTGAAAACAGTCTTTTGCCATAGTAATTTAAATAGTTCACAGCAATCTCACAAACAGAGCAATTGATTGCAGGTGGCAGCATCGGTGAGTCGTCAACGCGAACTGTTCGAATTTCTTTCGAACAGTTTGAAATAATTCGATCGAAATGAGCAATACGTTCGAAATAGGGAAAGCAAAAATATAACTCGTTCGAGATCGCAGTTTCGAACGAAATGCAAATCCGACGGAATGCAGAATAGGGGTGGTTGTCTTGTCGATTTCCTCACGAAAAATGAATGCGTTTCAAGGTAAGGTAAGGTATTGTATTATAGAGACTCTAAACATTTGCAGTTCATTCGTCTCGAGCCTTGAGAAAGGCCCTTTGAAAACTCTACTCTACTCCAGCGCTACCACCTCCACCCTCTTGCCTTGAGAAAGGCACTCGATCCCTCGCCGTCCAGCCCGTCCAGCAACGATGTTGTCTAATCGGTGTCCACACAAAGAATGGAAAATGCGTTCCATCACCAGAATATCGCTTAAGTATGCTTTTTGTCCGTGATTGAATAGAAAGAAGGTGTGGTTTACGATGGTAATTTGAAAGGCAAACTAGAGGGGAATGAGCTCGCTGAGTTTGAAACTTTCAGCGACTGAGCAATAATCCATTGAGAATTATGTTTTTCGTTGCGCGCGCATCCAATATTGGAAACGAACATATCCTACTGATGGGGAAGAATACTCTTCAGAACCTTTTCTGCCAATCACACTTGATTGAAAAATCACATAACCGAATGTATTTGGTCGCAGTGTTATATGTTATATGTTATATGTAAGCACCTGTTAATTCCACTTGATTGAAAAATCCCAAAACCAAATGTATTTGGTCGCAGTGTTATATGGATAGAAAACATTAAAATAAACTCTTTCGCATGAATGTATTTTTCAATTCCCAGGGGAACTGGCAGATTATTTTTCAGCAACAATAACATCTTCCCAGATAATCTCCGATACTCGAAGCCCACCAGTGCTAACTCGATAAGCAGATGTTAATTGCACTTGATTGAAAAATCACAGAACCAAATGTATTTGATCGCAGTGTTATATATTACAAAATATTAAAAAAAAACTCTTTCTCATGGATGTATTTTTCAATTCCCAGGGGAACTGGCAGATTATTTTTCATCAACGATAATAATTTTCCGGAATCTTCTCGATGCTGGATGGCATTTAAACGGAAGGAAGGAAGGTATTGTATTATAGAGACTTTAAACTTTTGCAGTTCATTCGTCTCTAGCCTTGAGAAAGGCCCTTTGAAAACTCTACTCTATTCTACTCCAGCGCTACCACCTCCGCCCTCTTGCCTTGAGAAAGGCACTCGATCCCTCGCCGTCCAGCCCGTCCAGCAACGATGTTGTCCAGTCGGTGTCCACACAAAGAATATTTAAACGGAAGAAGTTCCGCACGTATATATATATGTGTGTTGTGGCGGCCGCTTCGATATCTCAAATGGAACCGTTTTTCGGTGCTGATAATTTCTCGGTCGTCTTCTCTTCTTCTGATGGATCGGCTTTTCTGCGCTCCCTCGCAGTTCCAAACAAACTATGTGTTTCAAGTTAGGTTAGGCCGGGTAATGAATCTCTTGATCCCTCGCCGTCCAGCTCGTCCAGCTCGTTCCGCTCGTTCAGCTCGTTCAATAACGATGTTGCCTTGTCGATGTCGTCACGAAAAGTGAATGCGTTTCATCACCAGAATATCGCTTAAGTATGCTTTTTGTGCGTGATTGAATCGAGAGAAGGTGTGGTTTACGAAGGCAAACTAGAGGGGAATGAACTCTCTGAGTTTGAAACTTTCGGCGACTGAGCAATAATTGATTGAAAATTATATAATTTTCGCGATGCGAAACATTTTCCGTTGCGCGCGCATACAATATTGGATACGAAAATATCCTACTGATGGGGAAGAATAATTTCAGAAGCTTTCCTGTTAATTGCGATTGATTGAAAAATCACAAAACCAAATGTATTTGGTTGTAGTGTCATATGGATAGAAAACATTAGAATAAACTCTTTCGCATCAATTTATTTTTCAATTCCTAGGGGAACTTGCAGATTATTATTCAGCAACGATTAGATTTTTCCCGATTTTCCTCGATACTCGAAGCCCACCAGTGGGTAATGCTAACTCGATAACCACCTGTTAATGGCACTTAATTGAAAAATATATGGTCGCAATGTTACATGGATAAAAAACATTAAAATAAACTCTTTCGCATGAATGTATTTTTCAGTTCCCAGGGGAACTGGCAGATTATTTTTCAGCAACGATTGAATCTTTCCGGAATTTTCTCGATGCTGAATGGCATCCAAACGAAGAGTTCCGCGCGTGTATGTGTGTGTGTGGCGGCTGCTCCGATCTCTTCCCAGGGAACCATTTGCGGCATCACTCTCCTCCTGATGGATTCCCTTCTGGCCTAAGGTGCACAAACAGGCTCTTGGTGGCACCGTTCATTCGCGCTTTTATGATAAACGAAGAGCTTCACCACAACAGCGACAACATGCTCCAATCGCTGTTCAATTAGAACTGAGTGGATTTCCGAGTGGCGCTCGCTTATATACCGATTGGTGATTTCAATAGCCTGTTTTGAAGGCAATTTTAAGACTATTGAAACAAGTTTTTGGATCAAAAAGTAACAAGTATATAACGCGTAGACATTTTATCTTTCGAATCATTCTTTGTGTGGACACCGACTGGACAACATCGTTGCTGGACGGGCTGGACGGCGAGGGATCGAGTGCCTTTCTCAAGGCAAGAGGGCGGAGGTGGTAGCGCTGGAGTAGAATAGAGTAGAGTTTTCAAAGGGCCTTTCTCAAGGCTAGAGACGAATGAACTGCAAAAGTTTAAAGTCTCTATAATTCAAGACCTTCCTTCCTTCCTTCTTTCGAATCATTCTTTGTGTGGACACCGACTGGACAACATCGTTGCTGGACGGGCTGGACGGCGAGGGATCGAGTGCCTTTCTCAAGGCAAGAGGGCGGAGGTGGTAGCGCTGGAGTAGAATAGAGTAGAGTTTTCAAAGGGCCTTTCTCAAGGCTAGAGACGAATGAACTGCAAAAGAAAAAGTGTTCATCATACCATTTCGTTCAGTTGTTTAGGAGCTATTAATGCTCAAAATCTCGGTCTCCGGCGTAACGCTTTCGTTTTCGAAACTTTGATTTACACTCCGGTATAGAAATGAAAGACGTAGTCCTACGTCAAAATACATTTCCATTCAATGTTTTCAGTTTAACACAGATCGCTTCATTGTTTTCAGCTCGAGCAACCTCTGTACTGATGATGCGAAGATGGACCGCAACAAGCACCCCACCGCCAGTTCGCTTATCGCTATTAAGCGTGTTTCTGTCGCAACGATAAACCGAAAAACACGAAGGAGTATACTATTCTTCTGTACGTCTTGTACAGAAGAGTCCAGGTAAGTTTCCGCAAATGCATAAGCATCGTAGTCTAGTTCTAGCGATGAAGTATAAATGTTTCTGTCTTTCTACTCCTTTGATGCTGTTTATATTTTGAAAATATATGCTAATTACTGTTTTCTGTTCCACAGGGTTTCCCACGATCAGCGGAGCAACAGGACGAAACTCTATTCCATTGGTAACAACAGATAGAGTAGGTAGACTTAGGACATTATTGTTTACAATACGCATAATATTCGCTTCATAACCAATTTCAGATTTCTCACACAAATATCCGTTATTGCTGCATCGTAACCGTCGGATGGATGGGAGCAGCGAGCGGAACAGAGAAACAGTCCCCCTGCTTCGATGGACTATCTCGTCGTCGCTCGTCTCGAAAAATAGTGTTGTTACGTTCGGTACCCACAAACTCGCGGAAATAAATTCCCTTTTGCCAGCTTGTTGGCTGCATTGCTTTTTCCTTTCACTTCATCCCCACTCCGATTTTGAACGATATGAAGGAGAGTTGATTGAGATCAACTCCTCTTTGAACCAATTTGATCACTTCAACAGATTCATTCATTTCTAGATTCCGCTGTACGAGACTTGAGATCTCCTCCACAGTGGCGTGTGGAGGAACAAGCATGACAGCGCTCCTCCATTTCACACTACCGATTCTGCTTCTCCAAACAAGAAATTCGAAAAGATACCGAGGTGCACGGGTATGTAGGACGTTGTACAAACACAAAACTACGATTTTAAAACTCAAAAACACTTAAAAAATCGAAAACCAAAATGAAACAAAACAAAGCACGACTGTAACAATAACAATAACAAGTTTTTTTCTCTTTATTATAGTTTTCGGCTGGTTCGTCACTTTTACTTCCATTTTTGGAAGAATGTCGGGAGTGAGAATTGAACTCGTGATCTCTGCGTGAGAGGTATGGATGTTACCGCTACGCCAGATCGCCTCCACAACAAGTTTTTTTCCTAGGTGAAGAAATATTACCTAACGGATCCACGGGCGCCTTAGAGGACGCCTGAGCCTTAGTAGCTTAATAGCTACTTGTTTATTCACGATAGTGTTTTATTTACATGCATTTTTATATTCTTGTAATATAATAAATTGATTAAAATCAATCAATATATGTCTTTTTCATATTTCATAACAAACCAATAGTCATCAAATCAGCTGCGGACTGCTGCAGCTTGCAGGCCGACATCGATTCTCTAGCGCAGTGGAGCGTACACAACGGCATGTGTGTGAACACAAGTAAGTGCAAGGTGATCACTTTTGGTCGTTGCTACGAGCCGATAAGCTACCAACAACATCGACCCTTTTTTCTTGGATCGTGTACATTCCATCCGTGACTTGGGTGTTATCATGGACTCTAAGCTACGTTTCAACGATCACATCTCTGCTATCACCTCCAAAGCATTCTCTATCCTGGGTTTTTTACGTCGGAATGCGTTCAGTTTATTGTTTATTTGTTTATTTGGTCAACAGGTAACATTGTACCCCAATGACAAGTAAAATAATATAAATAATATAATATAAATTAAAAACGTGGTAACACCTATTGAAGAGACGAGACATACTCCGCATTGGTTCATGCAAACCATAATTCGTTCTAGCAGAAGGGGTACTAAGGAACGTGTGTGTACGAAGGCTGTGACGACGTATATTAATGTCTAAAAAGCCGAGCAAAGTAGAACAATCAGTGTTGCCCTGCAGCAGGTCTGCAATGAAGCAAGCCTTTGCTACGTTGCGTCTCTCATCCAACAACTCCAGTTTAATAAGTAAACAACGGCTCTTGTAACTAGGCAGGTTAAATGGATCCGTCCACCTAAGATGACGTAGAGCAAAGCGGACGAATTTTCTCTGTACTGCCTCAATCCGTTGGTTTTCATTTTGGTAGTAAGGAGACCATATGACCAATGAATATTCCAGGATGGGGCGCACAATAAAACAGTACAGAGCTTTCAGGCAGTAGATATCCCTAAACTTTTTGGCAAAACGAAAGAGAAAACCCAGCTGCGAAGAGGCTTTAGATACGACGAGTGTAATGTGATCCTTAAAGGTAACTTTCGTATCAATCAGGATGCCCAAGTCCTTGATAGTCGATTCTCGCTGTAATTGTACACCTTCCAGACTGTAACCGAAGTGAAAAAGAGAGCGTTTACGTCCAAACGAAATTACCGCGCATTTGGACACGTTTAGTGACATTCTATTACTATGACACCATTTAGCGAATGTTTCTAACTGTTGTTGTAGAAAAACCGCGTCTTGTGGCTGCTCAATCTTATAGAACAGCTTCAGGTCATCTGCATACGAGAGTTTGAGGCAGTTTAGTACGAAGTTGACATCATTCATGTATAGTAGGAATAGAAACGGTCCGAGGTGACTTCCTTGGGGAACACCAGAGCAAGCTGGAAAGGGTTTCGAAACATGGTCTCCAATCTTGACAGACATGTTACGACCACATAGGTAAGATTCCAGCCAGAGTAACAGATCGCCATCCATGCCTAGTTTGTCAAGTTTAGCTATTGCGATTTGATGGTTCATTTTATCGAATGCTGCAGATAAATCCGTGTATATAGCATCCACTTGCTGACGATTTTCTATTTGACGAACTACATAGGAAGTGAAGCAAGTTAGGTTAGTCGTCGTTGAACGTTTTGGCATGAATCCGTGTTGGTCCTCCGATATATAATGCGCGTATCTGTGCACTAACTCGTTAAGAATGATCAATTCAAATAGCTTGGACGTGGCACTTAACGCAGCTATACCGCGGTAATTCGAAACGACCCTTTTGCACCCTTTCTTGAACACAGGGAAACAAACGACTGTTTCCAACAGTTCGGAAATACGCCAGAGTTCAGTGAAAGATTAAACACTGTTGCGAGTGGTTTAGCCAGCGAATGCATGCAACGTTTGAGCACAAGTGATGGAATACCGTCAGGGCCACATCCCGTGGAGGTTGTGGAGGCGATCTGGCGTAGTGGTAACATCCATGCCTCTCACGCTAAAGGTCACGAGTTCAATTCTCACTCCCGACATTCTTCCAAAAATGGAAGTAGAAGTGACGAACCAGCCAAATGAGTTGAAAATCACTATAATACAGATAAAAAAAAAAAAAAAAAAAAAATCCCGTGGAGGACTTCAATTTCTTTCCTGCTGTGCTAACCATATCATCGGTAATTAAAAACTGTAGCAAAGAAGTAGAAAACCGAGGAACGTTTAGAGTGGCAGCTGCTACATCCGCCGGATCGAGTTGTTCGTCAGTAAAGACGTTGCTGAATTGAGAGCGAAACATATCGGCAATGTCAGAAATCGTATCAGCCTCAATCAAACCATTGGACATCGTTGAAGGCAGTCCAGTTTCCTTTCGTTGTTCATTTACGTAGCGCCAGAAAGTTTTGGGGTTATTCTTGATGCGTCTTTGCAAATTGTCCTGATAAGCGTTGTACAGACGATTGTTAAGCTGTTTGTATTCGTTATTTAACTTCAAGTATCTATTCCTCGTAGAATCCGTACGGTATTTGGTGAACCGTTTGAGTGCAGCTCGTTTCATCTTCTTAAGAAATTTGAGATCGGCATTTGTCCAAGCTGGTTTCAACGGCTCGCGTTTGGACTTCAAAGGGACAAATTGGTCGATAGCATAAAGCAGGATACCAGAAATAGTAGAAGCAGCGAGTTTAGCGTCGTAATCTTGGAAAACTTCGTTCCACTGCACACGTAAAAAGAAATCGTTCATGCCATCGAAATCGGCCTTACTGAAATCGTAAAAAACGCTCTCAGTAGTATCGCAAAAGCGTTGTTGTGGACATATTTTCAATTCCGTTAGTATGGGAGGATGATGTCTACAGATTTTAACGAGCGGTGATGGAGCTTGTATAACCCTAACGTCCTGGCACAGCTCTTGACTAACGAAACACAAATCGAGCAAACGATTGTTTTCGTTTCCGATTCCACTCATCTGTTTGAGTCCAGCAGTGCAGTATGCATCAAGCAATTTTCGCGATGTTAATCCAACCGAGGATCGAGAGTTGATCGGATAGAGCGATCCAACCGAATTGTGCTGCCACGATATCGTACCCATGTTATAGTCGCCAATAATTATAATGTTATCTCTAGGTCCCATCTGCGAAATCACCCAGTAGAGCGAGTCAAGATGATTCTCAATCAGATCCGCGTCATTCACTCGATCGGGAGGAATATATACTACACATAGGTAGAGAATAGCGTCAGTCGTGAGAATCGTGGTCCATAATTGCTCCACCTTCGACGAGCTTACAGAAGGAATCAGCTGTCGGGATTTGAAACTCGAGCGAACGGCGATCAATACACCACCTCCAGTGCTTTTGGTGCTGTTTGAAGTCGACCGGTCTTGTCGATACACTGAGTATCTGTCGTTAAATAGCTGCATCGTCAACGTGTTGTCTTTCAACCATGTTTCGGAAAGAGCGTAAATATCATAGCACCGTCACAGAAGGCTGACTGGTACTCGGCGAAAGAACTGTTGATCCCACCAATGTTCTGATAATACATCAGGATGTTGGAGGTTAAAGACGTGGTGTTGCGGTCAGCGCAGAGACGACGATTCTCGACTATGCTGGACGGCTTGGGAGTTTCCATCATTCTGTTTTGCGTGCAATCCGCTGACGATGACGAAGTAACACTGTTAATGGAACAGATTTCAGGAAGCGAAGAAACGGTACTGTTATCATACTTGCCTGAGGTAGCAAGTTGAAAGACTCCCTCACCAGCTCCGAACACAGGAACGGAATGTCTTGGATGGCAGGAACGGTCAGCGGAGTGACGACGGCAGTGCTCGACTGTGCCGAGCGGCTTGGGAGCTTCCATCAAGCTGTTTTGCGTGCATTCCGTTGAGAGTGACCACCGGAGACTGGATGGACGATGCTTATATGGTATTGTCATTCTAGGTAGCGAAATGTGACTGGAAACATAGCGAGAATCAGGTACGGAATCGAATCCTATGGAGCTGTACTTGCCTGTGCTGATAGGCTGGAAGACCCCTTTTCCATGCTCAAACACAGGTCCGGGACGACTGTTGACAGTTGGCGGGAAGAACACGACTGTGATGGAGGGATAGGGGCCTTCCGAATGGCTTAAACTGTTGCGTCCCGGGCTGGAGTAAACTGGCTCAAATCCCGGATCGGCGCTATCGGCGATGAAACTGTTTCTGGTGGCAGCAACGGCGTGGTAGACCTTTTGTACTTCGGAGAAACTTGAAATTTTTGGGAACCGTAGTCTACGAATTCCCGAAACAGCAACCCTTCAGGCCATGTGAATGGATCTAAAGCTTTATCTTTGAACGATTGGTCGAGCCCAATTTTGAAGGATAAGAATGTAAGTGAATCCAACTCTCTTCCTTTTGGGACAAGCTTTACCACGGAAATATTATCCGCAGTCCCGATATTGGCTTTAACCATAGCAGAAACCGATTCTACGGTGACGTCAGGACGAATTTTTGAAAGGTATAACCAGAATTTCCGACCTGCATCATTATTGCAGATAGGCACTGACACAACATTTGCCAACGGCTTTTTGCGTCCTATTTGGCAACTGTCAGAAGCACGCATGGTGAAATCGATCTCACGAGGGCGTTTTATCGCTCTGCGCTGTTCAGGCGCTGGCCAGTGCAAGCTTGTAGCGGGTGAAAATTGGGTAACAGGCTTAGAGTGCAGTTGCTTTATTTCGGAACGCAGCTCTGTAATCGCAGTCGTGAGCGTGCAAAGAGGAGATGTTTCATCAGCCTGGCGCGATAGAACGCGAAAATGAGAATTTTCGAATAGCTCAGCGCATTGATCACACATCCAAAAAAGGTTATTTCTGTTCGCTGCGAAGTACGACTGCAGTGCGCGGGTAATACCAGAGCAGGCATTCATATGAAAAGCCGCACCGCAATACCCACGGCAAACGACGAAATCGATGCCCGAAATTGCATTTGAGCACTTAGCGCAGTTTTTCGTCATTGTGATGCGCCTTTGGGTAGGCAATACAATACGCGTTCAAGTCGGTTGGATGCAAGAAGTAGTTAAGTGGCGTGCAATTTTTCGTGCTGCGAGTTGCTTAAGTTTTATCCCGGTAGATGGCGCTTCAAAAGAAAAAATCGGCGTGGAGAGTAGTGCGGCTTTACTGTTTTTCGTCACCAACAAAAGCACAACACTCGCGAGACGAGATATTTTACCACAACGGAAAGATTTCGAATTACACACGAACCGATTCAACAACGAAACACTGACATACAGTAATAGCTCGGATAAAATATTTAAGACATAAAAAAACACGATAATCAACGGAAAAAATCACGACCGAAAAAAAACCACTTATACACAAAAAGCAGTGTTGCAAGCAACCCGACGTATATGCACTAAAAGCTTTGTACTGTAGTTTAGTGAGAAGCAACTAGAGTACGCTGCACCGGTCTGGGCCCCATACCACGTTTCCAAGATTGTTGATGCATTGATGCATTGCGGCGTCTCCCGTGGAATGACCCCGCCCATCTTGACCATTATTCGGAACGTTGTCGTCTAATCGACTCGGAATTGCTCACGGCAAGGCGACTGAAGATGCAACGACTGATTGTATTCGACATCCTCAGTGAAAACATCGATTGTGCAGATCTTCTTCTACATATTCCAATAAACGTTCCTCAACGTCAGCTGCGATTCTCCACATTAATTGCTGTTCCCGGACATAGAACATGCTATGGCTACAATAACCCATTCAGTTCCTGCCTCCGAACCTTCAACAATGTCTGCCAAATTCTTGATTTCAACATGACTAAAAGTTGTTTTAAAGCTAGGATTAAGAATATATCATTAGTATAACCAGTCTGTACGATACTCTCGAAGACGATGAAAAAACAAATAAACAAATGCTAACGAGAGGCAAGCAGTGCTGGAAGCAGCGCTGCCAGCAGGTCGACGTCTTGCACATGTTGGCAATAAAGTGGCATCAAATTGTTTGACGAATGCATATCGATAACTCGACTTCAAAGTGGCAACCTTTGGAGTCGATTGTTGACATCACATTGACCCAATCTTGGCTGTCAAAACGGAATTTTGGTATTCCTACATAAACACGAAAAACTACTATACGGTATTGGTACTTTATTTTTACGAAGAAAAGGTAACGATACTTTTCCGTCTTCCGGGAACTGTGGGGTGGACAATCATGGAGACAACCGGTGCGTAGAGGGAACCCTCTAAACTCTAAACTCTTTCGGATGTGTTTTGGATTTAGGCCAGAGTAGCACGGAATGGAATCATGATTTTTTTTACGTAGGACTTCGTCTTTCATTTCAATACCGGGGTGTAAAATCAAAGTTTCGAAAACGAAAGCGTTACGCCTTAGACCGATATTTTGAGCCTTAATAGCTCCTAAACAACTTAACGAAATGGTATGATAAACACTTCATTCGGATGATAAAATGTCTACGCGTTATATACTTGTTACATTTTAATTCAAAATCTTGTTTCAACAGCCTTAAAATTGCTTTCAAAACAGGCTATTGAAATCACCAATCGATATATAAACGAGCGCCGCTCGAAAATCCGCTCAGTTATTGTAATTATTATAATTGTAGTTTTTATAATTGAACAGCGATTGGAGAATGTTTTCGCTTCGTTCATAATGAAAGCGCTGTGAAAGAGCGTAGAAGGGCCGATTTTTACCTCGGGATATTTAAAATTCCCCTAAGGCCAAAAGGGAATCCAGAAGAGAAGGCAACCAAGAGAGTTCCAGCATTGAAAATTGGTTCCGTTTGATGCATTGGAGCAGCCGCCACACACACATACACGCGCGCAACTCGTTTCGTTTGGTGGTTATCGGTGGTTATCGTCTATAGACGATATCTGCGCGACGACCAGTGTGTACAAGTGTCGTCTATAGACGACATCCGCGGGATGAGCTATGTGTACGATGCTAAAAGCCGACAGTCGTGCTATTCTGCTCCCTGAGTAAGGAAGGGTGACACCTACCTGAAATGGCGTGTGGGTTAATAGTACGGTTGCCCCCGTCCCGGTAACAACTTGGCAAGTCTTCGGGTACGTTCGATGCTCGTCTAGACCTTGGCACTAGGTACTAGGCATCAGATGTCACATTCCTGACTTGCGCTGATCCGGCTCTGAACACGGTCCCCATGAAGGACCGTGTCAACCCCTGCATGGCCTCACTGCTTGCATAGATAACCATGGGATCACAAAAAGGCGACTATGTACAACGAGCGGAGATAGCGGCCCGAAGTTGGGACCCAACCAAAATGGAGACAACCTACAAAACCAACGAAGAACGAAGAGAGAGTATGATGGATACCGGTGACCAAGCCAACGCGTTCATTCGTAGTAAAAAGCTTCTGCGATCGCCAATACTCAAACAAGTGGAAACACCAGGCCCTAGCGGCAGTAATGGAGGAATACCTGAGACCCAGCAAAGTCGGGGGATCAATCCCCTGTTCCTGCCAAAGTCCAGCGGTAGTTTAACCCAGGAAGGAGGGCTGACTGGAGATAGCATCCTGAGCACGATCATGTTGAGGGTCAAAGAACTCGACACCTTCGTGCAGGACAAACCCAACGTGCATAAGGAGATCAAGACCAGGATGTCGGGTATAAGATCTCTCTTGGGACGAGCTTTGAAGGAGCACGATGGACTCGTCGAAAGGACGAAAACCGCCGAGAAGGCACTCGCAGAAGCGTTGCAAAGAGCTGCAGCTGGACAGGTGACGCCAAAGATTCGTCGAAACCGTTTGGAAAAAAGAAAAAAGGATTCACCAGCAGAAGAAGAAATGCTCAAAAAACGCAAGGACGATCACAACAACGATGATCAAGACGATAGTGCCGCCCAGGGCGACAGCGAAGAGCTGGGTGACAGCGATGACCAGATCAGCACCGATAGCAAGAGAAACGACTGGAGCACGGTTACGAAAAGAAACAAGAAAAAACAAAGGAACGAAGAAAAAGAGAGGGAGAGAAAAGTGAAAATAGTGGAAAAAAATAAGAAAGAGAATGAAAAGTGGCAGGGGCCAAAAGACAAGAAGCCTAATCCTCGGCGGGCGAGAGACAAAGGCGATGCACTCATCGTCGAAGCGAAGGGCAACGTATCATACGCTGATCTCTTTAAAAAAATGCGAGAGGACCCTGGCCTCAAGAAACTGGAGGAGAGCGTGGTGAAGTCCAGGCGCATCCAGAACGGCGAAATGCTGTTCGAGCTGAAGAGAGACCCAGAAATCAGGAGCTCAGCATTCAAGGATCTTGTAGAAAGGGTTCTCGGCGATGGAGCGAACGTAAGGGCCTTATCCTCCGAGGCATCGATAGAATGCAGGAACCTCAGTCTATTCACCACCGAGATAGACCTACGTCAGAAGTTGGAGGAGGAAAACATCCTGGGCAAAGTTCCGATGAAAATCCGACTACGAAAGGCGTATCGCGGGACGCAGACCGCAACGATTCGTCTCTCAACGGACGCAGCGAACAAGTTACTGAAGTTAGAGAGTATAAACGTCTGCTGGGCTGTGGGTCGTTTTAGAATCATTCCGCCTGTTCCCAAGCAACTGGAACGATGTTTCAGGTGTTTAAACTTCGGCCACCTGGCGAAAGGCTGCTTGGGGCCAGATAGATCCAAACTGTGCAGGAAATGCGGAATAGAGGGACACTTTGCCAGCGACTGCAAGGGAAAACCAAGGTGTATGCTCTGCGAAAAAGAGGACAGTAATGACCATATGACGGGAGGCTTTAATTGCCCTGTGTACAAACAGGCGAGGGCAAGCCAACAGTGATGGAGATAACCCAAATTAATCTCAACCATTGTGACATCGCACAGCAACTGTTGTGGCAGTCAACGACAGAAACAAAATGTGATGTCGCAATTATCGCGGAGTCGTATCGCGTTCCCCCCGGTAACGGTAATTGGGTGACGGATAAAGTAGGAATGGCCGCCATCCAGGTCATGGGCCGATATCCCATTCAGGAGGTAGTTTCGAGGTCTCGCGAGGGTTTCGTGATCACAAAGATCAACGGAATTTTTATCTGCAGTTGCTACGCACCTCCCAGATGGACGATGGACCAGTTCCACTATATGCTGGATGTCCTCACCGAGGAGCTCGCCGAACGAAAACCAGTCGTTATAGGAGGGGATTTCAATGCTTGGGCAGTAGAGTGGGGAAGCAGATGCACCAACGCGAGAGGGACTAGTTTACTAGAAGCTCTAGCCAAGTTGGATGTTACCCTGTGCAACGAGGGCACCACTAGTACCTTCCGCCGAGAGGGTCGAGAGTCCATCATCGACTTGACTTTCTGCAGTCCTTCGTTAATGACGAAAATGAGGTGGAGGGTATGTGAAGGATACACCCACAGTGATCATCAAGCCATCCGTTATACCATTGGCCAACGAAACTCCGTGGCAGTACGGATAAATAGGACATGCCCGCGCAGGTGGAAGACAAAAACCTTTGACAAGGACCTTTTCATCGAAGCACTACGCGTGGAAAGCGACGTCTTGAACATGAACGCGGATGAACTGACGGAAACGCTAGCAACAGCATGTGATATAACAATGCCAAGAAAAAGGGAACCCAGGTATAAGCGACCTCCAGCCTATTGGTGGAGCGAGGCACTTGGCGTGCTTCGGGCCAACTGCCTTAGCGCCAGAAGACGTTTCCAACGGTCAAGCATAGACACCAGAGAAGAGCGGAGAGTGGAATTCAGAGAGGCTAGATCCACTCTTAAACGGGCGATTAAGCGGAGCAAATCTAATTGCTTCAGGGAGTTATGTCGGGACGTGGACGTCAATCCATGGGGCAATGCTTACCGAATGGTGATGGCGAAGCTCAGGGGCCCAACGACACCTTCCGAAATGTGTCCCGAAAAATTAAAAATTATCGTGGAAGGGTTATTTCCGCAGCACGACCCAACGACCTGGCCACCCACGCCATATGGAGAGGATGAGGATAGCATCGAACGCAGAGATGTGACGAACGATGAGCTAGTTGCAGCTATCAAACGCCTAAAAACGAAGAAAGCGCCTGGCCCAGATGGAATCCCCAACGTAGCTTTGAAAGCGGCAGTCCTAGCATTCCCTGATATGTTCAGGACAGCCATGCAGAAGTGTCTAGACGAATGCTACTTTCCGGATCGATGGAAGGTACAACAGCTAGTACTACTGCCCAAGCCAGGAAAGACGCCGGGTGGTCCAGTATCGTATAGACCCATATGCCTGTTGGACACTCTTGGGAAACTTTTGGAGAGAATCATCCTTAATAGGCTGACGGAATGCACGGAGGGAGTTCGTGGACTGTCCGATAATCAATTCGGATTTCGGAAAGGGAGATCCACGGTAGATGCCATTCGCATAGTGGTAGAAAGAGCCAACAGAGCATCCAAACAGAAGCTCAGAGGAAATCGATACTGCGCAGTGATAACGATCGACGTTAAGAACGCGTTCAATAGTGCCAGCTGGGAGGCCATCGCGACTGCGCTCCACACGATGAAAGTCCCAGACTACCTGTGTAGAATACTGAGAAGCTACTTCGAGAACCGTGTGCTGGTGTACGAGACAAACACGGGCCAGGCGCAGATTAAAACTACGGCGAGAGTTCCGCAGGGCTCTATCCTGGGCCCATCGCTCTGGAACAGTATGTACGATGGTGTACTAAAACTGAATCTGCCCAGAGGTGTGGAGATCATTGGCTTCGCGGATGACATCGTTATTCTCGCGACAGGGGAATCTTTGGAACGGGTCGAAATGCTCGCGACCGAGTCGATAGACATGATCGGAAGGTGGATGCAAAGTGTGAAACTGCAGATAGCCCACTACAAGACGGAAATGCTGATTGTCAGCAACCGCAGGGCGGTGCAACGTGCAGAAATCACAATTGGAGAGCACTCGATAACCTCGAAGCGAGACCTAAAATACCTGGGGGTGCAGATCGACGATCGACTGAGCTTCAACAGTCACGTCGACTACGCTTGTAAAAAAGCAACGAAGGCAATCAATGCACTGACACGAATCATGCCCAACAACTTTGGCCCAAGCAGCAGCAAGAGGCACCTCTTGGCTAATGTCTCCTCATCGACACTACGTTACGGTGGTCCAGCCTGGATCGCGGCGTTAGAAACTCAGCGGAACACGAAGAGGCTGAATAGTACGTACCGGCTCATGGCGATGCGAGTCGCGAGTGCGTACAGAACCGTGTCAACAGAAGCGGTCTACGTCATAGCCAGGTTGGTCCCCATAGACATCATCTTGGCGGAGGACAGCGAGTGCTATAGGAGGAGGGGAACCAGAGGAATCCGGAAGCTAATGAGGGCGGAGTCGATGGCTAGGTGGCAGCAAGAGTGGAGTGCCGCGCAAAACGGCAGGTGGACGCACAGGCTCATACCGACACTAATGGGCTGGGTGAACAGGAAACACGGAGAGGTAAATTTCCATCTAACGCAGTTTTTGTCTGGTCATGGCTGCTTCAGGCAGTATCTGCACCGGTTCGGACACGCAAGATCGCCTCTTTGTCCGGAGTGTGGAAATGTGGAGGAAACACCGGAACACATCGTATTCGAATGTCCCAGATTCACCACAGTGCGTGAGGGGCTGCCTACCCTTCATGCTGGGAACATCGTGGAGGAAATGTGTCGTGACGAGGGCACCTGGAACGCAGTAAACAGTGCAATCGTACATATCATGTCCGAGCTACAGCGGAAGTGGAGGACCGACCAGCATGCGGATAACGCCTGACCATAAGAGATGAATAATCGAGACGGCTGTAGTACCGGATAGTCCCCCCCCCGAGAGCCGCCGTGACGGAGTGCGCGTCATGTTGGAGGGCACTACCTAATCGGCGCTCCGCTGGAAAGAGAAATCCTGCGAGGGTGACTGTGACGGGGCGCGCGTCAAGTTGGAGGGCGCTTCCTAATCGGTGCACGTCTCGACAGGTAACCGGATACTGCCGCGGAGAACAGCAAAAATGCCTGCCTGGCAACGCCTGATCGTGGCCTGGATGGAGAAACACCGCGAAGGATGAAGCCGTGATCAAAATGGTGTATACCCCACGAGAGTAGCTGTGACGGAGTGCGCGTCATGTAGGAGGGCACTACCTAATCGGCACTCCGCTGGGAAGAGAAATCCTGCGAGGGTGATTGTGACGGGGCGCGCGTCAAGTTGGAGGGCGCTTCCTAATCGGTGCACGTCTCGACAGGTGAGAAATCCCGCGAGGGTGACTGTGACGGGTTGCGCGTCAAGTTGGAGGGCAATTCCTAATCGATACACGTCTCGACGGGTAAATGGATGCCTGCGAAGAGGACATAAGTGCAGTGGAATGAAAAGCGAATAGAGAGAAAAAATGTTGAGAAAAAGGGAAGGACAACGCTAGTCAGCGTTGAAAACTCGAAGAGTGCATGAGCACAGCCGCCCCCTGAAGTAGTCGCCTAGATGTGGTCCCAGGGGGAATAAGGCAACGAGTAGAGGGCTTGGTTTTTGTGGGTGCGATCCCCACTCGACGTCTGGGTTAACCCTTCCCAAATAAGGCTGGTAGAGCGTTCCTCACCTCTATAAAAAAAAAAAAAAAAAAAGACGGGTGGGTAATGTCGGGGACATAACCGGAGTGACGTAGGACTATACAACGCAGACAGCTTATTCTAAATATATATTTTAAATATGTTGTTTTATTGTCTTCTCCTACGTGAATACCTACCTCTCTACCTGAAATATGGATTAGCTTACTGTTTACTCTTTATGAACATGTTGGGAGTTCTGAAATGAACCTTTTGGTTGTGTTTTTGCGTTTTTTTTGTAAAAAATTTCTCATTTTTTTCTCACTGTCTTATATTTGATTCTTGATTTTTTTTCCGAAGGCTTTGTACTCATTAAATGTTCAACGCCGGGCATTTTTCGGCGTATGCACATATCGTACAATCAAAATGATGGCTGTGATAAGGAATGCATAGGTGGTCGTCAGTTATGTTTCTATACAATGCAGATGTAACGTCAGTCAATTTTCAACATCAGTTATCAACTAAAGAAAGCAGTTCTTGCTACCGAGAAAATTCGTTAATGCCATCCTGCATACAATGTGTTGTAATTTGGAGCCACTTTTAATTCGGAGACCATGTATGGGTTTGTGAAAACTGAATGATCAATTTAAAAGACCTCAACCACCAATAAGTTCAAAAACAAGCATAAACAAAATAATTCAGTTCATATTATATGTCATATTATGTCACTTTAGAATGCATTGGTATTGTGAATAACTTTTAATAACTTTTCTTTGAATGGCTTAATGGCCATGAAAGGCGCCGTGTTTTACGGTGGCTGGTTTTGCCACCAAAGCAGTCTGTATAAACAAACATTTTCCTTCTTCTACCTGCTGCCGTTTTGAGATTGCGTTTGCCACTCGCTGAAACTGATTGTTGCCACCGAACCGAATGTGCTCTGTTCTGTAGGCGGGTTTTCTTATTGTCGTGAGCAGCTTTGCAAGCCAACTCGAGCACTCCGGCGGCCGAAATTCTATAACCGCTATTAGGTATGCTGGTGCTCCGGCACCAATCTGTTGATGCGATGTGATGTGAAACGATGCCATACAACCACACTGATTTACGGTTTGAAAGAGAATGATATATTTTTCAGCGGATCCGCGCGTTTTGTACTTTAGCGGTACACGCTCACAGGATAGAGACAAATCAGCAGACTCAGCCAAAGGGGAGAGTCCAACGAGACGAACGAATGAGCGTTAAAAGGGAGCGATGGCAAAAAAATATATTCATTACGATTTGTTCGCTCGTTGGATTCACATGCAGGTGTTTCTAACAAACACGAAGGCACCGAAGACTAGTGGAATAGTGGAAAAGCCGCCAAAAAGTTCGGCACGGCGCAGAAGAATATCTCGGAAACCGACAAGAAGAAGGAGAAGGAAGCAAACGCTAAAAAGGGTCCTTTTCAGGTCCACAAAATCATCTTTAATCTAAAGGGTTTATTGTTTTGTTATCACTCGATATCTCCATCTTGTTCGGTTAAACCTTCCTGTTTAGCGAGTGCGTTTGCCACTCGCCACAGTTGGAAAATTTCTTCTCATCCAGCTTGGGACATGTTGTACTGTAAATTACATTTAATGCGACTTGCCGAAGCACCACTCAGTGTCGCATTGGAGATGATTTTAACCTGTAATTGAACATTTGCGATGACAGTGGTACAGCTTTCACAGTTGGAAAATTTCTTCCCATCCAGCTTGGGACATGTTGGGTCATAATTTGGACCCCCATAGAGTTTACAAAAATCCAATTAGCTAATTATCGAACTAAAATTACTGTACTTTCAATCTGGAAGCAATTTAAGAATTGGTGAAAATTGAATAATCGAGAAAGTCCACAACCATCAATAAGCTCAGCACAACTGCAAAATTCTCATACTCTTAATATCCTGGCAAACAAATTATGAAAAATCAATTTGTGTTTTATTATTATTTTGGATAATATTTTAGAATGCCTTGAACTGTATTTCGTAAACTCTTTTTTGAAAGGTTTAATGGCCCTGATAAGCGCCGTGTTTTATGGAATGGTTCCAATTTAGAAAACTTTGTACTCGTGGTTTTGAAAAAAAACCATTTCGAACGCCATCGATGCTGCCTTGTTCTGGATTTGCCACCAAAGCAGTTTGTATGAAGAACAAACTTTTATCTTCTGCTCGTCACTCGCTGAAACTGCCTATTCTTGTCTAGATGTCCACCGAACCGAATGTGGTCTGTTCTGAATGCGGATTTTCTTATCGTCGCGAACAGCTTTGCCAGCCAACTCGATCACTTCGGCGGCCGAAACTATATAACGCCGACTAGGTGGACTGGAGCACTGGTACTAACGCGCTCGGCATAGGGATTTTGCCTTTCCCTTCACTTTTCCTCCTTTGTCATGTCCAGACATGGCTGCTTGTGTTGGTTTGTTGATATGTTGTGATGCGAAACGATGTGGTGTATGATTTGGATGAGAATGATCGTTACGGCAGCGGAGCGGGGATTTTTAAGCTGACTGGCTGGCTCGAGAATTACGCATGTGTGAGACTGCGACCAATGTTTCGTTCATATTTTTTCTTTTTCCTTTCCAATCGGGTTCATTGTATTTCGCTGCTGCTCTGGTTGCCCGTTTTGGTCGGTACGATATGAGGAGCACAAAATGCACCAATCAAAAATGGGCACATAGTGCATTTGGACAATGCTTGATATTTCACAATTATTCAATTATTTATCTCAAGAAAAATGAAATGTTATTCGTTATGATAGATGCGTAGATATATTTCCTATCAATTGATGCAAAAACCTTTGCGATCTATTGAGAAATGCTCGAGTTATAAGCGTTCCAAATCTTGCATTTTTACCTACTTGTTCAGTGCCTAGATTTTCATTTCACCCCCTATATCTTCCGGTTAGACGTAGTCCTACGTCAAAAATCACATAAGAAAATTGTTTTTGAAAACAACTCTATATTATAATGAAAAGTCTCAGCAAAAATGTCGGAAACGTATAGAAAAATGGTTAAATAAGGGTCAATAATACGTGGTTCAAGTAATTTAATAACGTGGTGTGAAAAATTTCATTCAAATTTTAAAACTGGCTTCGTGTCTTTTGGTCTTATAGAGATTACACTATCGAGTTTGGGATACAAATTGAAAGTCGCCACCAGACGACAGTGGCAACTGAGCTGAAGAGCTGTTCATAAAGAACAGCACTTTTAGATGAGCTGAGTTGATCTGAGCTGTTCATGATGAACTGGTTTGCGCGCCTCTAGTTCAAACTAAACTAAACTTGTTCGGCACATCTTCGCCTGAAGCGTGAATGACTCTCTCGTCCCTAATTCTCTCGCTCTCTGAATATTGCTCATTTCTCTGAACTCTACACAACGCTATCTACAGAATTTCATGGGCCAAAATAACGCCGTTGCCGTTACCATTACATTTGGTTTCGCATTCAAAGTAAAATTTCCTTGGCATATAGCCAGGAAAGTAACTTCTTATATGGCAACTGATATATTTCAATTGCATTTAAACAACGACATCTATGCGCAAAAACTAGTTTTTTTTCCAATTTGTCAGTTGACCTCAACTACAGCAAAACATAAGAATGCGATTAACGAAAGTAAAGCGGAACATATTCAAAACATGTTGCAGACATTTCCGAGCCACTACAATCTATATATACAAAAAGGGATTTCTGTCTGTCTTTCTGATTCTTATGAACTCGGAAATCCGATCGACATGAAAATTGGTATGTAGGTGATTTTAGAAGGTTTTTATGATAGTTAGAGCTCCTTAGAACTGCCATACAAATGAAACACAAATGTCCGCATAATTCGAAAACTAAACAAGCAAATGGAGCCAAATTTAGCATATGGAGGTTTTAGGAGAAACGTTTCTTAAGTGTTTCAACACACTTCCCACCTCTCTAAGGGAGGGATGCAATACGAATGAAACACAAATTTCTGAATAACTCGAGAACTAATTAAGCAAATGGAGCCAAATTTCGGATGTGAGGGTTTTTGGGTACGAAATTTTTTTTATATGATTATACACATATTTCAACCAAACGTATTCCAACCGAACATGGCAATTGAAAATTTTCGGAAAACTCTGAAGGAAATGGGAAAATTCGGAAAATTCAGTTCGCATATGTTCTACAATATGTTCTTTAATGTGATAAAACGCACTCCTATATTTACTTCTATTTATATAAATGAAAATGAATCGCCGAATGTGTTGATAAGAGCAAAACTCGAGAAAGGAATTGTCCGATTCAGGGCTGTCTTTATTCTATCATATTTTCTATGTCATACATTTATGCCATGTAACGGAGAAATATTTGCAAGTGGTTGAAAAATCTTGAAAGAGAATTGTGTCTGAAAATAATCTGTTATTATAATGACGAGTTTTGGTAGAAGTACTAGGAATTTTATAGTAAAAGGTAATTTTAAAGGGTAGATTAGAATATCAAACAATGAACAGTTCTGCGATTGGACCCATGAACGTTTGCTTAGTAAAAAACCTGAATGTGTTAACGAAAAATAAATTCACCGTCTTTTCAGCATCTTAACTTTAAAGTGTCTTCTGATAATAAGAATATAATTACATTGGTAGAAAAAATACATACGACTAGAAATATTTCCCCAATATGGTCGAGGGTCTGCCAAAACGAACCAAGCGCCATTTTTTCAAAATTGATTTACATACACGATTGGATGCAGAAAAAAAATCTATCGACTGTAAAATGACCATGTCATTCGGAAAATTTACAACAGTTCCAAAAAAAATTCTGTGTAGCAGACTGTAAAAAAAACGAAATTGCGTTCAACCAAAGCGAACCATAATCCCACAATATGGCATCGGACGATAGTGATCGTTTTCTCCAAGAAGGCAGATCCGAATTTTTAACAGATTTTTCTGTTTCGGACAGCTCCTGGAAGACAACCTAAGGGCTGCCATGAAGTGTAGAAGATCTGATCTGCATTTTTCAAAATTGTGTTCAACCACAACGAACCAAGTGCATTCCTCAATCAATTATTTTCATTAATTAAGATATTATTTTGTCAAAAACAGCAAAACTGAGTCAATATATATATATATATATATATATATATATATATATATATATATATATATATATATATATATATATATATATATATATATATATATATATATATATATATGTATATATATATATATATATATATATATATATATATATATATATATATATATATATATATATATATATATATATATATATAATTCATATAATTCATGAAATTAGAGCCGTTACAAAATACTAATTTGTTGTGTAATGATATTATGTTAATAGCTAGCATGTACTTGGTTCGTTCTGGCTGCAAAGTTTTTCGAAGTTTTTCGTGTCTAGCAGCAACATAATTTTGTATTTTTCATATTTCTAAAAGTTCTGAACCAGAAATTGACGAAGATGTGTGTTTACAGCATGAAAAAAGGAGTATTATGTTTGACATTCTGTTTGTAACACGTGAACGATAAAATGATAGATTGGATCCGATAAGTCAATTAGTGGGAGCCCAAATTTCAAATTGAATATAACCTATATAATATATAACCTATCCATATTAATGCTTTCATTTTTCTTTTTCAGGCCAAAAGAATTTACAGAATGCGTCGGTCACATGCGACTTTTGTCTTGGCTTTTACTGGGGTCTCTGACCCATACTGCACTAATGAATAAACGTGGCGGAAACATCGGACACCATGGATCGACAGTTCATTATTACCTTCAACATCCTGTCAATACTGTTACCCAACCTGTACCACAAGAATCCAGCTGTCACATTGCAGATCACATTCAAGTCATATTTGCTGGATTTGCTGAACAATCTAAAACATCTGTGTTACACATGTCCTCACTGTTTCATGCCTTCACATTGTGTCAACTATGGACTCTTTACCTGGAACAAATTGCCTGTGCAACAACGCCATCTACAGAATCTCATAACGTCACGATGGCAATCTTATTTGAATTCTGGGCTAAAGTAACACCATGTATATTGCAGTTGGTTTCGCATTCCAAGGTAATTTTTTGCATATGTATATTATGGGAACCAGTTTATGGCAGCTGATATATTTCAATTATTTTGAAACAACGACATCTATACGCGAAAAAGCTAATGCTTCCGATTAAGTAGTGTCATTTGCGGGAATATGAACCGCTGATAAAATAAAGAACAGTGTCGAACGAAGACTATTGAAGCATGTTGCGCGACGTTTCATAGAAACGATAATTGAAAACATTACTGAACCCAGAATTGTAATAAACGCGAAATCACAAACAATTCAAATGGGAAATCATTAATTAATTTGAATTCAACAAAACTAAAATAGTGATTATACGTGATACTGGGATGCTCATTTGAATGATTTCTTAAGCGATATCTTGTTTTATACTTATGACAGACATACAACTGTTCTAGCACCATGCACAGCGCTAGAACCATACAAGCAACTCGGTACAATCGCTGTATCTGTTCCGGCCTGTTTCACCGTTGTACATCGAGATGAAGAATAGAAGGTGGGAAGATTCACGGGTTTTGGTTGTGTTGAACTTTGATTGTGTTAGTAGCCTGGAAGATAGGAAGTTCACATACCAGGCATACCAGTCAGTTACTCAAATGGTACAAAAATGAATGTGTCAACGAATAACGTTGAAAGAGGATATACAGAAGCTAATTGCATTAGGAAAAAAAACAGAACATATCGAAAACTAAAATGTTTAATTTTTTCTTTGATTTCAGAAATAGTATTCAAATGTCTACTATGTTTGGATTCTAGAGCAACATCATGAAAGTTTGACTTTTGTCAGCAATTGGAATTACAGTGGAACCTCGGGCGATCCGCGAGGGTTCTACTGTACTTTTTTCACAATTAGAGCCCCCGCACACTAGAGACTTTTTTCAGCCGACAGTTTGTTCGGATCGGCCTACTGATGCAAAAACCGACCCAACTGAATCAATGTAATGTGCGCACATGCATAACTCTCCGTACAGATTATGAAGCCGACCGAACTATCGATCGACAAATCAGTCTGCAGTCTGCGGGGGCTCTTAGAGTGCTGAAAACTTCAGTCGTCTAAAAATAAGGCTCAAGCGGAAAACTTTTCGTCTCAATCTAAGTCATACGGAGTCAAATAAATTTATTTTTCAAGTTGATTTCACATGAAAAAACTTGCAACCTTTTTCCCATGCACTGTCAAATGTTTATCCGTCAAAAGAACAAAAGATTGTGACTCTGACTTTGTTCGTTTACGTTTTTGGTCGACGTAACGAGAAGTAAAATTGAATTGAAATTAAGTTTAGAACACTTTAAAAACACAGAAATTTCAGTTTCTGTTAAAATGTCGGGCCCTTATGATTTTCAACGCTAAAACTAGTTCGTTCATTTCATTTGCTTATTTCTACTTTTAATAACAACACTTTTCTTATGTAGTGGACTATTATAAGAAAAGTAACATACATCAACAAAATCTGTGACGTCACAGATTTAAAAAATCTTCCCACCTTCCATTTTCCATCTCGGTTGTACATGACTACAGCTTGACAACTCCAACTGTGTGCAGCGCCATAGACGGGAAGTGGTGGGTAGCATGAACAAACCGAATCAAAACACTTGGTAAACATTCTTTTCATTGTCTTTCTCTTGAGTTAACCCTCCTATACTCGTGCATACGGTCTGACAGACAGAGAATCAATGAGGGTGCTGAATTAAACGACTATTAACACGTTGACTGCCACGTCAGTCACCGGTGACTGACACCTAGTTTTCGTTCAGGCTGTTAACGGTGACTGACAGTATAACATATGATAATAAAGGTATCTAATATAAGCATATAAGCTTATAAGCATTCCCTTTCGAACAAAAATACCTTCCATAACAACAAGAAACGATGGCCCTAATACGTTTAAAAATTTCCACACAATCGCTATAAAACCGTGGCACTTAAGTTATTATATCCTTTTTTTAACAAATTCCAATAACGCCTAAAAATACACAGCTTGAGCTTAGGTACACTGTACAATTCGTAATTGCTCTAATATATATATATGCATTTATATATATATGCTCTCTATTCGTTCGTAATTGCTCTAATATATATATGTATATATATATATATATATATATATATATATATATATATATATATATATATATATATATATATATATATATATATATATATATATATATATATATATATATATATATATATATATATATATATATATATATATATGTATATATATATATATATATATATATATACAGTCGAATTTCACTCGTTGGGCTGAACTGTCAAAGTCGAAAATCGATCGAGGGTCACACCGATTGTTTGTTGTTATGGGAAACGCAGAAAAGTTTTCACACCACTGACGTTTATTTCATTCGTGGTTGAGTTTCGTTCTAGGTTGGATTAATTGGTAAGTTCTTAATGAAGTTTGATATTAAAATTAGCGTAGATTTAATATACGTTCATTTCGATCGCCAGGCTCAAAATGGATGGTTTGCAAGGATCCAGTACGAACGTTAACCGGAAACGGAGGAGCAATTTCCTGACGCTGGTGGAGAAGGTTCGCATAATTGAAGATTTTGAAGCAGGAGGTGGTACGCATGACTTTCTTGGGAAGAAGTACGGCGTAGGATCTTCTACGGTCACGAGAATAATCCAAAAGAAAGAAGCAATTCGTGAGGCGGTGGACAAGTTCAAGGAATATGGTGTAAATAATCGAAAAACATTGAAAGAGCAGACGTTCCCTTTGCTGGAAGAAGCTATTTACATCTGGATTTTACAGCAGCGGCAGTCCAACATTTTGTTGACAGTGGATATTCTTAAAGCAAAGGCGGAGCTGCTGTTTAAGATGTTCCAGGACCGGGGGCTCTATGCGGTGCACGGTTTTTCTGCTTCGGATGGCTGGATGCATCGTTTTAAGCAGCGGTTTGGATTGCGCGTGAAAGCCGTAACAGGTGAAAAGGCATCGGTAAACGTTGAAGCGTACCTAAATTTCAAGAAGGTTCTACAGAAGAAGATTCAGGAAATGCAGCTATCACTATCCCAAGTCTTTAATGCAGATGATTCTGCCTTATTCATCAAGCTCCTAGCCACACGCTCTGTCGTTACCTGTGATGAGACCGTGGCAAGCGGACGGAAGCAAAACAAGACAAGGTATACGTTTATGCCTTGCTCCAACATAGATGGTTCCCTAAAGCTTCCGTTGTATTTCATTTGCACTGCTGAAAAACCACGAGGAATCAACATCGAAGAACTTCCCGTTTCATATAATCATTCCAAAAAGGCTTGGATGACCAGACTGTTGTTCCGTCAATGGTTCCACGAAGAGTTTGTCCCCGCTGTTCGAAAATTTTCGGCCGAGAGAGGATTGGAGCCAAAGGCATTGCTGGTTCTTGATAATTGCACCAGTCATTATGACGTTGACGAATCTCTACAGAGTGACGATGGACTGATTCAAGTGATCTACTTCCCACCAAATGTAACTGCTGAATGCCAGCCGATGGACCAAGCGGTCATCAATGCAATCAAGCGAAAGTATAAAAGAAAACTGATGCTCGCATTAATTCTGGAAAACGAACACTTAAGGTAAATTTCCAAATATTAAACATTAAATTTTTGTAATTAATTCCAAATATAAACACAAAACTATGCGCACGATAGTTTTTCGTCTGTGCTTTTTCAAAATTTAAATTCAAATTCTAATTGAGGTTTTATTTATGTACTTTCCTCTTTAGTTTCGATGAACGATTGAAGAAGATTAATCTTCAACAGTGTATTTCGTGGTTGGCAACCTCTTGGGAGGAGATATCTGACAAAACTATACGTAATTCGTGGAAGAAATTGATCGATGGTTTGCCGGAGGATGCTGTTAATGTAGACTCGAAAGCGGCCGATGATGACTTCAAAGCGCTTGTGTCCAGGATTGACAGTTTGGCAGGAACAAAAACATCTGAGCAAGATATTGATCTGTGGATCAAAGATCAGGTGTATGATGCTGATCATAATCCAGATTGGGTAACCAGTGAAGTGTTCTCTGATGACGAGATTTTGTCATCAGTTCTCAAGAAAGGTCAACCTGAAATGCAAGAAGAATGGTTGGTAGACACAGAAGATGGAAGTAATTCGTTTGATACTTCCATTACTAGTACCGGAGATCCTGATTTTGGCGATGCAATCAAGTCAATTGATTGCCTAGTTCGCTATATGAAGCATGATGTTGCAGAAGTATGCCGTTTGAACGCGCTACGTTCGAAAATCACTGAAGTTGAATGGCTAAAACGAGCATGTTGAAGAACTCTACTATTTTGTTGAAAATGAATTTACGTGGTTTGTTTAATTTTGTTTGAAACGTTTAAAATAAATATTGTTTTTGTTGAATAATATTCGATTTTATTTATTTCAATGATTCATTTAAAATTTATTTTAAACCTAAAAACACCATCCACGAGCCCCTCGAAAAAAATTTTACGTTGTCAGAATTGACGTTTGTCTTCGATTTAGTTGGGCTATAGCCCAACGAACGGGAGCCCAACTAAATCGAAGCCCAACTAAAGATAGCCCAACGAGTGAAATTCAACTGTATATATATATATATATATATATATATATATATATATATATATATATATATATATATATATATATATATATATATATATATATATATATATATATATATATATATATATATCTATATAAAAATGGAGTGATGTCTGTCTGTCTGTCTGATTCTTATAGACTCGGAAACTCCTGAACCGATCGACATAAAAATTGGTATGTAGGGGTTTTTGGGCCGGGGAAGGTTTTCGTGATATTTTGAGACCCCTCCCCCCTCTCTAAGGGGGAGCTGCCATACAAATGAAACACAAATTTCTGCATTACTCGGAAATTAACCAAGCAAACGAAACCAAAGTTGGCATGTGAAAGTTTTAGGGTGCAATAAATGTTTCTATGATGGTTAGACAGTCCTTCCCCCACTCAAAGGGGGGGGTTGCCATACAAATGAAACACAAATTTCTGCATTACTCGAGAATTAATCAAGCAAATGAAACCAAATTTGGCATGTGGAAGTTTTAGGATGCAATAAATGTTTCTATGGTGATAAGATACTCCTTCCCCCTTTCTTAGAGGGGGCTGCCATACAAATGAAACACAATTTTTTGCATTACTCGGAAATTAATCAATCAAACGAAACCAAAGTTGGCATGTGAAAGTTTTAGGGTGCAATAAATGTTTCTATGATGGTTAGACAGTCCTTCCCCCACTCAAAGGGGGGGCTGCCATACAAATGAAACACAAATTTCTGCATTACTCGAGAATTAATCAAGCAAATGAAACCAAATTTGGCATGTGGAGGTTATAGGATGCAATAAATGTTTCTATGGTGTTAAGATACTCCTTCCCCCTCTCTTAGAGGGGGCTGCCGTACAAATGAAACACAAATTTTTGCATTACCCGAGAATTAATCAAGCAAATTAAACCAAATTAGGCATATGGAATCTTTAGGGTGCAATGAATGTTTCTATGGTGGTTAGATACCCCTCCCCCCTCTCTTAGGGGTGGCTGTCATACAAATAAAACACAAATTTCTGCATTACTCGAGAATTAATCAAGTAAATGGGCGGGACGAAGTTTGCCGGGTTAGCTAGTACTAAATAAAAAGGTGTATATTTGGTATTGGTATGTACTGTATTATTGTACGCAAAAGTGTAAAAACCTTGACTCACACCACATACCAACTCGCATATCAATTGACTTAATAATACAAATAATACAAACGATTTTTTCATTTTGTATTTTTTGTTTGTTTGTTAGTTTGGTTTTTTTTTATAATTTTGTATTCGATTGTATTTTGTAAACCGTTGCACATAGTAAAATATACAGTATACTTTCGTGTTTCTGTCGATAGAAACATTCGAGCGGGATTGAGAATTGAAATTGAGAACTACATAAAATGTTTCAATTTTTACAACTAATTTCATTAGTGTATCCAGCTGACCACGTGGCGTCTGAGACGAGACCAGCCAATAGATGGGGAGCCCCCACCAGTGATTGGTTGATTTTTGTAAACAAATCGATTCTACGCGGTTGCCAATTTTGTTCTTTGCCTCTACTTAATAGAGATGTGCCATCCGCTCATGAGCTGTTCCGAAGAATCGACTCTTTGAAGTTAGTTGACGCGGAACAGCTCGCAAAAAAAAATCAAACAGCTCTTCAGCTCACTTTGATGATGATGAAGGAGAGAAAAGAGCTGTAGAATTGAAGAGAGTGTGTGAGCTGTAAGATTCAAATGAACTGACCGTCTCTCGCTCTTCGTGTTAAGACATCAGTTTAGTTTCATTTGTCCCTCGTCTTTTCAACTGTTATATTCGCGTTGACGGCATTGAGCTTTGTTTACCAGTTTAGGGGACGCCAAAAATAATAATTGGCTCTCAGGCAGAATGAACACGTTTTTAAAATTCAAATTATTAATGAAAATTAACTTCTGTGTATCAAATGAGTATTCTATTTCAATGAAAAACACTTTGTTTGCAGGCGGTGCAAAAATCTCATAAGATTTTTTTTTTTTTGAAGAAAACTTTCTATTGTAATGTAAAGCCTCAGTAAAAATGTCGGAAATGTTGTACTCGCCGAGTCTGTTGTAAATAATAGTCTGGAATACGTGTTTCAAGTAATTAATAATATGGTGTGAAAAATTTCATTTGAATTTTAACATTTTCAAACTGGCTTCGTGGCTATCGAGTTTGGGACCCAAATTGAAAGTCGGCACAGACAACTGAGCTGAAGAGCTGTTCATAAAGAACAGCTCATTTAGATGAGCTGATATGATCAGAGCTGTTCATCATGATGAGCTGATTTGCACACCTCTACTACTTAAGGTGAAGGTGAAAGCTAGCCATGGTGGTAGTATAGGTAAACCCACGTGTAAAAATTGGGTAATAGTGTTTGTGAGAGAAGAGCAAAGCACACGTAAATAGATCAATTCATTTATCAGACTGTGTGGCGCTACATTGACACGAGTCTTTGAATGAATTAAAAAAAGACGGATGGGTAATGTCGGGGACATAACCGGAGTGACGTAGGACTATACAAAGGGGACAGCTTTTGTTAAATATATATTTTAAATATATTGTTTTATTTTCTTCTCCTACGTGAATACCTACGTGAATATATGTATATATATATATATGAATATATGTATATATATATATATATATATATATATATATATATATATATATATATATATATATATATATATATATATATATATATATATATATATATACATATATATATATATATATATACAGTCGAATTTCACTCGTTGGGCTGAACTGTCAAAGTCGAAAATCGATCGAGGGTCACACCGATTGTTTGTTGTTATGGGAAACGCAGAAAAGTTTTCACACCACTGACGTTTATTTCATTCGTGGTTGAGTTTCGTTCTAGGTTGGATTAATTGGTAAGTTCTTAATGAAGTTTGATATTAAAATTAGCGTAGATTTAATATACGTTCATTTCGATCGCCAGGCTCAAAATGGATGGTTTGCAAGGATCCAGTACGAACGTTAACCGGAAACGGAGGAGCAATTTCCTGACGCTGGTGGAGAAGGTTCGCATAATTGAAGATTTTGAAGCAGGAGGTGGTACGCATGACTTTCTTGGGAAGAAGTACGGCGTAGGATCTTCTACGGTCACGAGAATAATCCAAAAGAAAGAAGCAATTCGTGAGGCGGTGGACAAGTTCAAGGAATATGGTGTAAATAATCGAAAAACATTGAAAGAGCAGACGTTCCCTTTGCTGGAAGAAGCTATTTACATCTGGATTTTACAGCAGCGGCAGTCCAACATTTTGTTGACAGTGGATATTCTTAAAGCAAAGGCGGAGCTGCTGTTTAAGATGTTCCAGGACCGGGGGCTCTATGTTTTTCTGCTTCGGATGGCTGGATGCATCGTTTTAAGCAGCGGTTTGGATTGCGCGTGAAAGCCGTAACAGGTGAAAAGGCATCGGTAAACGTTGAAGCGTACCTAAATTTCAAGAAGGTTCTACAGAAGAAGATTCAGGAAATGCAGCTATCACTATCCCAAGTCTTTAATGCAGATGATTCTGCCTTATTCATCAAGCTCCTAGCCACACGCTCTGTCGTTACCTGTGATGAGACCGTGGCAAGCGGACGGAAGCAAAACAAGACAAGGTATACGTTTATGCCTTGCTCCAACATAGATGGTTCCCTAAAGCTTCCGTTGTATTTCATTTGCACTGCTGAAAAACCACGAGGAATCAACATCGAAGAACTTCCCGTTTCATATAATCATTCCAAAAAGGCTTGGATGACCAGACTGTTGTTCCGTCAATGGTTCCACGAAGAGTTTGTCCCCGCTGTTCGAAAATTTTCGGCCGAGAGAGGATTGGAGCCAAAGGCATTGCTGGTTCTTGATAATTGCACCAGTCATTATGACGTTGACGAATCTCTACAGAGTGACGATGGACTGATTCAAGTGATCTACTTCCCACCAAATGTAACTGCTGAATGCCAGCCGATGGACCAAGCGGTCATCAATGCAATCAAGCGAAAGTATAAAAGAAAACTGATGCTCGCATTAATTCTGGAAAACGAACACTTAAGGTAAATTTCCAAATATTAAACATTAAATTTTTGTAATTAATTCCAAATATAAACACAAAACTATGCGCACGATAGTTTTTCGTCTGTGCTTTTTCAAAATTTAAATTCAAATTCTAATTGAGGTTTTATTTATGTACTTTCCTCTTTAGTTTCGATGAACGATTGAAGAAGATTAATCTTCAACAGTGTATTTCGTGGTTGGCAACCTCTTGGGAGGAGATATCTGACAAAACTATACGTAATTCGTGGAAGAAATTGATCGATGGTTTGCCGGAGGATGCTGTTAATGTAGACTCGAAAGCGGCCGATGATGACTTCAAAGCGCTTGTGTCCAGGATTGACAGTTTGGCAGGAACAAAAACATCTGAGCAAGATATTGATCTGTGGATCAAAGATCAGGTGTATGATGCTGATCATAATCCAGATTGGGTAACCAGTGAAGTGTTCTCTGATGACGAGATTTTGTCATCAGTTCTCAAGAAAGGTCAACCTGAAATGCAAGAAGAATGGTTGGTAGACACAGAAGATGGAAGTAATTCGTTTGATACTTCCATTACTAGTACCGGAGATCCTGATTTTGGCGATGCAATCAAGTCAATTGATTGCCTAGTTCGCTATATGAAGCATGATGTTGCAGAAGTATGCCGTTTGAACGCGCTACGTTCGAAAATCACTGAAGTTGAATGGCTAAAACGAGCATGTTGAAGAACTCTACTATTTTGTTGAAAATGAATTTACGTGGTTTGTTTAATTTTGTTTGAAACGTTTAAAATAAATATTGTTTTTGTTGAATAATATTCGATTTTATTTATTTCAATGATTCATTTAAAATTTATTTTAAACCTAAAAACACCATCCACGAGCCCCTCGAAAAAAATTTTACGTTGTCAGAATTGACGTTTGTCTTCGATTTAGTTGGGCTATAGCCCAACGAACGGGAGCCCAACTAAATCGAAGCCCAACTAAAGATAGCCCAACGAGTGAAATTCAACTGTATATATATATATATATATATATATATATATATATATATATATATATATATATATATATAATCTTGTTGTGGCCTTCGACGTTCAGCTTTTAAAAAACGTTTATTATAATCAACATACAGTTTATTATCTAAATATCATTTATTAAGCAAACGTGGACGGTCACGGAAAGAATTTGAATGAGAACTGAACAGCGTCGTGGGTTCTGCTGCTGGTATATATCGATGAGTAATGCTGATGCAGCGGAACGATGGCTATTGGCTGGCCGCGATCGTACGATGTTTGGAATGTGCTGATCGTGGTCCTTTGGTGTGCATATCATAACGTGATTCATCGGGGGGGTGAAAAAGTGTCGTCCTCGGCACTTGGTTGGTTATTCTGAATTCCTGGCAGGATGTTGTTGAGTTCGAGGTTTATCAACTTCTGGCGTTTCCTTGATTTCCTTTGTTGAGTAGCTTTCAGATGATAATAGATTAAAAATAGAATAATAATCAATAGAGTTGAGGACAGGGATGTCCCTCCTACTAGACTCCATTTCCATTTTTGGTCGGATTCTTGTTGAAGGAATACTTTGTCTAAATGTTTCCTGTTCGAGAGTGCTACTTCTTCTATTTTTGCCACATCGTGATCGTTTATGATTTGCTTTTTAATGGAAAGGTCATGAAGAGCTCCTTGGAATGTTTCAACTTCGCTAATTTTGTCGATTGAAGTAAAGTTGCGTTCCATGTAGGTAACCGTGCAGTTCGAGAAAGATATTATGAAACTTCCGGAAAGATGTCTGTTACTAGGTCCGCAATCGGAACGTAACTCCTGGTCTTTTGCATTAGTGATCAGGACCTTGTTATTAGCTATTAATTTTGCAGATGTTTCTTCACTTTTTTCCATCACACAATGCGGATCGTTGCCCATTATAAGTGGGTAAATGCATGAGTCTTTGAACTCTTTTGTGTAAATGTTTAATTGGACGTAGTTTTCTGGTTCCGTTGTGGTAAGGAGTTGTCTACCTTGTTTGATTACGAATTGGGGATATTCTTTTATAACAATACCGTTCTGATTTATTGGGTATATACGGATAATTGTTGATTCTTCCGGTTCCATTTCTGGGACGTGGATAATGTACAGTAAAGTATTTTCGCTAGTGGCTATTTTTGGGGTCACTAGATTGAGTGCTTCTTCAGGTATGTCCATTTGAATTCCTTGATTGTTGAGGATGGTTTTTATCAGGTTAATTTCTTTGCTGGATAATATTCTGCTATTGGTAACTCGCATTTTAGAGAAGAGTACTGCTTCTTGAATGTTGATTAGAATTTTGTTGATAGTGTCGATGTTCAGAATTGTTGTAATTATGTCGATATCGTCGAGGATGATTTGATTGATATGCTGTTTCTCAATTATTTGATTAATTGCGGTTGTTAATTCAGAGATACTGTTGCCAATCTGTTCGTTGATTTTGATTTGATGATTGTTCTCGCTGACTAGTTGGTTCAAGCTCCTGTTGATGATTCGTAGGTCTTGGGCGTCGGGGCTGCCGGCGATCCATTTCCATGCTGTGCCTATGATGTCCCATCTTCTGGTCCTCTTATGAATAGTTGGTTTAATTTGTAGAAAATTAGAATACAATTCGCGTATTTTATGCTTGCTAATCTGATTAAGTACATTATTATTCTTTTGATTATTGTATACCAAACTTGTAAGTTGGTTGATTGTTGACTCTAGGTCTGTAAGATTAATTGGATGTATTATCCTAATATTTCCCGTTTGGATTTTGCAAGAACCAATCTTCTGCATTAATATAAGATCGTTATGAAGATTTCTTATGGTGAGCTCCTGACATGAAATTCTTGAGATGACGATGATGATTCCTATGTATGAGATGAGCATCTGTAATACAATGTGAGATAGAAAGAGAAAGGTTATCTTTTTTTTGGTCTTTTAATTTTATTTTTGTGTCTTTTTATTTCGCAGTTATTTTTGAATGTGCGATCTGTTACTTCGTTAGCATTGGTTTTGTTGGCTCTAGCTTGTTTTTTGGTACGGATGTTGGGAATAACAAAAACTTCCTGTTTATCATTAATAATTGGAGGTTCCTCTTTCTCTGAATTTTGTTTTACAATTTGTTTTTGTGATTTTTCCATATTTAACTTAGCTTTGAGGAATAATTCTTGTGCGTCTTTAATTATTTCTTGAGGGTTAACAATATTATTTTGGTTAAAGAGAATTTCGTTTGGTGTGTATTGTGTTGAAGAATGTACAGTGTTATTATATAATGCTACAGATAATTTAACAATTGATTTTGTGCCCATAGTTCTGAATTTATGCTTGTTTGTATTAAATATTTCAATAATGGTAGAATGTGCACGTTCTATTTGTCCGTTGGATTCGGAAGATGCTGCGTAGTCTATCTGTGTTCCTAGTTGGCTGAGAAAGTCTTTAAGATGAATAGATCTGAATGTTGTTTCATGATCTGTTATGATTTGTCTGGGCACTCCAAATGTACTTATGTATTTTCCTAGTGCTTTTTGAACATGTACTAAATTCTTTGATTTTATAAATATCATTTGAAGATGTTTTGAAAATGAATCAATAAGTGACAAAAAGGAATGTTTATCTATTATGAATATATCCATGTGTATTCTTTCTAATGGTTTTTCGGTAATGGGCCTAGGAGAAATTTTTATGTTGAATGGTTTCCTCTCATATTTATGGGTATTACATATTTCACAAGAGTTTATAAATTTTCTCACTTTTATGCACATGTTGGGGAAAAAATAAGATCTTTTAATTTGAGCTTCAACTTCGGTAATACCGCGATGTGCCCTTTCATGTTCTTTTGCAATTAATTGGTCCTGTCTATTTTCATTTTGAACATCTTCTACCATTCGGTCTGTGAAAACAAAATGGCCTTTCTGACTAAAGTTTTCCTTGTAAGATTCCTGGATAGTTTGGATGAGGTTTTCTGGAGCCATGAGAGCAGTTTGTCTACCGTTATGAAAGAGTTTGAGAAAGTGTGTAACTTGATCTTTATCGAAAGAATTTTGAGATACTATAGTTCTGTGATAATTTTGGAATAGGGTTTCTTGTATTATGGTATCCAGTCGAGAAATTCTGAAAATCATTTGGTTACGGAAATAATTTAACGGGCGTTCGGAGAAATGGATGAAATAGTTGGAGGAGTCGTCGGCAGAGTGAATTGTTTGGGAATCGGAAAGGTTTGGATGGTTCTCGGGATTGTCCGATTGTGGGGGATTATTGGTGACAGATGCTTCACCGTCCTCTTGGTCTCTAGGATCTGAAATATTAGAAGATGTGTTATTATTTGTGATACAAACATTTGCTTCAATTGGCATTCTGCTTAAGGCGTCTGCTACAACATTGGATTTTCCTTCCTTGTATTTAATCTCGTAGTCGTAATTCTCTAGGTCTAGGCGCCATCGTAAGATTTTAGAATTCTTATCAGAAGTTTTGATAAACGTTAGAGGCTTATGGTCCGTAACAAGAGTGAATTTTTGACCATACAGGTAAGGTTTAAATTTATTTACCGCCCATATTATGGCTAATGCTTCTTTCTCATTTGTGGCGTATCGTGACTCGGTATCCGAAAGTGTTCGTGATGCAAATGCGATTGGCCTTTCGACATTGTCCTGTATCTGTGATAGGACAGCTCCTAATGCAAAGCCGGATGCATCCGTAGTTAAAATGAAGGGATGATCAAATTGCGGATATGCCAGTACTTGGTCTGTGGATAGTATTTTTTTAAGAGTATTAAAGGAATTTATGTATGAAGTGTCTTGTAATTCAATTGTCGAGTCTTTCTTTAAATACTTCGACATGGGTCGTGTGATTTTTGAAAAATCCTTAATAAATCTTCTGTAATAACCGATTAAACCTAGAAATTGTTTAATTTCTTTTTGATTTTTCGGTAAAGGCCATTGAAGAATTTTTTCAATTTTTTCGGGATTTGGTTTTACTCCTTCGGATGTTATGATGTGTCCTAAAAATTCTGTTTGCCTTTTCAAAAACTCGCATTTATCTAATTGAATTTTTAAATTGAAATCGGATAAACGCTTTAAAATTAATTGAAGGTTTTCTAAGTGGTTCTCTAGATTATATCCAATAATAATTATATCGTCAAGATACACGTAGCACTTCGTTCCAATATAATCACCGAGGATATCATTCATTGCTCTCTGAAAGGTTGCGGGAGCATTTTTAAGCCCAAAAGGCATTCTAGTGAATTCAAAATGCCCTTTGTCTGTAGAAAAAGCTGTTTTCTCGATATGTTTCGGGTCCATTGGAATTTGGTGGAATCCCGATTTTAAATCAAGAGTTGTGAAATATTCAGATTTTCCTAGGGAATCCAAAATTTCTTCAATTTGAGGCATAGGATATTTATCGTCTATAGTATGTTCGTTAAGCTTCCTATAATCGATTACGACTCGTACTTTTTTCTTTCCAGATGCGTCTGTTTTTTTTGGGACCACCCATATGGGTGAGGAGTACGGACTTTTGGAAGGTCGAATTATTCCATTATCTAACATTTCTTGTATTTGTTCATGAACATCTAGTTTGAAATGATGTGGGTACCGATAATTTTTTGTGTAAATTGGCATATCGTTAGTGGTTAAAATTTTATGTTTAGTGGCTGATGTGGATGTGAGTTTTTCCCCCTTTTTAGATACAACTGCTTGATGTTGGTGAAGAATTTGAATTAATTTGGTTTTTTCTAATGATGAAAGATGATTTGTTCTAATGATGTCATTAATTTCATTTTCAGAAATACATTCTGAGTGTTTTATTAGGAAGGGAGAAATGGTTTCAAAATTGTTAACTGTTAATCCAATTTTCGGGATATTTATGGGGTTTCTACATGTGGAAATTACATTGACGGTTGTTTTATTATTTTCTGCTCTATAGAGTCCAGGATTAATAAAGATATTTTTGTAAAGTTTTTGATAAGAGGGGACAAGCCAATCACCGTTATTTGTGGTCTCAATTGTTACAAAATGATTGTAAAGTTGTTTGGTGGGGTAAAATTTGGCATATGAAAATTGTTTGTCTAATAGTGTTAGTGTTTCGTCTTCGTAATTGATGCGTGCTTTGAGTTCTGCCAATGTTTCCGATCCTATTAAGCCGTCGAAAAAGTTGTGAAATTTCAAGACGTAAAACGTGAAGGGTTTGAAAGCGCCGTTAAACAAAGCAATTTTTCCTTTTTCGGTTACACTGTTGGTTCCACACACGTTTTTTATTTTCGTATTTGGTACGGTGCTAGTTTTTCCCAAGATTCCTGGTGCAATAATATTTTTGTTTGCTCCAGAATCTATCAAAATATTTAGGGTTTGATTATTTTTAGGATGTTTAATTTTGAGATAGGGTAAGTAATTTAAGTTGGATTTAGATTTGTGTATCCCAAGTGAAAATTTAGATCAAGATCATCTTCAGATTCAGTGTCTGATTTTGCAATATCATCCTCAGGATCATCTTTGACTGTCTCATGGTTATTTATTGTTTTCCTATTTATTGTCAGACGGCTCTGTGTAGTAGTAGCGTCCATCGGTTCAATTTCATTTCGCTCTCTTTTTTGATCCAATTTGAAGGGTTTCTGATTTTTATTCAATTGAGGATTTTTACTGCTTGATTTGTTATCGAAATCTTTGTTCTTCTGATACTTTTTTGGAGAATAATCAAAAGTCATGTTTTGTGCTGTTATTTCTTTTGATTTGAATTTACATAGAAATGCATAGGCATCTTCTATATCTTTCGGCCTTGCGGCTTGAGCATAGCCAAAATATGGTTCGATTAGTCCGGCGATGAAAGCAGCCAAGGCGTCTTCTTCTATAAAATCGTTTATGACTTCCCAGTTGTTACGGTATTTTTCTGTTTGTTTCGCCAAGGTCTTAATATTTTGAATAATATTTTTTGATTTATTGTAGTATCTCGAAATACTCATATTTTCAGTCATTTTACATTGCCATAACTGGCATTTATACGTGGAAAGTTCTTGACGATCGCCGAGAGCATTTGTCAGAACTTCCGAAATTTGCTCAAAATTGTCTGGGTTACCGGCAAGACATATTATGTCTTTTGCTTTCCCTTGGATTTTATGTATTACTGCAGTGGTATACATTTTAAATTGCACTGGCGTAACGTGCTCTTTGAAAGCATTGAGTGTTTCCTGAGCAGTTGTTAGCCACGCATTCAATTGTTTCGAATTGCCGTCGAATGTTGGAATCATTTTGATTGGATCCGGAATTCTGCATAGCATCTCAAAACTGGTTGTTGGTTGGTGATATTCGTATATTACCGGTTGTGCAGTAGGTTGTTCTGCTGGCGTTGTTCCATTTAAATGCGATTCAATTTGCAGGAACATGGCGTCATGTTCCTTTTGTTTGGTGGAAAATGCGTCCATCATCTCCATCATTTTCTGGAGTTGCGCGCCGATTTGCTCCATATCTGAGCTTTCTTCAATTAATAAATTTTCCAATGAGGGGGGATTCTCAATTGGGATGTGTGCCAAGTCTCCTGAGTCAACGGATGAAATGGTTTCTTCTGAGTCCGAAGAGTCGCAATTGCTGTGATTAATGCTTTTCCACAAGCTGCGAGTTTTCTTCAGAGCACTTTTTGGTGTTTTTGGCATTAATGAAGCCTTGCACCGTTTACACAAATTTGTTAATTTTTAAGCACACACGTTCGCTTAGAACTCGTGTGGCTTCTGGAAGTGTGCTTCGCTTAGAATTCACAATTCCAGGTGGAGTAAAACTTCTCTTAGAACACTTTTACTCCACGCGGTAAGTAATAATTAAAATTGCGTCCGAGTCTCTCTCTTAGAACGGACTTCGATGCACAACAAAAAAATCACTGACCGGGGCGAGTTTTATTTCACTTAGAATGTGGGGGCGTAGAAAGAAGAGAGAAAAAAAACTTACCGTTTGCAATCGTGTGTGCGGGGTTCTTCGGTTCTTCCAGTGGTGGGGTGCGGTGTGCGGTGGAACCTCAACTCTTTCGTCACTTTGATAGCGGCGTCAGATGCTAGCACTTTCTACAGTTCGTATTAATGTTTCGCGGATTCACTCTAATCGGATTTACCAATCCTGATTATAACACTGTTTTTTCACACTCGTTACTATTCCACTCACTGAAACCGCACGGCTGCGCCAATCTTGTTGTGGCCTTCGACGTTCAGCTTTTAAAAAACGTTTATTATAATCAACATACAGTTTATTATCTAAATATCATTTATTAAGCAAACGTGGACGGTCACGGAAAGAATTTGAATGAGAACTGAACAGCGTCGTGGGTTCTGCTGCTGGTATATATCGATGAGTAATGCTGATGCAGCGGAACGATGGCTATTGGCTGGCCGCGATCGTACGATGTTTGGAATGTGCTGATCGTGGTCCTTTGGTGTGCATATCATAACGTGATTATATGTATATATATATATATATATATATATATATATATATATATATATATATATATATATATATATATATATATATATATCTATATAAAAATGGAGTGATGTCTGTCTGTCTGTCTGATTCTTATAGACTCGGAAACTCCTGAACCGATCGACATAAAAATTGGTATGTAGGGGTTTTTGGGCCGGGGAAGGTTTTCGTGATATTTTGAGACCCCTCCCCCCTCTCTAAGGGGGAGCTGCCATACAAATGAAACACAAATTTCTGCATTACTCGGAAATTAACCAAGCAAACGAAACCAAAGTTGGCATGTGAAAGTTTTAGGGTGCAATAAATGTTTCTATGATGGTTAGACAGTCCTTCCCCCACTCAAAGGGGGGGGTTGCCATACAAATGAAACACAAATTTCTGCATTACTCGAGAATTAATCAAGCAAATGAAACCAAATTTGGCATGTGGAAGTTTTAGGATGCAATAAATGTTTCTATGGTGATAAGATACTCCTTCCCCCTTTCTTAGAGGGGGCTGCCATACAAATGAAACACAATTTTTTGCATTACTCGGAAATTAATCAATCAAACGAAACCAAAGTTGGCATGTGAAAGTTTTAGGGTGCAATAAATGTTTCTATGATGGTTAGACAGTCCTTCCCCCACTCAAAGGGGGGGCTGCCATACAAATGAAACACAAATTTCTGCATTACTCGAGAATTAATCAAGCAAATGAAACCAAATTTGGCATGTGGAGGTTATAGGATGCAATAAATGTTTCTATGGTGTTAAGATACTCCTTCCCCCTCTCTTAGAGGGGGCTGCCGTACAAATGAAACACAAATTTTTGCATTACCCGAGAATTAATCAAGCAAATTAAACCAAATTAGGCATATGGAATCTTTAGGGTGCAATGAATGTTTCTATGGTGGTTAGATACCCCTCCCCCCTCTCTTAGGGGTGGCTGTCATACAAATAAAACACAAATTTCTGCATTACTCGAGAATTAATCAAGTAAATGGGCGGGACGAAGTTTGCCGGGTTAGCTAGTACTAAATAAAAAGGTGTATATTTTGTAATTGGTATGTACTGTATTATTGTACGCAAAAGTGTAAAAACCTTGACTCACACCACATACCAACTCGCATATCAATTGACTTAATAATACAAATAATACAAACGATTTTTTCATTTTGTATTTTTTGTTTGTTTGTTAGTTTGGTTTTTTTTTATAATTTTGTATTCGATTGTATTTTGTAAACCGTTGCACATAGTAAAATATACAGTATACTTTCGTGTTTCTGTCGATAGAAACATTCGAGCGGGATTGAGAATTGAAATTGAGAACTACATAAAATGTTTCAATTTTTACAACTAATTTCATTAGTGTATCCAGCTGACCACGTGGCGTCTGAGACGAGACCAGCCAATAGATGGGGAGCCCCCACCAGTGATTGGTTGATTTTTGTAAACAAATCGATTCTACGCGGTTGCCAATTTTGTTCTTTGCCTCTACTTAATAGAGATGTGCCATCCGCTCATGAGCTGTTCCGAAGAATCGACTCTTTGAAGTTAGTTGACGCGGAACAGCTCGCAAAAAAAAATCAAACAGCTCTTCAGCTCACTTTGATGATGATGAAGGAGAGAAAAGAGCTGTAGAATTGAAGAGAGTGTGTGAGCTGTAAGATTCAAATGAACTGACCGTCTCTCGCTCTTCGTGTTAAGACATCAGTTTAGTTTCATTTGTCCCTCGTCTTTTCAACTGTTATATTCGCGTTGACGGCATTGAGCTTTGTTTACCAGTTTAGGGGACGCCAAAAATAATAATTGGCTCTCAGGCAGAATGAACACGTTTTTAAAATTCAAATTATTAATGAAAATTAACTTCTGTGTATCAAATGAGTATTCTATTTCAATGAAAAACACTTTGTTTGCAGGCGGTGCAAAAATCTCATAAGATTTTTTTTTTTTGAAGAAAACTTTCTATTGTAATGTAAAGCCTCAGTAAAAATGTCGGAAATGTTGTACTCGCCGAGTCTGTTGTAAATAATAGTCTGGAATACGTGTTTCAAGTAATTAATAATATGGTGTGAAAAATTTCATTTGAATTTTAACATTTTCAAACTGGCTTCGTGGCTATCGAGTTTGGGACCCAAATTGAAAGTCGGCACAGACAACTGAGCTGAAGAGCTGTTCATAAAGAACAGCTCATTTAGATGAGCTGATATGATCAGAGCTGTTCATCATGATGAGCTGATTTGCACACCTCTACTACTTAAGGTGAAGGTGAAAGCTAGCCATGGTGGTAGTATAGGTAAACCCACGTGTAAAAATTGGGTAATAGTGTTTGTGAGAGAAGAGCAAAGCACACGTAAATAGATCAATTCATTTATCAGACTGTGTGGCGCTACATTGACACGAGTCTTTGAATGAATTAAAAAAAGACGGATGGGTAATGTCGGGGACATAACCGGAGTGACGTAGGACTATACAAAGGGGACAGCTTTTGTTAAATATATATTTTAAATATATTGTTTTATTTTCTTCTCCTACGTGAATACCTACCTATCTACCTGAAAAATGGATTAGTTTACTGTTTACTCTTTATGAATATGTTGATGGTTCTGAAAAGAACCTTTGGTGTTGTGTTTTTGTTATCACTCGATATTCCCATCTTGTTCGGTTAAACCTTCCTGTTTAGCTATTGCGTTTGCCACTCGCCACAGCTTTCACAGTTGGAAAATTTCTTCCCATCCAGCTTGTGACATGTTGTTCAGTAAATTACATTTAATGCGACGTGCCGGAGAAACACTTTGCCACTCACTGAAACTAATTGTTGCCTTGATGAGCGCCGAACCGAAGCTGCTCTGTTCTTGCTGCGGGTTTTCTGATTGTCGTGAGCAGCTTTGCAAACCAACTCGAGCACTCCGACGGCCGAAACTCTATAATCGCTGTTAGGTATACTGGTGCTCCGGCATCAATCCGTTCGGCCTAGTTACCCTTGCGGAGCAATCAGTGAATGCGACCAACAGGGAACTGGAGACCTGCACGGTTCGAGTGAGACTTTGCCTTTTCCTTAACTTGTCCTCCTTTGTTACGTCCACGATGCCGATGCCGTACAACCACACGGGTTTACGGTTTGAAAGAAAATAAAATATTTTGTTGGGGTCCGCGTGTTTTATACTCTAGCGGTACACACTCACAGGATAGAGACAAATCGGCAGACTCAGCCAGAGGGGCGAGTCCAACGAGACGAACGAATGAGCGTTAAAAGGGAGCGATGGCAAAAAAATACATTCATTACGATTTGTTCGCTCGTTGGATTTACATGCAGACTAAAAAGGGTCCTTCCCATCCAGCTTGTGACATATTTTACAGTAAATTACATTCATTGGCACGTCGCATTACCACCACTCAGTATCGTATTGGAGGTAATTTTAACCTGTAATTGAACATTTACGATGACAGTGGTACAGTGTCAACTTTCAATGTGGGGTCATAATTTGGACCCCGAACTCTATGTTTACAAAAATTTCCAACTAAATATGTCGTATTACAGGTCTGTCCAATTAGCTAAATGTCGAGATAAGTGTAAATTACTGTACTTTCAATCTAGATGCAATTTAGAATTGGTGAAAATCAATAAGCTCAGAACAACTGCCAAATTCACATACTCATCATATCCTGGCAAACAAATTATGAAAAAATCAATTTGTGTTTTATTATTATTTTGGATATTGTTTTAGAAAGCATTGAACTGTATTTCCTAAACTCTTTTTTGGAAGGTTTAATGGCCCTGAAAAGCGCCTTGTTTTATGGAATGGTTCCAATTTAGAAAACTTAGTACTCGTGGTTTTGAAAAAAAAACCATTTCGAACGCCCTCGATGCCGCCTTGTTCTGGATTTGCCACCAAAGCAGTTTGTATAAAGAACAAACTTTTTTCTTCTGCTACCTGATGCCGTTTTGCGATTGCGTTTGCCACTCGCTGCAACTGCCTGTTGTCTTGATGTCCACCGAACCGAATGTGTTCTGTTCCGAATGCGGGTTTTCTTATCGTCGCGAGCAGCTTCGCCAGCAAACTCGATCACTTCGGCGGCCGAAACTATATAACGCCGGCTAGGTGGACTGCTGCACTGGTACTAACGCGCTCGGCCTAGCTACCCTTGCGGGGAACTCCAGATCAACACGGTTCGAGCGGGATTTTGCCTTTCCCTTCACTTTTCCTCCTTTACCATGTCCAGACATGGCTGCTTGGGTTGGTTTGTTGATGTGTTGTGATGCAAACCGATGTGGTGTACGGTTTGAATGAGAATGATCGTTAGGGCAGCGGAGCGGGGATTTTTAAGCTGAGTGGCTGGCTCGAGAATTACGCATGTGTGAGACTGCGACCAATGTTTCGTTCATTTTTGACGTAGGACTACGTCTTTCATTTCTATACCGGGGTGTAAAACCAATGTTTCGAGAACGAAAGCGTTACGCTGGAGACCGAGATTTTGAGCGTTAATAGCTCTTAAACAACTGAACGAAATGGTATGATAAACACTTCATTTGAAAGATAAAATGTCTACGCGTCATATACTTGTTACTTTTCATCCAAAAACTTGTTTCAATAGTCTTAAAATTGCTTTCAAAACAGGCTATTGAAATCACCAATCGGTATATAAGCGAGCGCCGCTCGAAAACCCACTCAGTTATGATTGAACAGCGATTGGAGCATGTTGTCGCTGTTGTTGTGAAGCTAATTTCGTTTATCATGAATGCGCTGATGAACGGTGTCACCAAGAGCCTGTTTGTGAACCTAAGGCCAAAAGGGAATCCATCAGGAGGAGAGTGATGCCACGGTTCCGCTTGAAACATCGAAGCAGCCGCCACACACACACACACACACATACACGCGCGGAATTCTCGTTGCTATCATCGTTGCTGAAAAATAATCTGCCAGTTCCCCTGGGAATTGAAAAATACATTCATGCGAAATAGTTTATTTTAATGTTTTCTATCCATATAACACTGCAACCAAATACATTTGGTTTTGTTATTTTTCAATCAATCGCAATTAACAGGAAAGCTTCTGAATATTTTGACGTAGGACTACGTCTAACCGGAAGATATAGGGGGTGAAATGGAAATCTAGGCACTGAACAAGTAGGAAAAAATGCAAGATTTGGAACGCTTACAACTCGAGCATTTCTCAATAGATCGCAAAGGTTTTTGCATCAATTGATAGGAAATATATCTACGCATCTATCATAACGAATAACATTTCATTTTTCTTGAGATAAATAATTGAATAATTGTGAAATATCAAACATTGTCAAAATGCACTATGTGCCCATTTTTGATTGGTCCATTTTGTGCTCCTCAAATCGTACCGACCAAAACGGACAACCAGAGCAGCAGCGAAATAGAATGAAGCACGATTGGAAAGAAAAAAGAAGAAAATGAACGAAACATTGGTTGCAGTCTCACACATGCGTAATTCTCGAGCCAGCCAGTCAGCTTAAAAATCCCCGCTCCGCTGCCGTAACGATCATTCTTTGTGTGGACACCGACTGGACAACATCGTTGCTGGACGAGCTGGACGGCGAGGGATCGAGTGCCTTTCTCAAGGCAAGAGGGCGGAGGTGGTAGCGCTGGAGTAGAGTAGAGTAGAGTTTTCAAAGGGCCTTTCTCAAGGCTAGAGACGAATGAACTGCAAAAGTTTAAAGTCTCTATAATACAATATCTTCCTTCCTTCCTTCCGTAACGATCATTCTCATTCAAACCGTACACCACCACGAGTAATAAGTTTTCTAAATTAGAAACCATTCCATAAAACAAGGCGCTTTTCAGGGCCATTAAACCTTCCAAAAAAGAGTTTAGGAAATACAGTTCAATGCTTTCTAAAACAATATCCAAAATAATAATAAAACACAAATTGATTTTTTCATAATTTGTTTGCCAGGATATGATGAGTATGTGAATTTTGGCAGACATATTTAGTTGGACATTTTTGTAAACATAGAGTTCGGGGTCCAAATTATGACCCCACACTGAAAATCGATACTGTACCACTGTCATCGCAAATGTTCAATTACAGGTTAAAATTACCTCCAATCCGATACTGAGTGGTGGTAATGCGACGTGCTATTGAATGTAATTTACTGTAAAATATGTCACAAGCTGGTTGGGAAGAAATTTTCCAACTGTGAAAGCTGTGGCGAGTGGCAAATGCAATCGCTAAACAGAAAGGTTTAGTCGAACAAGATGGGTATATCGAGTGATAACAAAACAATAAACTCTTTAGATTGAAGATAATTTTGTGATCCTGAAAAGGACCCTTTTTAGCCTGCATGTGAATCCAACGAGCGAACAAATCGTAATGAATGTATTTTTTTGCCATCGCTCCCTTTTAACGCTCATTCGTTCGTCTCGTTGGACTCGTCCCTCTGGCTAAGTCTGCCGATTTGTCTCTATTCTGTGAGTGTGTACCGCTAGAGTATAAAACACGCGGACCCCAAAAAAATATCTTATTTTCTTTCAAACCGTAAACCCGTGTGGTTGTACGGCATCGGCATCGTGGACGTAACAAAGGAGGACAAGTTATGGGAAAGGCAAAGTCTCACTCGAACCGTGCAGGTCTCCAGTTCCCTGTTGGTCGCATTCACTGATTGCTCCGCAAGGGTAACTAGGCCGAACGGATTGGTGCCGGAGTACCAGTATACCTAACAGCGATTATAGAGTTTCGGCCGTCGGAGTGCTCGAGTTGGCTTGCAAAGCTGCTCACGACAATTAGAAAACCCGCATCAAGAACAGAGCAGCTTCGGTTCGGCGCTCATCAAGGCAACAATTAGTTTCAGTGAGTGGCAAAGTGTTTCTCCGGCACGTCGCATTAAATGTAATTTACTGAACAACATGTCACAAGCTGGATGGGAAGAAATTTTCCAACTGTGAAAGCTGTGGCGAGTGGCAAACGCAATAGCTAAACAGGAAGGTTTAACCGAAAAAGATGGGAATATCGAGTGATAACAAAAACACAACACCAAACGTTCTTTTCAGAACCATCAACATATTCATAAAGAGTAAACAGTAAACTAATCCATTTTTCAGGTAGATAGGTAGGTATTCACGTAGGAGAAGAAAATAAAACAATATATTTAAAATATATATTTAACAAAAGCTGTCCCCTTTGTATAGTCCTACGTCACTCCGGTTATGTCCCCGACATTACCCACCAGTCTTTTTTTTTCCCCATCAGTGGAAATTTTCGTATCCAATATTGGATGCATAACATGAAAAACGGAAAATGTTTCACATCGCGAAAATCAAGTCATTTTCGAGCGATTATTTGCTTTCTACTCATATAATGCTTCGACCAAATACATTTCGTTTTGGATTTTTTCAATCAAGTGCGATCAACGTAAGAATGTAAGAATGTAATGAACGTAAGAATGCGAATGTCTTTCGGCAATTTATTAGAGGTGCAATGAATCTTTAGGAATTCCCGCTCTACGCGCACTGGCAAACAATGTTTACTCAACAATTTCTCAAACTAGAAATGGGTGTTGTGAGAGAGGATTAGCGAACGCGAAAACGACAAACGGGAGAAAGATACGTTTGGAGGTTGAAGGAAATTGGCAGAAAACTTCTTCATTCTATCATTCAAATAATGTGATTCATACCACATCGTTTCGCCAGAAAGAGATTATTAATGCTCAAAGGAGGAATCGAGTCCTCCGAGTAAATTACCCAGCGCAAATTAGAGTCGACTATCGATTGCGGCATTCGTACACAAATAATTTTATAATGCAGTTTCACCAAAGTGATTTCTTCGGATATATTCACTACATCATGTCATGTATTTCATATTCTTCATAAGGAAATCCATATCCATGGCACCTATCGGTAACGAATTATTATCGAAACCACGATTTTCGCTAAATGCTCCTTTCAGTTCGGCCTGTAAAAAACTTTTCTGTACTCTAATCCATCAAATTTGGAGCCCTGAAAAGGGCCGTTGATTATATGCTAAGCTAATATAGCACGCTCTCCTCGGATACGATGGGCCAGCTGGATATCCTTGGGCATGATGTGACGCGTTTTGCATGGATAGCACACAAATTGGTATCTTCGAATAAGCCTCCTGCAGCGTCATAACCGCGGAACTTTGGAAGCGCAAGTCGGTTTTGAAGTCCTGAGCAATTCCACGAACCAAATGCTGCAAAGGTAGCTTGCGGATCAGCAATTCGGTCGATATCTGATAGCGAAGAAATTCATGAGAAGTTCCCGGTCGATAGCGATGTGGCTTCTCCACCTATCCTGCGCTACTGGTGCGCTTATCCGAGCTGACTTCGTGTGCCTTACCACCGAATGACTAACGAGCTGTCTGCGAAAGACTAACGAGCTCGAGTCCTCACGGTGCGAGAGTAGAGTAAGAAATGAACGAAAGCAAAGGAAGCGTCATTTTATAAACCATAAAAGTATAGAATCTAAATCCCACCCTTATTATATTCGTGAGTATACAGTAAGCTTATACAATAAAGAGGGTGGGGTTTACATTCGATTCTTTTATGTTTTATAAAATGACGCTTCCTTTGCTTTCGTTTCATGGTGCTACTGACACTCGACCGCAACGGTTACGTTTTTAGCGCCATTCTAAAAGAGAAGCATAGAAATAAAAGTTTTCTCCTACAACCGGATGCATAGCTTTTTTCAAAGCTGTCTTCGGTACTAAATAAAGCGTTCTTTTTCAGCAACAGTTGTCCGGACATCAGGAAAGGAGGAAGCAGCCGAGAAGCCCCCAACAGCCATTCAGGAAGTTGGTTCGGTCGGATTGGCCACTTTGACCGGCAGTTTTCACTGCCCCTTGCGTGTCCCGCTGTTTGCACCCGTTTCATCAGCGGCGTTTTCCCTGCCAGTGACGCGCGATTTTGGCGCAATCTTCTTCCCATCAGTCATCAGCAGCTCAGGAGGTGTAAGGTGTGAAAGGGGGTTATTTTCGCTTCGTCGTTTCGAGCCGCTGCGGCTGTTGCCCTGCCGTCGGCGGTGTCCGGTCCCTTCCCCGCTACCCCACTACCATTAGGTGGTGATCTTCGAGGAGGTCCTTCAACACGATCGGTGAGTAACCAAACTTTTCATTTTACCAGGAGTTAGTGAAAGATAGGACGCCTAAAGGGTATAGGTTAGGAAATTTTTATTACATATCCCAAATTAATTTTATATAACAGACATTTAAAAGTGACTTTTCCAAGTGTTTTTAAAACAGTGCTTTTCTGCCCCAAGTGTTTTTCAGCCAAGTGATTGCGGTGTTCGTCCTTGTAACTGCGTTGGCATTGTCCCCCGCCGTTACCGTCCTCCGCCGTTTTCGTCCCCGCTGTTATTGTCCCCCGACGCACAACGTACATAAAATAAGAAAATTTAAAAACTTTTACCTGGCTGTACCTAGGTATAGCCAGCCTTGAACATGGCTTCCAGCAGCTCCGGCGCCGGAAGGCCAACAAATATATACAATGGTGTTCCCACCACCCACACTTCCCCCAAATGGGCTGATCCCTTTGGCGGAAATTTGCAAATTTTATTGTTAAGAGCAACTGATGGTAATATTCTTCCACCCAACCCCTTCGTTGTATCGAAATCGATCCAAGGTGTGATCGGAGATAAATTTAAAGATGCAAAACCTCAACGCGATGATAAAGGTCGCCTTCAATATGTTCTACAAATACGCAACGTCAAACAGGTTGAACCTTTACTGGGTATGAAGTCGCTAACTGACTCGACCCCAATTGAAATAATTTTTCATCCCACTCTTAATCAACGCAAGTGTGTTGTATCTTGCTGGGATGTTGTTTCCATGCCAGAGGATGTACTTCTTACTGAACTCTCTGAGCAAAAAGTTATCGGTGTCAAAAGAATATTTAGATACGATACAATTAAAAAGGAAAAGGTAGCAACTTCTACCCTAATCCTAACCATCAACGGAACAGTCATTCCCGAAGCGATTAACTTCGGTTTCATTCGCGCACCAACCAGAAACTACTATCCTAGCCCGATGCAATGCTTCGGATGCTATAATTATGGACACACTTTCAAGAAGTGTATGAAGAAAATACAGTTATGCCGTAACTGTGGTGTAGCACACCCAGAACTAAACCAAACCGATAAAGAAAAGGCAAAGAAGTTTCAATGCAATGCACCTGCCTCATGCGTGAACTGCAAGGAAAATCACTCCTCCACTAGCAGGAAGTGCCCAGCTTGGATCGCCGAGGACAAAATAACACGAGTTAGGATTGATAAAGGAATCTCCTACAAGGAAGCTAAATCCATTTGTGAAAACAATAATGGTTCTTCCTTCGCTAGTAAATTGAAAGAGCGGCTCGACAATATCCAAAACACAGGATGCCAACAATGCAAGTGTAACTGTACACAAACAAAGTCAGCTCCTATTAAATCGAATAAGACTGTTTCTATTCAGGCCAATAAAAAATCTGAACAGGGATCCAGCATCATTCCAATTGACTCTGAGGAAGATTCTGAATCTCCAATGGAAATCGAATCAACTTACTCAAATAAAAGAAAAATCATCTCGAAAACAACAACTTCAGATGAATTCAAATCATCGGAAGATGAACAACCAATTGAGAAGGAATCTTCTAGGAAGAAACCTAAAAATAAGAAATCGACCCCAACCCTACAGAAGACCCAATCCCACCAGAACTACCTATCACAACCCAGCACTTCAACCCAACCAATTGGATCCAATCCACCTACTACCCAACACAAACCCAATCCTACTACCAACAAACCAATTGTTAATGTTTCCAAAAATGATCCGAGACTAAAACTCAAACAATCCAAGGGTGAAAAACCCAACCACAACTAATTTCAACTGATTTCTACTCCACCAATCTCCAATTTATCCTCCACACCTCAGCCCACTTCCCTCCTTCCAATCTTAACATTCAATCCCCCACCTAATCATACACCATCGTCTCGAGACCCTATCCCTAATCGCAAACTTTCCATTCAATGGAACTTGCGTGGGCTTTACAGTTCAATGAACGAAATAAAATTAATGTTAGCGGAAGAGAAACATCTCCCACTAACCCTAGCTTTCCAAGAAACTAAAGTACCGACTGGTACAGACATGAATAGTGCCCTAGGAGGCAAATTCAAATGGTATTTTTGTGACGGACTATCTTCACAACAAGGAGGAACATGCCTCGCTGTCCTAAGTCACCTTTCTCATACTGTGATCCCCATAACATCACCACTACAAATATGTGCAGTCCAACTCAAGGGACCTTTCCAGGTAACCCTTGCTTCAATATACATATCCTTTCAGCACAAAATCAATGATTTTGAAGTTGATTTGGTAAATGCTTTCAAACAATTACCACACCCATTTATTATCATGGGTGACTTCAACGCACACCATACTTCCTGGGGAGGAAAAAAATGTGACGCAAGAGGTCATACGATTCTTAGAATCATCCAAAAACTGAACCTCATTATCATCAACGATCATCAACATACCAGACTCGATCCACGTTTTGGATCAACGTCTGCCCTCGATCTCACGATCGCATCTTGGGAACTGGCACCCAGACTAAATTGGTTTGTTGACAATGACCTCAGAGGAAGTGATCACTTCCCAATTCACATCAGAACATTAACAAGGAATCCCAATATTACTCTTCGCAGAAAATGGAAATACCAATCAGCCAACTGGGAAGGCTTCGAATCTACAATTGACAGCTTACTTCAAGCACACATAAGCTACTCTGTTGATGACTTTACTCAAGCCATTCTCTCCGCTGCAGAAGTAAATATCTACAGAACAAGTGGGAACCCCGGTCGTAAGGCTGTCCCCTGGTGGAATAACGAAGTAGCACTTGCCATCAAAAAAAGAAGAAAACTGCTTCGTCTTCTCAGACGTCTTCCAGATGGAAACAACAGCAAAAGGATTGCTTTATCCAATTTTCAGGAAGCTAGAGCTAATGCCAGAAAAGCAATAGCCGAAGCAAAAACCCAAAGCTGGACTGAATTTCTTGATGAATTTAATCCTTCAACATCTTCAAAAGAACTATGGAACAAGGTCAACGCTCTCAGTGGCAAGAAAGCTTCTAACTGCTATTCCATTGAGATCAACGGTATTACTACTGAAGACCCTGGTACCATAGCCGAACATCTGGCAGATCATTTCGCCAAATCTTCATCCACTTCGAATTACACCAATGCCTTTAAGAATATCACAGCCAAAGCAGAACTAGAAGTGTTTCCCTCTGCTACAGGTCAACAGCACGAATACAACAAACCTTTCTCCATGGACGAGCTGCTCTGGGCCCTTAAAAGGTCCAAAGGTAAGTCAGCCGGCCCGGATAATATCGAATACCCGATGATAAGACACCTGCCCCACCATGCGAAAATCCTGCTTTTGCAGATTTTCAACGAGTGCTGGACAAACAGATACTTTCCAGATTCATGGAAAGCTGGCATGGTAATCCCGATCCCCAAAGCAAAGGAGGACAAACGTGATGTGAATAGCTATCGCCCTATCACGCTCCTCAGCTGCTTAGGGAAACTTTTTGAAAGGATGATTAACCGAAGACTGATAACAACCCTCGAAGAACAACAACTACTAGACCCCAGACAACATGCTTACCGTCGAGGAAAAGGCACAAGTACATATTTCTGCCATCTCAACCAATTTCTTCATGACTCCACACAGAAGAGACAACACAATGAACTTGCTTTGCTTGATCTTTCCAAAGCATTCGATACCACCTGGAAGCATAATATCATAGATCAACTCCACCAATGGGGATTCGAAGGGTACCTCTTCGAAATCATTCAAAGTTTCCTCCTCAACCGAAGTTTTCAAGTTTTCTTCGGAGGGTCAATATCTGAAAGCCGAGTTCAAGAAAACGGAGTACCACAGGGCTCTGTTCTTTCGGCAACTCTCTTCTTAATAGCAATGCAATCAGTTTTCGATGTTATTCCACCAAACATCGAAATACTGGCATATGCTGACGATATACTGCTTATGGCCCGAGCATCATTCACTGAACTTGCACGCAGAAGACTCCAGATAGGAATCTCTGCTATCAGCAGCTGGGCAGATTCAATTGGTTTCAAAATTTCAGCACAAAAATCCAATATACTTCATTGCTGCAGTCTAAAAGGTCACAAGAAAAAATTCAAACCATGCAAAATTAATGGTGCACTTGTGAAACGAGTTAAATCAGCTCGAATTCTAGGTGTTACAATAGATAAAAATCTTTCATTCACAGACCACATCAAAAAGACAAAAGCAGATATCAAAAGCCGTATTCGGTTAACGATGGTAATAAGTGGTCGCAGTCGCTTAAGCGCGCGTAAAACCATTTATAAAATCGGTAGAAGTATCGTCTTCACAAAAATGCTATACGGGATTGAACTCTTCAGCAGTGCATCCTGAAAATCAATTGATCATTTAAAACCTTGCTACCATAGCGTAATCAGATATGCCTCAGGAGCCTGTAAGTCCAGCCCAATAAAAGCTTTGCTTGTGGAGGCTGGCCAAGTTCCCTTCGAAATGTTCATCACCAGAGCCTTGGCCAATCGAGCCATCCGAATCTCACAGAAATATCCAAATCTCACATCAACCACCACGAGAGCTAGCAAATGGCTTCAAGACATTTGCAATATCACTCTCCCGGGAGCCGCTCCTCTAACTAGAGAAGGCCCTCGACCATGGTACGACCAAGGACCAAAATTTGACTGGACTATTAAAAACTCTGTTAGAGCTGGTGAAGCCAACAGTATAGTCACAGCTATCTTCAACAATCACATACATAAACAGTTCCCCTTCCATCGCAAAATCTTCACAGATGGATCTGTTGATGGTGATAAAGTAGGATTTGGCATATTTTCCGACAATGCTCAGATAAAATTCCAATTACCATCCATTTGTTCAATTTTCTCAGCAGAAACAGCTGCCCTCCTCGTTGCGATATCACTATGTGATGATAACACGAAAACGGTGATTTTCTCCGATTCCTACAGCTCCCTGCTTGCACTCCAGAGTGGCGAAAATAAGCACCCCTGGACCCAAAGCATTGAAGCTGGAATCAAGGGAAAGGACATCGTTTTCTGTTGGATCCCGGGACACTGCGGAATTCAAGGAAATGAATTAGCTGATCGTCTTGCCAAAGAGGGAAGAAATTCTGAACTATGGACTGATATCCCCCCGTCCGAAGACATCATCAGATGGGTTGATAACAACCTACGATCGTGTTGGGATATAAATTGGAACACCTCTAATGACTTCTTTCTAAGAAAGATAAAGAATACCACCCATCCTTGGATGGACAGTACTAAGCGCCCCATTCAAGTATGCCTGACACGCTTGCGTATCGGACATACTCTCTTAACACATAATTTCTTGATCGCAAATCAACCGCGCTGCACATGGTGCAATGTAAGGCTCACAGTAGAGCATTTGTTAATCAATTGCCCAGTTTTTAACATCTCTAGAACAAAATTTCAGGTTGGAGACAGCATCAGAACTGCATTAGCAAGAGACGACATCGAAGAGGACCGGACCATAAAATTCTTAAAGGATACAGGTTTATTCGACAGAATTTAATAATATAATATCGAAATGAATACACATTAAAAGTATTTTCCTTTTCTGTTCTTTTATTTTCAGCAAAAGATGAGCAGGTTTTTACGCCCATTTTAGAAGCAAGCTCTTCAAGCACACTAAAATGGGCTTTTTTCCCTGCTCCAATTGTTTGGTTGTGTTTTTGGCCCCAGAGCCGTGTAGGGTGCGGCGATACGACATACGTCCATAGCGGTTACTAATACTGAGTCGAGCGAGAATAACGAATTTTGCAATAGTTTTTCTTAGTTTTCCTTTAGTTAAATTTCCCGCCCTCAAGGGCAAGAGACGAATGAACTCTCAGAGTTTAAAGTCTCTCTAATTCAATACCTTCCTTCCTTCCTGCTTTCGTTCATTTCTTACTCTACTCTCGCACCGTGACGACTCGTTTGTTTGGGACCAAGCAGATAGATAGTTAGTCTTTCAGTGGTAAGGCACACGAAAGCAGCTCGGATAAGCGCACCAGCCGCAGGATAGGTGAAGAAGCCACATCGCTATCGACCGGGAACTTTGCGTGAAATTCATCGCTATCGGAAGTCGACCGAATTGCTGATCCGCAAGCTACCTTTGCAGCTTTTGGATCGTGGAATTGCTCAGGACTTCAAAACCGACTTGCGCTTCCAAAGTTCCGCGGTTATGACGCTGCAGGAGGCTTATTCGAAGATACAAATTTGTCTGCTATCCACGTAAAACGCGTCACATCATGCCCAAGGACATTCAGCTGGCCCGTCGAATCCAAGGAGAGGGTGCTATATTAGCTTAGCATATAATCATCGGCCCTTTTCAGGGCTCCAAATTTGATGGGTTAGAGTTTAGAAAAGTTTTTTGCAGGCCAAACTGAAACGAGAATTTTCGTTTGAATGCCATACAGCATCGAGAAAATTCCGGAAAGATCTAATCGTTGCTGAAAAATAATCTGCCAGTTCCATGGGAATTGAAGAATACATCCATGCGAAAGAGTTTATTTTAATGTTTTCTAATTATATGGCGAACACAGCGACCAAATACATTTGATTTCGTAATTTTTCAATCAAGTGTAATTAGTTGGAAAGCTTCTGAAGATTATTCTTTCCCATCAGTAGGATATTTTCGTATCTAATATTGGATGCATAACATGAAAAACGGAAAATGTTTCGTATCGCGAAAATTATATAATTTTCAATCGATTATTGCTCAGTCGCCGAAATTTTCATACTCAGAGAGTTCATTCTCCTCTAGTTTGCCTTCCAAATTGCCATCGTAAACCACACCTTCTCTCGATTCAATCACGCACGAAAAGCATACTGAAATGATATTCTGGTGGTGAAACCGATTCATTTTTCGTGAGGCGTCGTGCACAAATTACGTAACGGGATAAGGGAGGAGGGGGTAGATGTTGCGTTACTTTCTGTTTATTAGAGATAGGAAATTGCGTTACGAAAGGGGGGGGTGGAGAGGTGGTTCAAAATTCGGATTTTTAGCGTTACGTAATTTGTGCACGACGCCTGAGGACATCGACACGACAACATCGTTACTGAACGAGCTGAACGGCGAGGGATCGAGGGATTCATTACCTGGCCTGACCTGACCTGAAATGCAATCAGTTTGTTTTAACTGTGAGGGAGCGCAGAAAAGCCGATGCTGATACTCTCGTGACCAAGAGAGTATCAGCATCGAAATACGGTTCCTCGGGAAGACATAGAAGCAGCCGCCACACACACATATACACGCGCGCAACTCTTTTCGTTTGCTGGTTATCGAGAGGAAACCTGGAAAGAAATGATCGTTGCTGAAAAATAATCTGCCAGTTCCCCTTGGAATTGAAAATTACATTCAAGCGAGTTTATTTTAATGTTTTCAATCCATATAATACTGAGACCACATACATTTGGTTTTGTGATTTGTCAATCAAGTGCAGTTAGCAGGAAAGCTTCTGAAGATTATTCTTCAGAACAAGGTTTTTTGTATCCAATATTGGATGCATAAAACCTTGAGTCTCCAACGTAACACTCTCGTTTTTGAAGTCACCCAAATATTTATTTATTCATTCATTCAGGATGGATTTAGATTCAACTTCAAACAAATGATCTCTAAATCAACGATAGTCCTACGTCACCCTTGCGGTTATACCATAGATATAACCCACTTCCTGTTTTTTCTTTTTCCTTTCCAATCGTGCTTCATTCTATTTCGCTGCTGCTCTGGTTGCCCGTTTTGGTCGGTACGATTTGAGGAGCACAAAATGGACCAATCAAAAATTGGCATATAGTGCATTTTGACAATGCTTGATATTTCACAATTATTCAATTATTTATCTCAAGAAAAATGAAATGTTATTCGTTATGATAGATGCGTAGATATATTTCCTGGTGTATATTTGGTATTGGTATGTACTGTATTATTGTACGCAAAAGTGTAAAAACCTTGACTCACACCACATACCAACTCGCATATCAATTGACTTAATAATACAAATAATACAAACGATTTTTTCATTTTGTATTTTTTGTTTGTTTGTTAGTTTGGTTTTTTTTTATAATTTTGTATTCGATTGTATTTTGTAAACCGTTGCACATAGTAAAATATACAGTATACTTTCGTGTTTCTGTCGATAGAAACATTCGAGCGGGATTGAGAATTGAAATTGAGAACTACATAAAATGTTTCAATTTTTACAACTAATTTCATTAGTGTATCCAGCTGACCACGTGGCGTCTGAGACGAGACCAGCCAATAGATGGGGAGCCCCCACCAGTGATTGGTTGATTTTTGTAAACAAATCGATTCTACGCGGTTGCCAATTTTGTTCTTTGCCTCTACTTAATAGAGATGTGCCATCCGCTCATGAGCTGTTCCGAAGAATCGACTCTTTGAAGTTAGTTGACGCGGAACAGCTCGCAAAAAAAAATCAAACAGCTCTTCAGCTCACTTTGATGATGATGAAGGAGAGAAAAGAGCTGTAGAATTGAAGAGAGTGTGTGAGCTGTAAGATTCAAATGAACTGACCGTCTCTCGCTCTTCGTGTTAAGACATCAGTTTAGTTTCATTTGTCCCTCGTCTTTTCAACTGTTATATTCGCGTTGACGGCATTGAGCTTTGTTTACCAGTTTAGGGGACGCCAAAAATAATAATTGGCTCTCAGGCAGAATGAACACGTTTTTAAAATTCAAATTATTAATGAAAAGACGGATGGGTAATGTCGGGGACATAACCGGAGTGACGTAGGACTATACAAAGGGGACAGCTTTTGTTAAATATATATTTTAAATATATTGTTTTATTTTCTTCTCCTACGTGAATACCTACCTATCTACCTGAAAAATGGATTAGTTTACTGTTTACTCTTTATGAATATGTTGATGGTTCTGAAAAGAACCTTTGGTGTTGTGTTTTTGTTATCACTCGATATTCCCATCTTGTTCGGTTAAACCTTCCTGTTTAGCTATTGCGTTTGCCACTCGCCACAGCTTTCACAGTTGGAAAATTTCTTCCCATCCAGCTTGTGACATGTTGTTCAGTAAATTACATTTAATGCGACGTGCCGGAGAAACACTTTGCCACTCACTGAAACTAATTGTTGCCTTGATGAGCGCCGAACCGAAGCTGCTCTGTTCTTGCTGCGGGTTTTCTGATTGTCGTGAGCAGCTTTGCAAACCAACTCGAGCACTCCGACGGCCGAAACTCTATAATCGCTGTTAGGTATACTGGTGCTCCGGCATCAATCCGTTCGGCCTAGTTACCCTTGCGGAGCAATCAGTGAATGCGACCAACAGGGAACTGGAGACCTGCACGGTTCGAGTGAGACTTTGCCTTTTCCTTAACTTGTCCTCCTTTGTTACGTCCACGATGCCGATGCCGTACAACCACACGGGTTTACGGTTTGAAAGAAAATAAAATATTTTGTTGGGGTCCGCGTGTTTTATACTCTAGCGGTACACACTCACAGGATAGAGACAAATCGGCAGACTCAGCCAGAGGGGCGAGTCCAACGAGACGAACGAATGAGCGTTAAAAGGGAGCGATGGCAAAAAAATACATTCATTACGATTTGTTCGCTCGTTGGATTTACATGCAGACTAAAAAGGGTCCTTCCCATCCAGCTTGTGACATATTTTACAGTAAATTACATTCATTGGCACGTCGCATTACCACCACTCAGTATCGTATTGGAGGTAATTTTAACCTGTAATTGAACATTTACGATGACAGTGGTACAGTGTCAACTTTCAATGTGGGGTCATAATTTGGACCCCGAACTCTATGTTTACAAAAATTTCCAACTAAATATGTCGTATTACAGGTCTGTCCAATTAGCTAAATGTCGAGATAAGTGTAAATTACTGTACTTTCAATCTAGATGCAATTTAGAATTGGTGAAAATCAATAAGCTCAGAACAACTGCCAAATTCACATACTCATCATATCCTGGCAAACAAATTATGAAAAAATCAATTTGTGTTTTATTATTATTTTGGATATTGTTTTAGAAAGCATTGAACTGTATTTCCTAAACTCTTTTTTGGAAGGTTTAATGGCCCTGAAAAGCGCCTTGTTTTATGGAATGGTTCCAATTTAGAAAACTTAGTACTCGTGGTTTTGAAAAAAAAACCATTTCGAACGCCCTCGATGCCGCCTTGTTCTGGATTTGCCACCAAAGCAGTTTGTATAAAGAACAAACTTTTTTCTTCTGCTACCTGATGCCGTTTTGCGATTGCGTTTGCCACTCGCTGCAACTGCCTGTTGTCTTGATGTCCACCGAACCGAATGTGTTCTGTTCCGAATGCGGGTTTTCTTATCGTCGCGAGCAGCTTCGCCAGCAAACTCGATCACTTCGGCGGCCGAAACTATATAACGCCGGCTAGGTGGACTGCTGCACTGGTACTAACGCGCTCGGCCTAGCTACCCTTGCGGGGAACTCCAGATCAACACGGTTCGAGCGGGATTTTGCCTTTCCCTTCACTTTTCCTCCTTTACCATGTCCAGACATGGCTGCTTGGGTTGGTTTGTTGATGTGTTGTGATGCAAACCGATGTGGTGTACGGTTTGAATGAGAATGATCGTTAGGGCAGCGGAGCGGGGATTTTTAAGCTGAGTGGCTGGCTCGAGAATTACGCATGTGTGAGACTGCGACCAATGTTTCGTTCATTTTTTTCTTTTTCCTTTCCAATCGTGCTTCATTCTATTTCGCTGCTGCTCTGGTTGCCCGTTTTGGTCGGTACGATTTGAGGAGCACAAAATGGACCAATCAAAAATTGGCATATAGTGCATTTTGACAATGCTTGATATTTCACAATTATTCAATTATTTATCTCAAGAAAAATGAAATGTTATTCGTTATGATAGATGCGTAGATATATTTCCTATCAATTGATGCAAAAACATTTGCGATCTATTGAGAAATGCTCGAATTATAAGCGTTCCAAATCTTGCATTTTTTCCTACTTGTTCAGTGCCTAGATTTCCATTTCACCCCCTATATCTTCCGGTTAGACGTAGTCCTACGTCAAAATTAACTTCTGTGTATCAAATGAGTATTCTATTTCAATGAAAAACACTTTGTTTGCAGGCGGTGCAAAAATCTCATAAGATTTTTTTTTTTTTGAAGAAAACTTTCTATTGTAATGTAAAGCCTCAGTAAAAATGTCGGAAATGTTGTACTCGCCGAGTCTGTTGTAAATAATAGTCTGGAATACGTGTTTCAAGTAATTAATAATATGGTGTGAAAAATTTCATTTGAATTTTAACATTTTCAAACTGGCTTCGTGGCTATCGAGTTTGGGACCCAAATTGAAAGTCGGCACAGACAACTGAGCTGAAGAGCTGTTCATAAAGAACAGCTCATTTAGATGAGCTGATATGATCAGAGCTGTTCATCATGATGAGCTGATTTGCACACCTCTACTACTTAAGGTGAAGGTGAAAGCTAGCCATGGTGGTAGTATAGGTAAACCCACGTGTAAAAATTGGGTAATAGTGTTTGTGAGAGAAGAGCAAAGCACACGTAAATAGATCAATTCATTTATCAGACTGTGTGGCGCTACATTGACACGAGTCTTTGAATGAATTAAAAAAAGACGGATGGGTAATGTCGGGGACATAACCGGAGTGACGTAGGACTATACAAAGGGGACAGCTTTTGTTAAATATATATTTTAAATATATTGTTTTATTTTCTTCTCCTACGTGAATACCTACCTATCTACCTGAAAAATGGATTAGTTTACTGTTTACTCTTTATGAATATGTTGATGGTTCTGAAAAGAACCTTTGGTGTTGTGTTTTTGTTATCACTCGATATTCCCATCTTGTTCGGTTAAACCTTCCTGTTTAGCTATTGCGTTTGCCACTCGCCACAGCTTTCACAGTTGGAAAATTTCTTCCCATCCAGCTTGTGACATGTTGTTCAGTAAATTACATTTAATGCGACGTGCCGGAGAAACACTTTGCCACTCACTGAAACTAATTGTTGCCTTGATGAGCGCCGAACCGAAGCTGCTCTGTTCTTGCTGCGGGTTTTCTGATTGTCGTGAGCAGCTTTGCAAACCAACTCGAGCACTCCGACGGCCGAAACTCTATAATCGCTGTTAGGTATACTGGTGCTCCGGCATCAATCCGTTCGGCCTAGTTACCCTTGCGGAGCAATCAGTGAATGCGACCAACAGGGAACTGGAGACCTGCACGGTTCGAGTGAGACTTTGCCTTTTCCTTAACTTGTCCTCCTTTGTTACGTCCACGATGCCGATGCCGTACAACCACACGGGTTTACGGTTTGAAAGAAAATAAAATATTTTGTTGGGGTCCGCGTGTTTTATACTCTAGCGGTACACACTCACAGGATAGAGACAAATCGGCAGACTCAGCCAGAGGGGCGAGTCCAACGAGACGAACGAATGAGCGTTAAAAGGGAGCGATGGCAAAAAAATACATTCATTACGATTTGTTCGCTCGTTGGATTTACATGCAGACTAAAAAGGGTCCTTCCCATCCAGCTTGTGACATATTTTACAGTAAATTACATTCATTGGCACGTCGCATTACCACCACTCAGTATCGTATTGGAGGTAATTTTAACCTGTAATTGAACATTTACGATGACAGTGGTACAGTGTCAACTTTCAATGTGGGGTCATAATTTGGACCCCGAACTCTATGTTTACAAAAATTTCCAACTAAATATGTCGTGTTACAGGTCTGTCCAATTAGCTAAATGTCGAGATAAGTGTAAATTACTGTACTTTCAATCTAGATGCAATTTAGAATTGGTGAAAATCAATAAGCTCAGAACAACTGCCAAATTCACATACTCATCATATCCTGGCAAACAAATTATGAAAAAATCAATTTGTGTTTTATTATTATTTTGGATATTGTTTTAGAAAGCATTGAACTGTATTTCCTAAACTCTTTTTTGGAAGGTTTAATGGCCCTGAAAAGCGCCTTGTTTTATGGAATGGTTCCAATTTAGAAAACTTAGTACTCGTGGTTTTGAAAAAAAAACCATTTCGAACGCCCTCGATGCCGCCTTGTTCTGGATTTGCCACCAAAGCAGTTTGTATAAAGAACAAACTTTTTTCTTCTGCTACCTGATGCCGTTTTGCGATTGCGTTTGCCACTCGCTGCAACTGCCTGTTGTCTTGATGTCCACCGAACCGAATGTGTTCTGTTCCGAATGCGGGTTTTCTTATCGTCGCGAGCAGCTTCGCCAGCAAACTCGATCACTTCGGCGGCCGAAACTATATAACGCCGGCTAGGTGGACTGCTGCACTGGTACTAACGCGCTCGGCCTAGCTACCCTTGCGGGGAACTCCAGATCAACACGGTTCGAGCGGGATTTTGCCTTTCCCTTCACTTTTCCTCCTTTACCATGTCCAGACATGGCTGCTTGGGTTGGTTTGTTGATGTGTTGTGATGCAAACCGATGTGGTGTACGGTTTGAATGAGAATGATCGTTAGGGCAGCGGAGCGGGGATTTTTAAGCTGAGTGGCTGGCTCGAGAATTACGCATGTGTGAGACTGCGACCAATGTTTCGTTCATTTTTTTCTTTTTCCTTTCCAATCGTGCTTCATTCTATTTCGCTGCTGCTCTGGTTGCCCGTTTTGGTCGGTACGATTTGAGGAGCACAAAATGGACCAATCAAAAATTGGCATATAGTGCATTTTGACAATGCTTGATATTTCACAATTATTCAATTATTTATCTCAAGAAAAATGAAATGTTATTCGTTATGATAGATGCGTAGATATATTTCCTATCAATTGATGCAAAAACATTTGCGATCTATTGAGAAATGCTCGAATTATAAGCGTTCCAAATCTTGCATTTTTTCCTACTTGTTCAGTGCCTAGATTTCCATTTCACCCCCTATATCTTCCGGTTAGACGTAGTCCTACGTCAAAAAAAATAAGCTATGTGTACGAGCGTCGTCTTTAGATGACATGAGAGTGATACTGCACATCGATAACACCAGCACGATGTGCATACTTTTCAGCGCAGTGCTCCGTACTCCGGCGGAGCACACTGCCGTATTAAAAAAGTTAACTACTGGTGGACTTCGAGAAGAATCGAGAAGAATCCGGAAAAATTTCATCATTGCTGATGAATAATCTGCCAGTTCCCCTTGGACATTACATTCAAGCGAAAGAGTTTATTTTAATGTTTTCTATCCATATAATACTGCGACCAAATACATTTGGTTTTGTGATTTTCGCTGGTTATCGAGTTAGCATTAACCACTGGTGGGCACCAAGCATCGAGAAGAATCCGAAAAGTTGTTATCGTTGCTGAAAAATAATCTGCCAGTTGTTCCTTGGAATTGGAAATTACATTCAAGCAAAAGAGTTTATTTTAATGTGTTCTTTCCATATAGGGTAACACAAGGTCATATGGGGTGATTTGGACCACCCCTTTATCTCAAAAATTACGACTCTACTTGGATTTTTTATAATGTCATTTCCGTCTATTGTTGAACCGTATGTACCTAAAGTAAAAAAAAACTTTGGTAAAACTTCATAAGTAGAGGGAAACGGTAGCATAAACACAGCAAGCACTTTGATCGTCAAAAAATGTGAGTTTTCCGATAGTGGTTTTAAGGTTTTTCCCGCTAATTAAACAAACTTTTCGTGTATTATGCAGTAAAGTTCTGTTCGCCTACAGAAGAGGAACAATTTGTAGCGAAACTGTAAGTTTGATAACAATAAATGAAATTAATTGCATTTTAATTTTTGCGTGTTGTGTGGGGTGACATGGACACGTTTCTGTGGGGTGAAATGGTCCTACAGGTTTGAGACTTTTCTTTGGTCTAATTGATTCCAGATGCCGCTGAATTACAAGAAGAGGATGAACAGACAACATTGAGAGAAGGAGGAGCTTGAAAGAGCAACGCAGGCCATCGAGAACGGATTTTCTTTGACCAAGCATCAAAAGTGTTTGAAAATGCTCGACCAACAGTGAAAAGATTCATGCAGAATTCGAGATGGTGTCAATCCAACTTTTCAGGTCTGGAATCTGGTCAAGACATCTGGTATCGATGCCAAAACATTGTCACTGATTGTAACATTATCCCAAAATACTTTACGTAAACATAAGTATGTTTTTTTTTTCAATGAAACACACACTGGACCAAATCACCCCACAGACTGTCCAAATCAAATTTTAATGTCCAAAAATCATCTTTTTTATTTTATGATATATTTGGTAGATTGAAACTTTATATAATGATTAAACATTATTTATTGAGAGAAAACAAGTGTAGCTCAGTATACAATGTGACATTTTTTATTTAGACCGTATTGGTTTGGAAATATTAGGCGATTTGCTTAGATGGTCCAATTTCCCCCCTTTTCCCCTGATACTGCGACCAGATACATTTTGTTTGGTAATTAAGTACAGTTAGCAGGAAAGCTTCTGAGGATTATTCTTCCCCATCAATAGAATATTTTCGTATCCAATATAAAATGCGCGCGCAACAGAAAATCTTTAGCATCGCGAAAATCATATAATTTTTAAATTTAAAATTACATTCAAGCGAAAGAGTTGATTTTAATGTTTTCTATACATATAGTACTGCGATCAAATGCATTTGGTTTTTTTCATTTTCCAATCAAGTGCAATTAACAGGAAAGTGTCTGAAGATTATTCTTCCCTATTAGTAGAATATTTTCGTATTCAATATTGGATGCACAGAACCTTGTGCCTCCAATGTAACGCTTTCGTTTTCGAAGTCCCCCAAATATTTATTTATTCATTCATTCAGAATGGATTCAGATTCAACTTCAAACAAATGATCACTAAATCAACGATAGTCCTACGTCAACCTTGCGGTTACACCACAGATATAACCCACTTCCTGTTTTTTGTTTAAGCTATATACATTTTCTCTCTTTTTATATAAACTGAATTTTCGTCACCCATTATAGTAAAATTACATTGCGTCGCTACTCTGGTGTTGGTGATATTCTGTCACTGCTGTTGAACCTCAGCCTCTGCTGCTGCTATTGTTGTTTTGCCAGACTTGTAATGCTGTTACTTTTGTTGAACACCGCCTAATACCGATTATGTAGTTTTGATGAGGTCGCCAGGACTTGAAAATATCGATCTTATTAGGTATCATTGAAAATACGTTTTTATCAGTGTAATTTTGCTTAGAGATACTGATATCATTCATTCGACGTCAAGAAATATTACTGCTGTGTTCATTCATATTCATTCTGTTCTATTTGAGCTGAGTTCGAATCATGAGAATTCATTCACATTTATTCATTGACTTTGAATTGTCAGAAATGTTGTGACTGTTCATTTTCAATATCCTGAGTGTGTGATTTTCTCATCGAGTTTCGCTTATTCTGAAGTCAGTTCTTTCTGAAGTTACTTCGGGCAATGATTGTTCAAGCGGAAATGCAAACAAAAAAGCAAGGTCAGCTCGCATATTCATAGAAATAGATTACATAGGCTTGGACGGCAAGGAGGCATTCTGCAAAATCGATCTGAATAGCGAATACAAACTTCGTCACCAAAAGCTGGGCGCTGGTAATTTCATCCACCATTTCCGATTGCAATACTCGGAATTATCTAGCGATAACGATCTGATGGAAGAATTTCCGAATTTTGAGACATACGACACGCTTACGGCCATCCTATGCGAGACGTTCAGACATCGATTGAATATCATCACAATATATAAGTGGAAGGATGTCACAACCTCGGTGGGCAATGAGCCATTGTAAGCTCGATTGCGTCGATATTTCCATCGTAAAATAAAAATAAAATCGATTTCTATGTAATTTAATTGTTTCGCAAATAGTTTTATTTCAATTGTACCTGAATTCACTTTTTGCTCAGTTGAATTGCAATTGTATATTCAATAAGTAAAATGAAAACATTTCAACTCGCTTGCTCGAACTATTTAGAAAAAGCTTCTTCTTCGGCTTACACTGTCGATTCCTTCACACTTCGCAACGCTATCTCAATTTGCTGTCACTATTATGAATTTTCAGTACTTCCTTTTCTTCCTCAAAGAATTTTATCGTTTCGACAATAGGGCTCTTGCTACACAATGCAAAATGAGCGTAGGCAGCATAAAACATGGCTCGCGTTAGGGGGCTCACGTATTGTTTAATGTTTGTAGTCATATATTTGATTACGTTGGATAGTTTCCTTTGGCAAGCGATGGTTGGATACCCATCCGGAAGCTTTCTCGGCAATTTGCAATTAAAATCACTACTGGATAATCGCGCGGAACATTTCATTATTAATTTTAGGTTATGATTTCTATGCTCATGATTTTCTATGCTGGCTACAGAAAGGCGGCCATCTTAGCAATCCTTGAGGTGGACGGGAGCCATTATCGTAGTATAGGTAAAATCACATGTAAAAATGGGTAATAGTGTTTTTGAGAGAAGAGCAATTTATTTTGTTTGTGTTGATAGATCAATACTGTAGAATTCAGACTGTGTGGCGCTTCACTGACACGAGTCTTAGAATACATTAAAAAAAAAAAAAACAATTCATTACTAAAGTAAAATGTATAAACGATGTGTTCCGATGAGCAATTGCAAATATTATATATTTATAGAAGGTATATTTGCGTATGAAGTAAAATTCTAATTATACGCGAGCGTAACTCATGTAAATTTAAAACACATGCGAATTGGGACTCTTTTGGTATAAACAAGTTCTTCCGCACAGTAACTCGATGTTGATAATTCCCTAATATTTTCCTTCATTGATCGTATTGTTTTCACATAATCACGTTGGAGAGCCTCAACCCTTCTCTTCGTTGGCCGAGGCATTTTGATTGAATGCAATATGTTTTTCACTATACATCTTCTTCTTCTTCTTCAATGGCACTAACGTTCCTAGAGGAACTTCGCCGTCTCAACGTAGTATTACTTGCGTCATTTTTATTAGTACTTAGTTGAGATTTCTATACCAAATAACACGCCTTGAATGCATTCTGAGTGGCAAGCTCTAGAATACGCGTGATCACAGTGCAAGTCGGAGGAAATTTCTTTGACGAAAAATTCCCCCGACCAGAGCGGGAATCGAACCCGAGCATCCGGCATGTTAGTTATGCCGCTAACCACTCGGCCACGGGAGCACTTTTCACTATACATTGCGACGACAGATTAAAATTTAATATCTTATGAGAAATCGATTAGAATTTTGTTGATGGCACTTGAGGGGAAGTTTGCGAAAACCATTATTTTCTTCTCACTGTTTCGCAAAATTTCTGATTTTCAGGCGAGGGATGAGGGAGAGAGATGAAAGAAATGAGCGCCATTGTGGCAGCCATTTGTGGCTTCCTTCCACCTTCACCCACAATATAGTTGCGATCTTTCTATTAGCTACTAGCTTTCTACTAGCTACTAGCTTTCTACTGCTACTACTTTTGACGTAGGACTTCGTCTTTCATTTCTATACCGGGGTGTAAAATCAATGTTTTGAAAACGAAAGCGTTACGCCGGAGACCGAGATTTTGAGCGTTAATAGCTCCTAAACAACTGAACGAAATAGTATGATAAACACTTCATTCGAAAGATAAAATGTCTACGCGTTATATACTTGTTACTTTTTGATTCAAAAACTTGTTTCAATAGCCTTAAAATTGCTTTCAAAACAGGTTATTGAAATCACCAATCGGTATATAAGCGAGCGCCGCTCGGAAATCCACTCAGTTCTAATTGAACAGCGATTGGAGCATGTTGTCGCTGTTGTGGTGAAGCTCTTCGTACCATGAAAGCGCGAATGAACGGTGTCACCAAGAGCCTGTTTGTGCACCTTATGCCAGAAGGGAATCCATCAGGAGGATAGTGATGCCACGAACGGTTCCCCGGGAAGATCTCGAAGCAGCCGCTACACACACACACACACACATACACGCGCGGAATTTTTCCGTTTGGATGCCATTCAACATCGAGAATGATCCGGAAAATAATCTGCCAGTTCCTCTGGGAATTTAAAAATACATTCATGTGAAAGAGTTTATTTGAATGTTTTCTATCCATGTAACACTGTGACCAAATACATTTGGTTTTGTGATTTCTCAATCAATCGCAATTAACAGGATAGCTTCTGAAGATTATCCTTCCCCATCAGTAGGATATTTCCGTATCCAATATTGTATGCGCACGCAATCGATTATTGCTCAGTCGCCGAAAGTTCCGAGCTCAGAGAGTTCATTCCCCTCTAGTTTGCGTTCCAAATTGCCACTAAATTGTTACTAAAAATAATCTGCCATTTCTTCTGGGAATTTAGAAATACATTCATGTGAAAGAGTTTACTTTAATGTTTTCTATCCATGTAACACTGTGACCAAATATTTTTCAATCAAGTGCTATTAACAGGTGGTTATCGAATTAGCATTAACCACTGGTGGGCTTCCAGTATCGAGGAAAATATGGAAATATCTAAACGTTACTGAAAATAATCTGCCAGTTCCTCTGGGAATTTAAAAATACATTCATGTGGAAGAGTTTATTTTAATGTTTTCTATGCATAAAATATCCATATAGTACATTTGGTTTAGTGATTTGTCAATCAAGTGCAGTTAGCAGGAAAGCTTCTGAAGATTATTCTTCAGAACAAGGTTTTTCGTATCCTATATTGGATGCATAAAACCTTGTGCCTCCAACGTAACGCTCTCGTTTTCGAAGTCCCCCAAATATTCATTTATTCATTCATTCAGAATGGATTTAGATTCAACTTCAAACAAATGATCTCTAAATCAACGATAGTCCTACGTCACCCTTGCGGTTATACCATAGATATAACCCACTTCCTGTTTTTGACGTAGAACTACGTCTTTCATTAAGGGTGTCAAATCAGAAAACAGGTCACGTTTTTATGAAATAAAGTTAACGTTAATAACTATTTTTGCCGCGAACGGAATTTGGCGATTTACATACATACATTTACATACGAATCGGAAATTCCCTAAGATTTGTTTAATATTCCTTGGTTTGTAAATGGTTAAAATTCATGAAAACTTTAAGCGTTTCTATTTTCCCATACATTTGTTCAGTCCATTTGTGTGCCTTCCCGAACAGAGCTGTCAATAACGAGCAACTTATCGACGATCAATCGTAGGATATAAAGTCACCGTGAACAAAAAAAAAGAAGAAGAATGAAGGGGAATACTTGCCTAGAGTATAAATAGTGGATCTCACTGAGACAAACTTTCATTCGGCATCGGACTGTTGAGCAATCCAGTTCACTTTGCTTTCGCTGCACTTCGATCTAAGATTGGACCCCACCAGTGGTAATTCAACTTGGAAATCGTCGTGTGGTTTTTCCAGGTCGTTTTCGCGTTCTTCGTATCGTATGTTCTTCTTTCCGCGTTATAAATTGGACGCTTCGCGTAGTGTGCGATGGGCAAGAAGAAGTGGAAGGCAGGCTCGAGCCCTGCAAAAAACGAACGCATTGCCAGGGGCAAAAAAATTTCGAGGTAAGCGTCATCTAATGATGCACGCGGTGTTGATGCAGTGAAAAGCGCTCGCACTGAACCGAGCCTTCGCAAATGTGACACCGCACCGAACAACAGCGAGGTAGGCGATTTCGGCGCGTTTTGGCCCAGGCAGCAACCAAAATCAAGCTCCCCCCGCTGGTGGTGAAGGCGGTCGCTCTTGACAAACTCATCAGCGAATTCGCATCGATGGGTGTTACAGCAGAGTACAAGCTGTGTGGCATAATTCAGTCTTATTCCAAGCAGTTAACACTGTTTATTTTCCGTCTTCATAAGGGCCTCGTTTGTGCCTTTGAGAATGCATCAATGCATTAAACTGACGTTCTGGCGAAGCAGGCGTTAAGGTTGTGCACCAAAAAGTTATTTGGGAATACCAAGCATCTTGAATGTCTTACTGGAATGTTATAAGTTATTTTGATTCGCGTGCCAGTCACAAAACTGCCTTCAACTAGGATTGCATTTGCGCTAATATTGATCATAATGAAGCATTGCAACTGTTTTCGAGATTGTTATTAACAAAAAAAGACGGGTGGGTAATGTCGGGACATAACCGGAGTGACGTAGGACTATACAAAGGAGACAGTTAAATATTGTTAAATATATATATATTTTTTTAAATATATATTTTAAATATATTGTTTTATTTTCTTCTCCTACCTGAATACCTACCTATCTACCTGAAAAATGGATTAGTGTACTGTTTACTCTTTATGAACATGTTGGTGGTTCTGAAAAGAACCTTTGGCGTTGTGTTTTTGCGTTTTTTGGTTTCCCTTTCGACAGTCCCCTCTGGGCTGGTTTTATTGTGGCTCTCCACTGGGCTAGAGGCGAATGAACTTCAAAGTTTAAAGCCTCTTAAAAACAAAGAAAGAAAGAAAGAAAGAAAGAAAAATACATTCATTACGATTTGTTCGCTCGTTGGATTCACATGCAGGCTAAAAAGGGTCCTTTTCAGGATCACAAAATTATATTCAATCTAAAGAGTTTATTGTTTTGTTATCACTCGATATCCCCATCTTGTTCGACTAAACCTTTCTGTTTAGCGATTGCGTTTGCCACTCGCCACAGATTTCACAGTTGGAAAATTTCTTCCCATCCAGCTTGTGACATATTGTACAGTAAATTACATTCAATGGCATGTCGCATTACCATCATTCAGTGTCGGATTGGAGGTAATTTTAACCTGTAATTGAACATTTGCGATGACAGTGGTACAGTGTCGACTTTCAATGTGGGGTCATAATTTGGACCCCGAACTCTATGTTTACAAAAATGTCCAACTAAATATGTCGCATTACAGGTCCGTCCAATTAGCTAAATGTCGAGATAAGTGTAAATTACTGTACTTTCAATCTAGAAGCAATTTAAGAATTGGTGAAAATCAATAAGCTCAGAACAACTGCCAAATTCACATACTCATCATATCCTGGCAAACAAATTATGAAAAAATCAATTTGTGTTTTATTATTATTTTGGATATTATTTTAGAAAGCATTGAACTGTATTTCGTAAACTCTTTTTTTAAAGGTTTAATGGCCCTGATAAGCGCCGTGTTTTATGGAATGGTTCCAATTTAGAAAACTTAGTACTCGTGGTTTTGAAAAAAAAACATTTCGAACACCCTCGATGCCGCCTTGTTCTGGATTTCCCACCAAAGCAGTTTGTATAAAGAACAAACTTTTTTCTTCTGCTACCTGATGCCGTTTTGCGATTGCGTTTGCCACTCGCCACTCGCTGCAACTGCCTGTTGTTGTCTTGATGTGTTCTGTTCTGAATGAGGGTTTTCTTATCGTCGCGAGCAGCTTTACCAGCCAACTCGATCACTTCGGCGGCCGAAACTATATAACGCCGGCTAGGTGGACTGGTGCACTGGTACTAACGCGCTCGGCCTAGCTACCCTTGCGGGGAACTCCAGATCAACACGGTTCGAGCGGGATTTTGCCTTTCCCTTCACTTTTCCTCCTTTACCATGTCCAGCCATGGCTGCTTGGGTTGGTTTGTTGATGTGTTGTGATGCGAACCGATGTGGTGTACGGTTTGAATGAGAATGATCGTTACGGCAGCGGAGCGGGGATTTTTAAGCTGACTGGCTGGCTCGAGAATTACGCATGTGTGAGACTGCGACCAATGTTTCGTTCATTTTTTTCTTTTTCCTTTCCAATCGTGCTTCATTCTATTTCGCTGCTGCTCTGATTGCCCGTTTTGGTCGGTACGATTTGAGGAGCACAAAATGGACCAATCAAAAATGGGCACATAGTGCATTTTGACAATGCTTGATATTTCACAATTATTCAATTATTTATCTCAAGAAAAATGATATGTTATTCATTATGATAGATGCGTAGATATATTTCCTATCAATTGATGCAAAAACCTTTGCGATCTATTGAGAAATGCACGAGTTATAAGCGTTCCAAATCTTGCATTTTTTCCTACTTGTTCAGTGCCTAGATTTCCATTTCACCCCCTATATCTTCCGGTTAGACGTAGTCCTACGTCAAAATTTCTCTTGTTTAGTCATCAAGAATGTAAATGTTCTGGAATTTTGTATGTGATTAGGTTTCGCTTGCCAGTAGCAAAACTTCCTCCACTAAGGGTGACAGCTGCGCTTCTCTAGCATGAGAAAGTAATGCAACTCTTTTCGAGGCCAGTAATATTAACAGAAGCGTTTCTTTTGAGAATAGCGCAAAATGACGAGAAATGTTTATATTACTAATAGTTTCAAGCCACCAATGTATGGCTCTGTATGAATGCTATGGTGAACGCTTGTTTGGCGCTTGGTTTACGCTTAGTTTGTACGAACGATATCTAGAGGTGAGATTCCTTTGAGGCAATACTAAATAACATGTAGCATGATATTTGATACTTGCAAGTGTTGTCATTGTTGTTGTTTACATGCGGTGCCAAAGATATATTGATGTAGTTATGAGATATGGAATAATGGTGCTGGTGCAACATGTATATAATCGACTGTAGCCGAGTCTATGTCAATTTCGAAAAAGGCCACCGGAATAGCCTTCGAGGTAAATTTTCAATGCATTGACATGAAATAAATTGCGACATACGATTGTTTTGCGAGGGCAAGAATGAATCATCAATCAATTATCGTCAACTGATTCTACAATAAAAAAAATCATTTCAGAGATTATTCTACTAAGCAGTTGTTTCTAAAATTTCACAGCATTATAGAATAATATCCGAAGGTATAAACAAGCGACTTATATAAAATAACAGCGTAGTTCTACGTCAACAATGCGGTCGTATCTTGGACACAACCTCCTATAATTTTTTGAGTTTCGTTTCTTTGGCATGTAGATAGTATGTTCTTCTGATTGTTCCATTTTATTTTCAGTTTGAATTTCTCTCTCAATTTCTGTTTCTAGTTCGGAGATAGATTCATGACAAAAAAGCATATCAATCTTTCTTGTCAAGTTGGCAGCTAGTTTTGACGTAGGACTACGTCTTTCATTTCTATACCGGTGTGTAAAATCAAAGTTTCGAAACGAAAGGTTACGCCGGAGACCGAGATTTTGAGCGTTAATTGCTCCTATACAACTGAACGAAATGGTATGATAAACACTCCATTCGAAAGATAAAATGTCTACGCGTTATATACTTGTTACTTTTTGATCCAAAAACTTGTTTCACTAGCCTTAAAATTGCTTTCAAAACAGGCTATTGAAATCACTAATCGGTATATAAGCGAGCCCCGCTCGGATATACACTCACGGTGCTTCTGACATTCAACCGAGACGGTCATGTTTGTAGCGTCCCTTGGAAAAGAGTAGCGAAAATAGAAGTTTTCTCCTCATACAACTGGTTCTATGCTAAAGGAAATTCCTTGAGGCTCTAATCAGTCCTAAATAAAGTTTTTTCCCACAGGTGTACAAGACGAGGACAAGGAGGAGGCCACCGAATAGCCTAGACGGTTGGTGGCTTTCGATACCGGCAGTTTTCACTGCCCCTAGCGTCGGTCCCTGTTTTTGGCGCGCTTTATAGCTTGCTTATTTTTTCTACCGTATATCGCTAACTGTTTATATTGTTATACTTATATTTGGTGGTGGTTTTTTCTTTACAGCTGGTGTTGTTTCCTGCGCTGCGGATTAGTGGTGTTGCCACACTACCTTCTCTCCGGTGCGGGGGGCTTTCCCCCCAGCAGCTGTACTTAGTGCAAGTGATTTATAAACAGTATCTTTCTACCCATAGCCTCCCAAGGCAATAGTGATTATAAGGACATTTCAGTAGTGTTGAAGCAATAATTACAGTGCATTTCTAAATTTTTTCTATACCATTTCCGAAGATAGTGATTTTTTGTTCTAGTAGTACCAGTGCTTTTTCTAGATATTTTGTGAAATTTTCACCGTTCTTCCTGGCTGTACCCCCTGGTATAGCCAGCCACAATCATGGCTTCCAGTAGCTCTGGCATCGCCGGCACCGGTAAGTCAACAAACCTATATAATGGGCTGACCCCCTATGCGGGGAGCTCCAAATTTTATTACTTAGAGCAACTGGCAAGAATACTCTACCATCAAACCCTTTCGTAGTTTCCAAAACCATCCAAGCTGTTACGGATCGCGATTTCAAGGACGCGAGACCACAGCGAGATGAAAATAATAATCTACAATATGTTATCCATATTCGCAACAAAGAATATGTGGATGCACTCCTGGGTATTAAGTCATTAATTGACAAAACCCCTGTGGAGATAAATTTTCACCCTACCTTGAACCAGCGCAAATGCGTAGTATCGTGTAGGGATGTTATTGATATGGCAGAAGCTGCACTTTTAAAAGAGCTTGCTGACCAAAGAGTCATAGCAATCAAACGAATTTCCCGTATGGACCCAACCAAGAAGGAATTAATTCCAACTCCAACCTTGATTTTGACAATCAGAGGTACTGTAATTCCTGAATACATAAATTTTGGCTTTATCCGCGCCCCCACTCGTAATTTTTATCCGAATCCGATGCAGTGTTTCGGCTGCTACAAATTCGGACACACTTCGAAAAAATGTAGGACCAAGATCCAATTATGCCGAAACTGTGGACAAGCACACCCAGAACTAGGCAATGAAGAAACTGCCAAGAGCTTTATTTGCAACGCTCCTGCCTACTGTGTAAATTGCAGTGGCAACCACCCTTCTACTGATAGAAAATGCCCTGCATGGGTCATGGAAAACAACATCACTAAAGTGAGAGTTGACCAAGGCATATCCTACAAGGAAGCCAAACTAAGCTACCAGGCCAAGATAAATGGATCCTCTTACGCAAGCAAAATCCAAGAGAGACTTAATGTAGCCCAAAGTACAGGATGCAATCGCTGCAAGTGCAACTGCACGCAATCCAACCCTACCCCAATCATTCCAACGGTTTCCACACCGATAATTAATCTACCAGACATGGAATATACCATCTCCACTTCCGATTCCGAAACTGATTCAGAAATTCCCATGGAAACTGAATCAGCAAAATTAAACAAACGAAAAATTAAAAATATTAAAACTACAACTTCAGATGAATTGAAATCATCTGAAGATGAAAATTTCCGCGTTAATGAAAAAACAAGGAAAAGGTACAAAAACCAACAACTTCAAATATCTCAACCGGTCGCCCCACAACTGGCCGACCCTCAACCATCTACTTCACACAACACAGTACCCAATACAAATAGAACAATACCAAATTACTTAAAATTTGACCCTAGACTGAAGACCAAGATTTCCAAAGGTAACAAACAGTCTAAGTAATTTCAGTTATACCTCCTTCCACATTAATTAAACCCTTCAAGAGCCTCCATAATATTTTTTCAAGTTCAACACTCCACACAAAAACAGTACACCTGTTGTCAAAGATTCAACATCCAACCGAAAACTTGCCATTCAATGGAATTTGCGTGGGCTTAGTAGGTCAATGGATGAAATTAAATTAATGTTAGCTGAGGAGAAACATCTCCCACTAACACTTGCATTCCAAGAAGCCAGAGTGACTAAGATTACACCCGATTTTAACCTTTCACTACAAGGTAAATACAAGTGGTACTTCCGTGAGGGACTTACCTCACGCCAGGGTGGAGTATGCCTCGCTGTTTTGAGCCATCTCCCACATACCCTCATCCAAATTTCATCACAGTTACAGATATGCGCAATCCAACTCACGGGACCGTTACGGTTAACCCTCGCTTCTATATACATTTCCCCAACGCATAGTAACAGTAATTTGGAAGCAGAAATGAACAATGCCATTCAACAATTACCACACCCTTTCATAATCATGGGTGATTTTAACGCCTACCATACTGTATGGGGTGGCCAAAGATGCAATTTAAGAGGTAAAATTATTTTAAAAATCGTTGAACAACTTAACCTCATCATCCTGAACGACTTCCAACATACTCGTATGGATGAACACTCTGGCTCTACTTCTTCAATTGATTTAACGATTACCTCATGGGACCTAGCGCCCAGAGTCAGATGGTGTGTCGATGATGATCTAAGAGGAAGTGATCATTTTCCCATTCACATCCGAACACTGACCAGTAATCCAAAAATCCTCCTGCGAAGGAGATGGTTGTACCAATTTGCCGACTGGGATGGTTTCGAATCAACCATTTCGCATCTGTTACCTGCACAGGGTAACTATTCAGTAGAGGAGTTTTCCCAAGCCGTTTTCGCTGCTGCGAAAGCTAATATACCCCGCACTAGTGGTATCTTCGGCCGGAAGGCAGTCCCATGGTGGAATAATGATGTCAAACAGGCCATTAAATCCAGAAGAAAAGCGCTGAGGAAGCTTAGAAGACAACTGGACGGTAGTGAGACAAAAGTACTTGCCCTAGCTGATTTTCAATCCACTAGAGCTAGATCAAGGAAAATTATAGCGGAAGCTAAACAAAATAGCTGGCTTAAATTTCTTGATAGCTTTTGCCCTCAGACAACTTCTAGTGAACTGTGGAGCAAGGTTAATGCAATCAGTGGCAAAAAAAGATCGCGAGGCTATTCCATTATGATCAATGGTACCACTACCGATGATCCCGGAACCATTGCTGAACATTTAGCTGACCATTTTGCTAGTACTTCTGCCACCTCCAACTACAAAAGCGACTTCAAAGCTCGTAAAACTGCCGCGGAGACTACAGAGTTTCCCTCGGACTCAGGGGAACCTCATATTTACAATATCAGGTTCTCTATGAAAGAAATGTTGTGGTCCATTAGTAAGTCCAAAGGCAAATCAGCCGGACCAGACGAAATAGAATACAGCATGTTAAAAAAATTACCTTTCCACGTCAAAACGTCGCTGCTCCAAATTTATAATAACCAAATGTTTCCCCGACTCATGGAAGGAAGGGCTAGTCATCCCCATCCCTAAACCGATGGAGAAAAAACCACTAGCCACTAGTTTTCGTCCCATCACCCTTCTCAATTGCCTAGGTAAGGTCTTCGAGAGAATGATCAAACGGAGATTGATGACGAACCTTGAAGAACGTCATCTCCTGGATCCTCGACAACATGCTTTTCGTCAAGGCAATGGTACCAACACGTATTTCAGCCAACTTGATCAACACCTTCACGTGATCACGCGAGACCACCTCCACGGGGAACTCGCTCTGTTGGACATATCCAAAGCCTACGATACAACCTGGAGATATAATATCTTGGACCAACTCCATCAATGGGGTATCGAAGGTAATTTGTTCGAGATAATTCGCAGTTTTCTACAAAATCGTAGCTTCAAAGTTCTTCTCGGAGGAGTCACCTCCACCAGTAAACTGCAAGAAAATGGAGTGCCACAGGGTTCTGTGCTATCGGTTGCTCTTTTCCTGATAGCGATGCAATCATTATTTGATGCCATACCCCAAAATATTGACGCTTTGCTATACGCAGATGATATTCTGCTAATTTCAAAAAACTCATTCCCAGTACTAGCAAGAAGAAGACTTCAGGAAGGAATCTCGTCTGTTAATAACTGGGCGAATTCCGTGGGATTTAGGATCTCAGCTGAAAAATCTCAAGTTCTTCATTGCTGCAACAATAAGCGTCACAGGAAAAAACTACGTTCTTATCTTCTGAACGGTAGTTCCATTAAACGAGTCAATTCTGCACGAATTCTCGGTGTAATGGTGGACAAAAAACTCACGTTCAATAAACATATAAAGAGTACAATATCGGACATTAAAAACCGCCTTAACTTAGTTAGCGTTATAAGCGGTGGAAGCCGAACAGGATCCCGCAAAACTATCTTCAACATTGGAAGAAGCTTAGTCTATTCCAAACTTACTTACGGTATTGAACTCTTCAGCCGTGCCACCTGGAAAACGCTTGAAGAACTGAGGCCTAGCTATCAAAGAATAATAAGACTAGCATCAGGGGCCTTTAGAACTAGCCCAAGTAAAGCGTTACTCGCTGAGTCAGGCATTTTACCCTTCAAATTGTTCCTCACGAGATTCTACAGCACGCGCGCGATACGAACGCTCGAGAAACATCCAACATTTGAATACTCTCTTGTGAGAGTGAATAACTGGTTGCAGGATACATGCCGAACCACTCTTCCAACGATTGCACCAATTCCCATTATTAACCTTCGACCATGGTATAAACGGGAACCTCAGATTGATTGGTCAATTAAAAATTCTGTGCGAGCTGGTGAAAACAGCAGCATAGTTTTGGCCATTTTCAACAACCACATCCACAGTAAATACCTTTTTCACCACAAGATCTTTACAGATGGATCCTTTGATGGTTTACAAGTAGGTATCGGCATTTTTGCTAATAACCTGCAAGTTAAGTTCCAACTCCCAAATATCTGTTCGGTATTTTCAGCTGAATTAGCGGCACTTCTTATCGCTACATCAAAGTGCGAACACAACAGAAAGACGGTTATTTTCACCGATTCTGCTAGCGCGCTTCTTGCTCTTGAGAGCGGAAGTAGCAAACATCCATGGGTACTCGCAATTGAAGAGAAAACTGCCCAAAATGATATCACCTTCTGCTGGATCCCAGGTCACTGTGGAATCCGCGGTAACGAAGAGGCTGATCGCCTAGCCAAAGAAGGGAGAACATCCGAACTATGGAGCACAAGCGTCCCATCTGATGATATAACCAGATGGGTTAACTCATCTCTGATGACGTGCTGGGAGAACGAATGGAACATCTGCAGAGATACTTTTTTGAGAAAAATTAAAAACACTACCCATCCTTGGATGGATAGAAACCAAAGATCTTTTCAAGTATGTCTAACACGTCTTCGTATTGGACATACCAAATTAACGCACAGGTTCTTGGTTGAAAAAACCGAACCACCCATTTGTAATACCTGTAACGTCAGGCTGACCGTAGAACATTTTCTACTTGTCTGCCCACGTTACAACCTTATCTTCTTCTTTCTTTGTTTTTAAGAGGCTTTAAACTTTGCAGTTCATTCGCCTCTAAGAGTTACAACCTTATGAGAACTAAGTTTCAGATAGCTGACAACCCAAGGACAGCCCTAGCAAGAGATAACTTGGAGGAGGACAAATTACTGCATTTCCTGAAGGAGACGGATCTTTTGGAGCTTATTTATTTATTTCAACACCGTCTTCTATTAGTACAGACTGAATTATTTACTTATAAACTAGATGTAATTGTTAATTCTATTTTTAAATGCGTTCTTTGTCAAGTTGAAATCGAAAACATCACATACAACATTGAACAGACGAATACATGAATCTAGCGGGTTGTTGTAGCCGTAGTTTGTCCTATGGAATGGAACCGATAGTAGATATGAATTCCTCGAGCGTCGAATGGGAATATTTAGAGACACCTGAGCTAGAAGCTCAGGGCAGTCGATGTTTCCTTGAAGTACATCAAAAATGAACAATCTTTGTATCGTTGTACGCCTGACAGATAGTGTATCCAGTCCTATGAGCTTGCATCGGTCGGCATAAGGGGGGAGATTCAGTGGGTCGTTCCATGGTAGCTGTCTTAGTGCAAAACGGATAAACTTTTTCTGCACCCGTTCAATCCTCAGAACTACGAACTACGTAGAAGGGGGACCAGACAGGAGCAGCGTACTCAAGAATGCTACGGACCAACGAACAGTACATGATTTTCAGAACATGGATATCACTGAACTCGTACGCGTGGCGGCGTATGAAACCCAGAACTGAGAAGGCTTTGGCAGTCATAATGCCTACATGGTCATTGAATCTCAGTTTTGAGTCTATCGTGACTCCAAGATCGCAGATTGCCGTTGTGCGATCCAATATCGTCAATTCCATTTTATATTGGAAGACTATGGGGCTTTTAGAGCGACCGAAAGATATAGTCTTACATTTCCCTTCATTGACTCGCATCCCATTATCACAGCACCACTCTAGCATTGAGTTAATGTCTTCTTGAAGAACTACGCAGTCCAAAGGAGATGAAATCACCCGGTATATTTTAAGATCATCGGCAAAAGAGAGCTTGAGCGATGAAAGCAGTGAGTACAAATCGTTCATGAATATGTTGAACAGCAGTGGACCCAGAACACTTCCTTGTGGTACCCCTGACGTGATATAAAAGCTGCGGGATTTAGCTGCATTGACGACGACATGTGCTGTGCGACCACAAAGGTATGATGAAATCCACTCCGTTATCCAGTCAGGGAAGCCCATACATTTCATTTTCTCCGTTACTAGGAAGTGTGGGACTGTGTCAAAAGCTTTCGCGAAGTCGACATACACCGCATCAACTTGACGTCTCTCTTCTATCTCGCGTGATAGTGCGGTGACGTAGCACATTAAATTTGATGTGGTTGAACGGTGCCTCATAAACCCATGTTGTCCATTGAAGATTATTGGAGACGCCACGTTGTATAAAACCTTGTGCATTAGTCGTTCAAATACCTTGCTTAGGCAGCACAGCATAGATATACCACGATAATTTGTCACCTGATTGCAGTTTCCCGATTTGTGAATAGGAACAACGAAAGCAGTTTTCCATGCTATTGGAAATGTTTTCTCCTGAAGCGATTTGTTGAAGAGGCGAGCAATAGGGTTCGCAAGTTCAGTGGAGCATTTTTGAAGTAACAGGGATGGTATGCCATCTGTACCACATCCCTTCTTGATGTCAAGATCGTCCAAGGCGTTTGCAACATCATCAACCGAAAAGCGAATGACGGGTAGATTGATGGTGTGAGACTGAATATGAGCAAAACTGTCACGTTTCGATACTGGATATGCTACACTGAACACACTCTCAAAGAATGAGGCAAACAGGTTAGCAGCGTCTGTGTCCGTGTTGGCCTGGACATTTTCGAAGATAACATTGCGTGGGATGCGAGTTGAATTTTGCCGACTCTTTACGAAGTCCCAAAAGCACGATGGGTTTTGCTTAACACTGGCCTGGATCTTGGACAGATAGTTATCGTAGGTGGATTTTAGTACCGACTTGTAATGAGCTTCAATATCACGGAGATTTACGCGGTTGATCTCGGTTTTTGTTCGGAAGAAACGGTGACGGGCCTTTCTTAGGACGTTACGGAGATGCCGAAGTTCAGAGGTCCACCAGGGTTTGTTGGAGTTGTGAATTGCTCGTCTTTTGCGTGGGACATTGTCATCAAGTACTGAGAAAAACTTGTCGTAAAATTTAGAAACTAATCTGTCCAAAGATCCGGTTTGCAATAAAATGTCCCAGTCAATGTCATCCAATACCACTTTAAGCCGCCCAAAATCGCAAGAGCGAAAGTCAAAGCGAAGTTCGCTATCTAACGTTCTTTGTTCCACAAGAACATCACTTCTCTCATCGAAAAGCACGACCACAGGTACATGATGAGTGTCGACCGGCAGTAGAGGTGCAGTCGGCTCTATAATATCGAGCTGCTCAGGGTGACTTACGAATATGAGGTCAAGAAGTCTACCGTTCACATTCGAATAGCGATGAAACTGCTGTAATCCGATGGTAAACATAGTTTCAATAAGAACCTGCTCGTGCTCAGTAGAAACATTCGAGGGAATAAGTCCGTTTATATCATCATCCAATTGCCACTGTAAATGTGGGAGGTTGAAGTCACCTAAAGAGACAATGATGTCCACTGCAGAAGCACGGTCGGCGATTTGTTGAACTGCACTGGCATGTGCAGAAAAAGAGTCAACACTTGAGTTAGGCGGAAGGTAGACAGCGACGAGATAGATGCATCGACATTTCAATCTTATACAAACTGCTACCTGCTCAAGGTTTTCACAATTTGACAATATAACGACTCCACTGTTGAGGTGAGATTTGACTGCAATCAATACACCTCCGCCACGAGAGTGTTGACTGGATTGGGCGCTACGATCACAACGGTAAATTTTATATTCGGGTGATATTTCGGCATTATCGATATCTGCACGAAGCCATGTTTCCGTGAAGACAAGCACTTCATAGTCACAACTAGAAAGCAGCAATCGCAGTTGCACAATTTTGGTACGTATCCCTCTTACATTCTGATAGTACAGAGCAAAGATTCGTCGGGATGAATCGTATCCAGGAGCAGCTGAAGGGTCAACGCTATGATGTTGCTCATTTAACCACTATACAATTATTTACTATATGTTACAGACTTAACCACATCATTCATACTAACACCTAATGCTTGTGAGCTAATATATGTGTTACCAACGTATTACATATGTTAGGTCACACACATTTTATTTATAAAAAAAAAATTAATAAATATATATAAAAAAAAAAAAACAAAAAACAAATGGGTTAACTCATCTCTGATGACGTGCTCAAGGTTCTCAAATGGGGATCAACATAGGGTAGGAGCCTGCCTGTTGGTCTCAAATGTTCCTATCTCATGCCTCCACGAAGATCATATGACGACATTTTTAGATCGGGCGTGAACTGGAAACACACACCTGGTCTTGGCTCCGAGAACGGGTGTCGAAAGTGGCTAAGTGAGGGGGTGCGAGCGAGTCAGAGCGCTATATCTCTCCCGGGGAAGGCCTCCCGGGTCATGGAGGCCTTGCCAACCCGCTGTCTCCCGGGCAAAGGAGATACACCCAATAACATGGAGCTACGATCACGAAGATTAATTAGAATGCGATCACCCGAGGAGGGTCCCCGAACTGGAGCTGGTCCTGGAACGGGTGTAAGAGCGAGCGGCCAGCGGCTGGAGGGCGATGTGCAAGAGCGGGCCACCAGCCGGGTTCAACCCGAAGAGCTACCGCCACACGGAAACAGCAGCCATCGACATCACCCAAGAAACGCTGCGCCTACGAGACGTGTTGCGACTGCCAGACGACAGTCGTCCACACTTGTGGGTACCACTAGGCGCCGGATCATGTGGACACACGAAATGAATGAATTCGTGATCCGCGCCTATTACATCTGCACTGCTTTGGAGACGGACATGAGCGGTCGCCCTCGAATACTAACAATGTTCGAGGAAGCGTATCCAGAGTTCGTCGGGAGGCTTGATCAGAACGCGATGAACGCGAGGCGTAGAGCGATAGTACGCAACAACATGCTCTCCCAAACGCAAATCGACGAGATCAAGCAGCAGGTGCAGAGAGAAATAAGCTCCAGGAACAACAGAGCAAGCGATGTGTCGAGACGAAGTTCAGTACGGCTGAGCAATTCATTCGCGAGTGGGGCACGCGAATCAGCGCCAGTGGAGGCCACAGTACAACAACCCCCTGAGCCGGAAGACCCACAGCCAGATCAACAACTACTACGCGATCTGGTCTTCCACTACGACGAGGCGATCTCACAGTTCCGCGACACAGACCCATTGTCGCGCCCCAGGATTCCGAAGTTGCAGCATTCCCGCAGGCTGACAAGTGCAGTAAAGCTCATGAACGAGCACGTTCTTCCGCTGCACTTGGTTGATGCTGAGAACATGGAGGAGCTGCAACTGAAAGTTTACTGTGCTGCTGTGGCGACCGCCAAAAGTTTAGGATACCGTATTAGGCCAAGAGGCGGACTGCTCCAACATCTCCGTGAAAGGCGTGAGCCTCCATGGCGAAGGAGATTGGAGCAACGGATCCTAAACAAGCGCGCCGCAATTGGAAGATTGATGGCGTACAAAAGAGGCAGCAGATCGGCGAAATTATGTCGCCAAGTTGCTGTGATCGTGCGGCCTACTGAACTTCGCCAGCTGGGAGCTCACCAGCTGACGGAAAAACTCGACACACTGGTACAGCAATTGAGCGTCCTTACAAAACGGCTGAAACGTTACTCTGACTCTGCAAAGCGCCAGGAACAAAATCGGATGTTCAGAGATAACGAGAAAGCGTTCTACGACCACATTAGCGACGAGAAGCCCGACTACCGCGAAGGTTTGCCAGATATTAGCGATGTGACGAACTTCTGGGCTGGTATCTGGGAGACCCCAGTAGAACATCGCGACGGGCAAATGTGGTTAAGACGGGAGGAGGAGAGTTGTGGTGAAATTGGAGAGATGCCAGCTATCATCGTCGGAGAGAACGATGTCCGCGAAGCCTCGCGGTACCTGAGGAACTGGGCAGCACCGGGCCCCGATGGTGTCCAGAACTTTTGGCACAAGAAGCTGACCGTCGCACATCCAAAGATAGCTGAGTGCTTCAACAAGGTGCTACGTGACCCACACAACCTTCCTGAATTCGCCACCCGTGGCGTCACCTTCCTCCTCCCGAAAGACAGCAACACATTGAACCCATCAAAGTACAGACCGATAACGTGCCTATCGAGTCTGTACAAAATACTGAGCAGCATAATTACCGCCAAAGTTTCTGCTCACTGCGAACAGCATCACATCATCGCAGAAGAGCAGAAAGGATGCAGGAAAAATACGCATGGCTGCAAAGACCAGGCCATCATCGACGCAGCCATAGTCGGCCAGGCGGTATATAACCAGCGGAACCTAAGTATGGCCTACATCGATTACAGGAAGGCTTATGACTCCATACCTCACTCGTTTCTCGTCCGGGTATTGGAGCTCTACAAAATTGATCCCGTCGTCGTTAGGTTCCTGCAGCATGCGATGAGGCAGTGGAGTACGTCTCTGCACCTCAGTGATGGGGAAAATGTGTTGCAGTCTAGAACGCTGCAGATAAAGAGGGGGATATTCCAAGGCGACTCTTTCAGCCCGCTTTGGTTTTGTCTGGCACTGAACCCCCTCAGTAGGACGCTCAATAGAAACGGTCATGGCTATAAAATAAGGTATGGCAACGGCGCCCACGAAGAAGTGACCCATACCTTCTACATGGATGATCTCAAGGTCTACGCTGATTCACGTCAGCGTCTAGGTGTAGCTATCCGGGTTGTCGAAGACATAAGCAGGGACATCTGCATGGAGTTCGGCCTTGACAAGTGCCGCTGTGTCCATCTGCTGAAAGGGCAGCTTACCGAATCCGGAGGTTACGAGGTCTATGACGGCGAGTTCATAAGAGACATGGTTCATGGCGAATCCTATAAATATCTTGGATTCCGACAGCTCACCGGGATTCGCCACTCCGACATCAAGACGGAGCTGCGAGACAAGTTCTTGAGTCGAGTGAACTGTGTCCTGAGGACTTTCCTCAACGCGGGGAACAAGGTACGCGCGATCAACACATTCGCGGTTCCCCTGCTGACCTTCAGTTTTGGTGTAGTCAAATGGAGCAAAACTGACCTAGAGGACCTTGAGAGGAGGATGAGGAAAGCATTTAAAGAGGCCGGAATGCACCATCCTCAATCGGCACTGGAGAGAGTTTCACTACCACGCAAAGAAGGGGGACTTGGAATAGTCGACATATCTGCACTGTGTGTTGCCCAGGTACGACAACTGCGCGAGTACTTCGCAGAACGCGCCAACCAAAACGCGCTATACCGGGCTGTCTGCGCCGCCGACAGAGGATACAGCGCTCTGCACTTGGCGCAAGCGGAGTACCAACTCAACTGCAATCTGCAGACAGTGGAGGAGAAGATTGCAGCTTGGAAGCAGAAGGCAGTGCATGGTGCCCACCCCCATCAACTGGATCGGCCACACGTCGACAAGGCCGCATCTAATCTGTGGCTAACGCGTGGTGAACTCTCTTCAGTAGTAGAAGCCGACATGATAGCCATCCAGGACAGGATAATGCCGACGAGAAACTGCAGGCGGTACGTCTGGCATCAAGACGTTGATGACATTTGCCGGATGTGCCATCAACCAGGTGAAAACATAGAGCACATTATGGGAGGCTGTCCCGTTTTGGCCAACGCAGCCTACACCGAGCGCCACAACAACGTGGCCCGTATTGTTCATCGTCAACTGGCGCTCCAATGTGCTCTACTGGAAGACAACGTACCAAACTACCGGTACCTGCCTGCACCTGTCCTGGAAAATGACCGTTTCAAGCTGTACTGGGATCGCACTGTTCTGACCGACCTCTCGATCCACCACAACCGTCCAGATATAATGGTTTACGACAAGAGCGACCGCAAAGTCACCATCATCGATGTCGCTATTCCACTGAACCAGAATCTGGAGGAGACCCACGGTCGCAAAATCTGCAAGTACCGACCATTGGCCGTGGAGCTCAAGGAACTGTGGGGGCTAAGGGAGGTCCCAAGAATTGTTCCAGTCGTTCTCTCTGGAACTGGAATTGTCCCGAAGACACTTCTGGAAGCGCTCAAGGTGTTGAACATGGAGAAGGAATTGGCCGGCATCCAAAAGTCGGTCATCCTTAGCACCTGCGCGATTGTCCGACAATTCCTCGGTCAGGACTAAAACAGCACGAGCATGCAGATACGTGCATTCCGCAGAGCCTAGTCCCCCTTTGGCATTCAGAAGCCCGGGGGCAGGTGAAAATTCTGGCTAGGTTCGCCTAGTTAAGAAGTGAGATAAGTCTGCCAAAAGAAAACAAAAAAAAAAATTAGTTAGATATGTAGTTAGATATCACAAACCAAACACACCCACACACACACTTAGACACACACTCACAACAAAATACACAGATTTTAATTTTTTGTAAAAAAAGGCTCTTTTCCGACATACGAATTCAAATTTTGCGTGGATGGCACACAAGTCAATTAACATCTTTTAATTACCATATAATTCACTTTCAGCTTCCTGGGCTAGACATCATTTCTCATTTTATTTTCTTTCAGCGTGTTTGATATAATTATTTCTTATTTCTACTACCAGGTGACCAAATATGCCTCCCATTACTAACGTACTTCTCTTCCAGCATATGTTATACAATTATTACACTATATACATGATTTACCGGAAACGAGAGCAGAGGAAGCATGCGCGAAATTTGATTTAAAAAAAAAAAAACCGAGGCCTTTCTCAAGGCTAGAGGCGAATGAACTGAAAAGTTTAAAGCCTCTTTAATTCAACATCATCATCATCATCATATACACTCAGTTATAATTGAACAGCGATTGGAGCATGTTGTCGCTGTTGTGGTGAAGCTCTTCGTTTATCATGAAAGCGTGAATGAACACCAAGAGCCTGTTTGTGCACCTTAGGTCAGAAGGGAATCCATCAGGAGGAGAGTGATGCCACAAACGGTTCCCCGGGAAGACATCGGAGCAGCCGCCACACACACACACATACACGCGCGGAACTCTTCGTTTGGATGCCATTCAGCATCGAGAAAATTCCGGAAAGATCTAATCGTTGTTGAAAAATAATCTGCCAGTTCCCCTGGGAATTGAAAAATACATTCATGCGAAAGAGTTTATTTTAATGTTTTCTATCCATGTAACACTGTGACCAAATATTTTTCAATCATGTGCTATTAACAGGTGGTTATCGAGTTAGCATTAACCACTGGTGGGCTTCGAGTATCGAGGAAAATCGGGATAAAAAAATTAATCGTTGCTGAAAAATAATCTGCTAGTTCCCATGGAAATTGAAAAATACATTCATGTGAAAGAGTTTTTTTTAATGTTGTCTAACCATATAACACAGCGACCAAATACATTTGATTTTGTAATTTTTCAATCAAGTGTTAATAGCAGGAAAGCTTCTGAAGATTATTCTTCCCCATCAGTAGGATATTTTCGTATCCAATATTGTAGGCGCACGCAACGGAAAATGTTTCGCATCGCAAAAATTATATAATTTTCAATCGATAATTGCTCAGTCTCCGAAAGTTTCAAACTCAGACAGTTCAACTAGTTTGCCTTCAAAAATGCCATCGTAAACCACACCTTCTATCGATTCAATCACGCACAAAAAGCATACTTAAGCGATATTCTGGTGGTGAAACGCATTCCACGGTGCTTCTGACATTCAACCGAGTCATGTTTTTAGCGCACCTTTTGAAAAGAGTTGCGAAAAATAAGAGTTTTCTCCTCACACAACTGATTCTATGCTAAAGGAAATTCCTTGAGGCTCTAATCAGTCCTAAATAAAGTTTTCTTGCAGGTGTACAAGACGAGGACAATGAAGAGGCCACCGAATAGCCTAGACGGTTGGTGGCTTTCGATACTGGCAGTTTTCACTGCCCCTAGCGTCGGTCCCTGTTTTTGGAGTGCTTTATAGCTTGCTTATATTTTCTATCGTATATCGCTTACTGTTTATACTGTTTATACTGTTATACTTATATTTGGTGGTGGTTTTTCTTTACAACTGGTGTTGTTTTCTGCGCTGCGGACTAGTGGTGTTGCCACACTACCTTCTCACCGGTGGGGGGGGGCTTTCCCCCTCGCAGCTGTACATAGTGCAAGTGATTTAAAAACAGCATCTTTCTACCAATTTTGTGCACCCGTGGTCGAGTGGTTAGCGTCTCACATTGTCATGCCGGGTGTTCGGGTTCGATTCCCGTTCTGGCCGGAGGATTTTTCGTCAAAGAAATTTCCTTCGACTTGCACTGTGGTCACGCGTATTCAAGAGCTTGCCCCTCGGAATACATTCAAGGCGTGTTATTTGGCTTAAGAAATCTCAACTGAGTATTAATAAATGGCGCTAATTAATGCATACGTTGAGACGGCAAAAGTTCCACAGGGAACGTTAACGCCATTCAAGAAGAAGAAGATCTTTCTACCAATAGCCTCTCAAGGCAATAGTGATTTTAAGGACATTTCAGTAGAGCTGAAACAATAATTACAGTGCATTTAAAATATTTCGATACCATTTCCGAAGATAGTGATTTTGACGTAGGACTACGTCTAACCGGAAGATATAGGGGGTGAAATGGAAATCTAGGTACTGAACAAGTAGGAAAAATGCAAGATTTGGAACGCTTATAACTCGAGCATTTCTCAATAGATCGCAATGGTTTTGGCATCAATTGATAGGAAATATATCTACGCATCTATCATAATGAATAACATTTCATTTTTCTTGAGATAAATAATTGAATAATTGTGAAATATCAAGCATTGTCCAAATGCACTATGTGCCTATTTTTGATTGGTCCATTATGTGCTCCTCAAATCGTACCGACCAAAACGGGCAACCAGAGCAGCAGCGAAATAGAATGAAGCACCATTGGAAAGGAAAAAGAAAAAAGTCGGGTGGGTGATGTCGGGGACATAACCGGAGTGACGTAGGACTATACAAAGGGGACAGCTTTTGTTAAATATATATTTTAAATATATTGTTTTATTTTCTTCTCCTACGTGAATACCTACCTATCTACCTGAAAAATGGATTAGTTTACTGTTTACTCTTTATGAATATGTTGATGGTTCTAAAAAGAACCTTTGGTGTTGTGTTTTTGTTATCACTCGATATTCCCATCTTGTTCGGTTAAACCTTCCTGTTTAGCTATTGCGTTTGCCACTCGCCACAGCTTTCACAGTTGGAAAATTTATTCCCATCCAGCTTGTGACATATTGTTCAGTAAATTACATTTAATGCGACGTGCCGGAGAAACACTTTGCCACTCACTGAAACTAATTGTTGCCTTGATGAGCGCCGAACCGAAGCTGCTCTGTTCTTGATGCGGGTTTTCTGATTGTCGTGAGCAGCTTTGCAAGCCAACTCGAGCACTCCGACGGCCGAAACTCTATAATCGTTGTTAGGTATACTGGTGCTCCGGCACCAATCCGTTCGGCCTAGTTACCCTTGCGGAGCAATCAGTGAATGCGACCAACAGGGAACTGGAGACCTGCACGGTTCGAGTGAGACTTTGCCTTTCCTTAACTTGTCCTCCTTTGTTACGTCCACGATGCCGATGCCGTACAACCACACGGGTTTACGGTTTGAAAGAAAATAAGATATTTTGTTGGGGTCCGCGTGTTTATTACTCTAGCGGTACACACTCACAGGATAGAGACAAATCGGCAGACTCAGCCAGAGGGGCGAGTCCAACGAGACGAACGAATGAACGTTAAAAGGGAGCGATTGCAAAAAAATACATTCATTACGATTTGTTCGCTCGTTGGATTCACATGCAGGCTAATAAGGGTCCTTTTCAGGATCACAAAATTATCTTCAATCTAAAGAGTTTATTGTTTTGTTATCACTCGATATCCCCATCTTGTTCGGCTAAACATTCCTGTTTAGCGATTTGTTGCCACTCGCCACAGCTTTCACAGTTGGAAAATTTCTTCCCATCCAGTTTTGTGACATGTTGTACAGTAAATTACATTCAATGCGACGTGCCGAAGCGCCACTCAGTGTCGCATTGGAGGCGATTTTAACCTGTAATGGAACATTTGCGATGACAGTGGACAGTGTCGACTTTCAATGTGGGGTCATAATTTGGATCTCTATGTTCACAAATGTCCAACTGTCGCATTACATGTTCGCTAAATGTCGAACTAATTGTAAATTACTGTACTTTCAATCTGGAAACAATTTAAGAATTGATGAAAATTGAATAAAGGGTGTGTCACATCAAATTGCATCACGGAAAAAACGCTGTAGAAATTTAATTTTTAGGAATTATATCTTCAGCTTTCGCTTATAATCAGATAAGAGTGTATAGATCACGTTGGCCATGCTTCACTGTCAATTTTTCGTAAATTTGGAAAAATGTCGTCGAACGAAAAAGAGCGTCGTGAATTAATCCTGTGCACTCATTTCGAGAATCCGGAGTTGTCACATCGGGACATCGGTAAGATGCTGGGAATCGTCCAATCCACGGTCAGCAGAGTACTAAAACGATACTTCGAGAACCTAACCATCGACCGAAAGGTGAAGAACGGCAAAAATGAATGCTCCGTCAGTGAAAAAGATCACAAGTGCGTAGTTAAGCAGTTTAGACGTGATCCGAGAAGTTCGGTCCGGGATGTCGCCAATAAGCTGAATTTGTCAAGTTCATTCGTCCAGCGGACCAAGCAGCGGGAGGGCCTGCGTACATACAAGGTTCAGAAGGCTCCTAACCGCGACGAAAGGCAAAACATGGTGGAGCCCGCGAGTCCGGAAACTGTACACCGAAATGCTGACGAAGCCGCATTGCCTGGTAATGGACGACGAAACCTACGTCAAAGCGGACTTTCGTCAGCTGCCGGGCCTGTTGTTCTTCTCCGCAGAGGACAAATTCAGCGTTCCGGAGGAGATTCGCAAGCAGAAAATATCCAAGTTTGCCAAAAAGTACATGGTGTGGCAAGTGATCTGCTCTTGCGGAAAGCGGAGCGCCCCCTTCGTGATGACCGGCACGGTAAACGGGCAGGTTTACCTTAAGGAGTGCCTACAGAAGCGCTTACTACCACTATTGAAGCAGCTCGAGGGCCCGACCATCTTCTGGCCGGATCTCGCTTCGTGCCACTATTCAAAGGACGTGTTGGAGTGGTACGAAGCCAACGGGGTCACCTTCGTGCCAAAGGAAATGAACCCGTCCAACGCGCCGGAGCTTCGCCCAATAGAGAAATATTGGGCGATTATGAAGCAGGCCCTCCGGAAGAACCCAAAAGTTGTCAAATCGGAGGCGGACTTCAAGAGAAAATGGATTTCTGTTCAAAAAAAAAACTGACGTTGTACAGAACCTTATGGACGGGGTAAAGAGGAAGGTGCGAGCATACGGGCTTGAGCTCGAAGTATGAATAAAAAGAAAATGCCAAAAGTTGTTTAATAGTTTTTATTTTACTGTCTAAAATTTTCAAAAGGATCGGTCTACTGGGCGATTTCTACAGCGTTTTTTCCGTGATGCAATTTGATGTGACACACCCTTTAATCAGGAAAGTCCCCAACTATCAATAAGCTCAGAACAACTGCTAAATTCACATACTCATCAGATCCTGGCAAACAAATTAAGAAAAAATCAATTTGTGTTTTATTATTATTTTGGATAATGTTTTAGAAAGCATTGAACTGTATTTCCTAAACTCTTTTTTGGAAGGTTTAATGTCCCTGAAAAGCGCCTTGTTTTATGGAATGGTTCCAATTTAGAAAACTTTGTACTCGTGGTTTTGAAAAAAAACCATTTCGAACGCCCTCGATGCCGCCTTGTTCTGGATTTGCCACCAAAGCAGTTTGTATAAAGAACAAACTTTTTTCTTCTGCTACCTGATGCCGTTTTGCGATTGCGTTCGCCAGTCGCCACTCGCTGCAACTGCCTGTTGTCTTGATGTCCACCGAACCGAATGTGTTCTGTTCCGAATGCGGGTTTTCTTATCGTCGCGAGCAGCTTTGCCAGCTAACTCGATCACTTCGGCGGCCGAAACTATATAACGCCGACTAGGTGGACTGGTGCACTGGTACTAACGCGCTCGGCCTAGCTACCCTTGCGGGGAACTTCAGATCAACACGATTCGAGCGGGATTTTGCCTTCCCCTTCACTTTTCCTCCTTTACCATGTCCAGACATGGCTGCTTGGGTTGGTTTGTTGATGTGTTGTGATGCGAACCGATGTGGTGTACGGTTTGAATGAGAATGATCGTTACGGCAGCGGAGCGGGGATTTTTAAGCTGACTGGCTGGCTCGAGAATTACGCATGTGTGAGACTGCGACCAATGTTTCGTTCATTTTCTTCTTTTTCCTTTCCAATCGTGCTTCATTCTATTTCGCTGCTGCTCTGGTTGCCCGTTTTGGTCGGTACGATTTGAGGAGCACAAAATGGACCAATCAAAAATGGGCACATAGTGCATTTTGACAATGCTTGATATTTCACAATTATTCAATTATTTATCTCAAGAAAAATGAAATGTTATTCGTTATGATAGATGCGTAGATATATTTCCTATCAATTGATGCAAAAACCTTTGCGATCTATTGAGAAATGCTCGAGTATTAAGCGTTCCAAATCTTGCATTTTTTCCTACTTGTTCAGTGCCTAGATTTCCATTTCACCCCCTATATCTTCCGGTTAGACATAGTCCTACGTCAAAAAATGAACGAAACATTGGTCGCTGTCTCACACATGCGTAATTCTCGAGCCAGCCAGTCAGCTTAAAAATCCCCGCTCCGCTGCCGTAACGATCATTCTCATTCAAACCGTACACCACATCGGTTCGCATCAAAACACTTCAACAAACCAACCCAAGCAGCCATGTCTGGACATGGCAAAGGAGGAAAAGTAAAGGGAAAGGCAAAATCCCGCTCGAACCGTGTTGATCTGGAGTTCCCCGCAAGGGTAGCTAGGCCGAGCGCGTTAGTACCAGTGCACCAGTCCACCTAGCCGGCGTTATATAGTTTCGGCCGTCGAAGTGATCGAGTTGGCTGGTAAAGCTGCTCGCGACGATAAGAAAACCCGCATTCAGAACAGAACACATTCGGTTCGGTGGACATCAAGACAACAACAGGCAGTTGCAGCGAGTGGCAAACGCAATCGCAAAACGCCACTCGCTGCAACTGCCTGTTGTTGTCTTGATGTGTTCTGTTCTGGATGCGGTTTTTCTTATCGTCGCGAGCAGCTTCACCAGCCAACTCCATCACTTCGGCGGCCGAAACTATATAACGCCGGCTAGGTGGACTGGTGCACTGGTACTAACGCGGTCGGCCTAGCTACCCTTGCTGAGCAATTGGCAGATACACCTACGAGGAACTAGACACCTGCACGATTCGAGTGGGACTCTGCCTTTCCCTTAACTTGTCCTCCTTTGTTACGTCCACGATGCCGATGCCGTACAACCACACGGGTTTACGGTTTGAAAGAAAATAAGATATTTTTTTGGGGTCCGCGTGTTTTATACTCTAGCGGTACACACTCACAGGATAGAGACAAATCGGCAGACTCAGCCAGAGGGGCGAGTCCAACGAGACGAACGAATGAGCGTTAAAAGGGAGCGATGGCAAAAAAAATACATTCATTACGATTTGTTCGCTCGTTGGATTCACATGCAGGCTAAAAAGGGTCCTTTTCAGGATCACAAAATTATCTTCAATCTAAAGAGTTTATTGTTTTGTTGTCACTCGATATTCCCATCTTGTTCGGCTAAACCTTTCTGTTTAGCGATTGCGTTTGCCACTCGCCACAGCTTTCACAGTTGGAAAATTTCTTCCCATCCAGCTTTGTGACATGTTGTACAGTAAATTACATTCAATGCGACGTGCCGAAGCGCCACTCAGTGTCGCATTGGAGGCGATTTTAACCTGTAATTGAACATTTGCGATGACAGTGGAACAGTGTCGACTTTCAATGTGGGGTCATAATTTGGACCCCGAACTCTATGTTTACAAACATGTCCATCTAAATAAGTCGCATTACATGTCCGTCCAATTAGCTAAATGTCGAACTAATTGTAAATTACTGTACTTTCAATCTGGAAACAATTTAAGAATTGGTGAAAATTGAATAATCAGGAAAGTCCCCAACTATCAATAAGCTCAGAACAACTGCCAAATTCACATATTCATCATATCCTGGCAAATAAATTATGAAAAAATCAATTTGTGTTTTATTATTATTTTGGATAATGTTTTAGAAAGCATTGAAATGTATTTCCTAAACTCTTTTTTGGAAGGTTTAATGGCCCTGAAAAGCGCCTTGTTTTATGGAATGATTCCAATTTAGAAAACTTAGTACTCGTGGTTTTGAAAAAAGCCATTTCGAACGCCCTCGATGCCGCCTTGTTCTGGATTTGCCACCAAAGCAGTTTGTATAAAGAATAAACTTTTTTCTTCTGCTATTTGATGCCGTTTTGCGATTGCGTTTGCCACTCGCCACTTGCTGCAACCGCCTGTTGTTGTCTTGATGTGTTCTGTTCCGAATGCGGTTTTTCTTATCGTCGCGAGCAGCTTTACCAGCCAACTCGATCACTTCGGCGGCCGAAACTATATAACGAAGGCTAGGTGGACTGGTGCACTGGTACTAACGCGCTCGGCCTAGCTACCCTTGCTGAGCAATTGGCGGATACACCTACGGGGAACTGCACACCTGCACGGTTCGAGTGGGACTTTTCCTTTCCCTCAACTTGTCCTCCTTTGTTACGTCCACGATGCCGATGCCGTACAACCACACAGGTTTACGGTTTGAAAGAAAATATGATATTTTCTTCTTCTTCTTTTTGGTTTTAAGAGGGTTTAAACTTTTCAGTTCATTCGCCTCTAGCTCTGAGAAGAGCCATTGAGCACCAGTCTTGAGGAGACTGGTGGAAAAAGAAGAAAAAACCATATTCAGCGGACCTGTCTGCTCAGATGTAAAACCGGACGAAGGCAGGAAAGGATCCTATGCCATATAAGATGTTTAATATAAGCTGTAACGTAATTGTATTGTTATTAATTAGTACCAAAGCGGCGACGAAGCATCGTAGAACCAAGCTCTAGAACAAAGGGAAAGGGACGGAGGTGGGGGGGGGGTGGTTGAAAAAGGAAAGGAATGGTAAGGAGAAGGGGTGGGATGGAGTGGGAAGGAATGATGTGATGTTGGGTGATTTATAAATGTAGTTAGTTTAATGGTGTTAGTAAAATGCTGGATAAGTATGAATTAGTGTGGTTAGAATTGAGTAAATAAAATAATAATATGTTTGAAAGGTATGCTGTTTGATTATATAGTACTGCTGCATATGCTGGAAAAAGTTAATTTGTGAGTTATATATGGAAGATGTTTATGTTTATGTATTTTTATTTGTTTTAGTATTTTTGTATGTTATATGTTTATAGATGCATACACATACATACGCCATTTTTGTTAGATTTGTAATTTTGTACATAAACCTGTGCATGCATGCGCATGTACATGCATACATATATATACATTTTATTTACTTATATCTACATGTATATGCATACGCGGCGGTGAAGTGACTAACTGAAATAAGAGTGTATTTTAGATTTTACCAAAGAAGCCGGTTTCTTTCAGAAACGCAATCAAATTGGTTTCCTGTGTCTCGTCTCTACTGAGAATGTCTCGGAGACTCTGACCTATATTGTGTCGGACACGAGCATCTTTGGTGTGTTGGCATTCTAGTAGAAGATGCCTAACTGAAACTTGGGCTGAGTTACATGCGCAAAGTGGTCTTTCGGTTTTCTTCATTAGGTGTGAGTGTGTGAAAAAAGTGTGTCCAATTCGAAGACGGGTTAGCACCCGTCTTTCTTTGCTGTTGTTTTGATCAAACCAAGGAAGCGTGGTATTTTTGATTTGATGGAGATGGGTGGGAGGGCTATTTAACCAGCCTATGTTCCAGCTTTCGCGAATTTGCTGTTTGACCCAGCGAACTATATCAGTTCGAGGACAGGGTATAACTGGTGGTTCCATTTTGCTACCCTTACCGGCCAGTTTGTCTGCGGCTGTGTTTCCGAGGATTCCGGAATGACCAGGAACCCAACAGTAGGAGATGTTTTTTTCTGAAGCAGCCTCTTCTGTCTGTATTATCCATGGGTGTTTACTGTTTCCACTGAGCAGGTCTTGAAGACAGCTGGCTGAATCGGAGAAAATTACCGTAGGAAGGTGATCATGGGTACACTCTTGTGTAGCTATTAATAGAGCAAAAGCTTCCGCACTGAAGATGGAGCATTGCGGTGGAAGAGAAAAGCTACCGGTGTATCTGTTCTCGAAAATTCCACACCCAACTCCATCGGAGTTAACAGAACCGTCTGTGTAGACCTGGTGTTTGTTTTGAAAGTGAGTAGCCGTGAGATGGTTGAAGCAGGCTTTAATTTTTGGTGGAGGGTCGCCTGCACGGACAGTCTTGAGAAGATCAAGATTCACGTTCGGCGGTATGACGTTCCATTTTCTTCCCGTGGCAGTTGAAAGTGCACATATATCGGGAAGGTTTTGGTTCGTGAGGTCTTTGAACCAATTTATTGCTCGAATTACTGATGGTGCATTGGGGTCATTGTCAGGAAGTGAAAGTTGTCGGATGGCTTTGCCTGTGATGATTCTTGTTACAAGGTGTTTGAAAGGCAGATGACCACTTTCCGCCATAACAGCAAGAGTGGGGCTTGTGGTGAAGGCTCCTGTTGCTAGCTTTATTGCTTTGTTGTAGATGGGTTCAATGGCGTTGAGTACTCTGTCCCCACCACGGCTGAAGATGCCTACTCCGTAAAGGATTTGGGGGATCAACCAGATATTGATGATTTTAAGCAGTGTTTCTCTGTGTCCAGAGGATAAACTTCCTGTAATGGATTTGAGGATATTCATTTTCCTGCTGGTGGCTTTTTTGACCAATTGAGCATGATGTAAAAAGTTAAGCCTGGTATCGAAGGTTACGCCCAGTATTCTTAGTGTTCTCTTCTGAGGGATTTCGGTTTGATTAAGCTTTAGGGCGGATTTCTTTTTGAGTGTTTTGCCAATGTGAATGAATCGGGATTTTTCTGGCGAAAATTGGAATCCTATGTGTTGGGCCCAGTTTTGTATGGAATCAATTGTACTTTGAAGTCTCTTTCTCTGTGCTAGCCCAAAGCCACTGACAGAGACAAGAGTGATATCATCAGCATAAACAAAAATGTTTATACTGTCGGGAATTAATTCAAAAATAGGTTGCATGGCAACATTGAAGAGTGTTGGAGAAAGGACTGAACCTTGGGGAAACCCGTTTTCAAGAATTTTCAATGAAGACTTGTGATTGTTGATGATTGTTTTAAAGGTTCTGTTTTCCAGAAACCCTTTGATGAAGAAGCCTAATCTACCACGAACCCCCCAGTTGAAAAGATTTTTCAGAACTGGGTACCTCCATGCTCGATCGAAGGCCTTGCTAAGATCGAGTGATACAACATCTGCGTGCAGATTACTTTCAGCGGCGTCGTCTAGGACTTTTTCGAGAGCTACGAGGCAGTCTTCTGTACTTTTACCCGCGCGGAAGGCAAATTGTCTAGGGTCGAGCAGCTTGTTTGACTCTAAAAAGGTCGTTAAGCGCCGGTTGATAATTTTTTCCATGATTTTACCGACGCAACTCAGAAGGGTAATGGGACGGAAGTTGTCCAGCAGGTGATTATTCTTGTCTGGTTTAGGCAGAGAGACCATTAGGCCCTCTTTCCAGCAATTTGGGAAAATTCCACTGTTCCATACATTGTTGAAAAGTTTTAAAAGAACTTTTTTCCCAAGATAGGGTAGGTTTTTCAGCATTGGGTAGCTGATGTCATCTGGTCCAGTGGAGCCGCGTGTTGTTTTGTTTAAGGCCCATTCTAGTTCTTTGAGGGAAATAGTTTTGTTGAAGTCAAAATTTGCGTCGGTGTTAAAATCAATGGGGATTTTTTCGCATTCTGCCTTGCGGGTTTGGAAGGTGGTATCGAAGCTTTGGTTGGATGAGGTGGAGGCAAAAAAATCTCCGAAAGCCTCTGCTATAGTTTTCCGATCATTTGTATAATGACCGGCAATTAGAAGGTTGTATTCATTGTTCCTTTTTTTGCCATGAAGCCTGCCAATTTTGCTCCATAATTCCTTTGACGACGTGTTAGGATTAATATCATTGACGAATTTAATCCAGCTGTTATGCTTGGCTGTTTTAATAATAGCTCTAGCATTGTTGCGAGCCCTTTGGAATTTCTCTAGCAGAGTGTGCTTAGATGGGTTATCCGGGTGGGCCTTTCTTAGCTTGCGTAAGGCTTTTCTTCTGTCTTTGATGGCTGTATTTACTTCAGGTGTCCACCATGGGACGCATTTTCTACCAGGATTTCCGCTGGTTCTAGGAATGTGTCGTATTGCAACCTCAAGGACGGCTTGGGAAAAGTCCTCGGGTGTCCAATCTTGTTTGGCTGAGAGGCAGCTTTCAATGTCACATTGATAGCCAGCCCAGTTTGCATATTCAAATTTCCATCTAGGCCTTGTTGAAACTTCTGGAGAAGGTTGGCCAAGGGAAATACATATTGGGAGATGATCGCTGTTGCAGCAATCATCGTGAGTGTTCCATGAAAGCTTTGAACAAAGTTGAGGGGATATGATGGTGAGATCTATGGCCGAAGAAGAGCCAGAAGCAGAATTGATTCTGGTGTGTTGGCCGTTGTTCAGAAAAGTGAGAGTATTATCGGAGAGAAAATCCTCTAAAATGGACCCTCTTCGATTGAGGTATGAGCATCCCCAGGCATACGAGTGAGCATTGAAATCACCCATAAGGAGAACTGGGGAGGGAAGTTGGTTGAGAAGATGTTCCAGTTGACCCCGTAGAGGAGCCACATCGGACGTAGGAGAAATGTATATGCTGGCTACTGTGATTGGAAACGGAAGGTTTATGCGTATTGCCACTGCTTGTAGAGCGGTGTTAACGGGGAGAAAATTGTGGGGGGTGCCGATTTTTATTGAAGTTGCAACCCCGTTGAATGAAGGGTTGGGTCCTTCTTTGAAATAAGTGGTGTAACCTTTGATAGAATCTTTGTGAAAATTTTTCTGCGTCATAGTCTCTTGAAGAGCTATGATTGTGGGATTATATTTATAAATTAATGTTTGTAATTCCGGAAAATTTCTTTGGAGACTTCGAATGTTCCATTGAATAGCTAGTTTGCTCGTTGAAGTGAATGTATTGACGAGTAAGGTGGATCTTATTTCCCCTTTGAAGGGGTGCTGTTCTTTCCGGATTTCTTGTCATTTTTGTTTGGGGTGGAGGAAGTTAGTGTTTTTGTCGTTTTCTTGTTGTTGTTTTGTGTGTTGTTGTTTTGTGTATTGTTATTGTGTGTGTTGTTGTTTTGTGTGTTGGTGTTTTGTGTGTTTTGGTTTTGTGTGTTATTTTGTGTGTTGTTTTTTTGTGGTGTGGTTTCCGTTGATTCCTGATTGTTTCGTGTCTTCTTTCTTTGTTTCTCTTTATTTTGTCGAAGTTCATCTTCCGAGGTTTTTAGCTCCTCTGAAGATGTGTCTTTGGAAGATATCTTCCTTTTGGTTTTCCTTGGAGCCTCAGAGATTGCCATAGAAACATCGGAATCATATTCTGATTCGGTGGTCGAGGTATCAGATTCGGACATAGTAGTGTCAACTGTGGATGGAGTACTTTCGCGACTTGTTGCCGGACTGTTTTCAGCTGAAACGCAACTACATTTGCACTTGTTGCAGCTAGCAGTCGGTTTTTGAATAATATTTAGCCTGTCTTGTAGGACACTTGAATATGAAGGTCCATTATTTTTAATGTTGTAAAGATCCTTGGCTTGTTTATATGAAATGCCTTGATCTATTCTAATCTTGGTTATTCCGTTTTCTTTTAGCCATGTTGGGCACTTCCTGCTTGAAGAGGAGTGGTCCCCTTGGCAATTAATGCAGTGGGCGACATCGTTACATATTTTAATTTCTGTGCCATGTTCTTTGCCGCAATTTCGACAGAGTGGATTCTCGCGTTGGCATCGTTTCGACGTATGTCCAAAGCGGAAGCACTTGAAACATTGCATCGGGTTCGGGTAAAAATTCCGAGTTCCGATGCGAAGGAATCCAAATAAAATTACTTCTGGGATCACTGTCCCACGAATGGTAAGAATAAGGGTAGCTGTGGGGATAACTATATTGTTTTCCTTCCTAGTGATCCGCTTAACTTCGATCACTTGTTGGTCGGCAAGTTCAGTGAGAATTACTGATTCAGGTATTTCAATCACTTCACGGCATGTGACAACGCATTTGCGTTGATTTAATGTTGGGTGATATATTACCTCAACAGGTGTTTTATCGATGAGTTCATTTATTAAGAGGAGCTTACCGATGGTGTCCTCGTCTCTGGCCGTTAAGATGTACTGCGTTCTCTTCTTATCGTCCTTTGATGGTCGGGCGTTGTTTTTATCAAAATCTTTCACGAAATTGGCGATGGTTTTGCTCACAACAAATGGGTTGGATGGTAACACATGATCTCCTGTAGCACGCAAGAGTAAAATTTGAAGATTACCGTTCAGAGGGTCAACCCACTCTGGAGCGGTACGTTGAGTCGGCTTTCCTTGGTAAAAATTTGTAGCCCGGCCTCCCGGAGGCCCGGAGCTACTGGACGCCATGATATTGCCTAGCTACACCCTGGGTATAGCCGGCAGAATGGTTTCGGTTTACACAAACCTCACAAAACACTATTCGGATGTGTGCGAGAAAACGTTTAACACACTCAATGGAGAAAAACGAAATAGCCCAAAACTGATTAACTGTAACGCGAAAATTTGGAAAAAACGTACTAAAATTTTTCAGTCGTATACACTTTCAGTTCAATCACTTCACCGTTGTAATTCGTTTGCGTATATTCACGCTATGTATTATTTGGTTCTAAACACTAAAAGAGGCACTATGAGGGTAGCGTCAGTGACGCCACGAAAGCGCGCGCTTTTTCCGGCAAGCCGGTGAGCGCCCGCTTTCCACGGTCGAAACGAGCTGATGCCTTCTCCTATTCGCCTTCTGCTTCCACGCCAAATGAATCCGCTTCAAAATCGCCAACGGGAGACGTCCCAGTCTGCTGTCCAAAACGCCAAAACGCCGAGCTGAAAAAGACGACCTTCTCGGTCGGAGGTAAAAATCAGTATGAATTTTTGAATATGATATTTTTTTGGGGTCCGCGTGTTTTATACTCTAGCGGTACACACTCACAGGATAGAGATAAATCGGCAGACTCAGCCAGAGGGGCGAGTCCAACGAGACGAACGAATGAGCGTTAAAAGGGAGCGATGGCAAAAAAATACATTCATTACGATTTGTTCGCTCGTTGGATTCACATGCAGGCTAAAAAGGGTCCTTTTCAGGATCACAAAATTATATTCAATCTAAAGAGTTTATTGTTTTGTTATCACTCGATATCCCCATCTTGTTCGGCTGAACCTGTTTAACGATTTGTTGCCACTCGCCACAGCTTTCACAGTTGGAAAATTTCTTCCCATCCAGCTTTGTGACAGTAAATTACATTCAATGCGACGTGCCGAAGCGCCGCTCAGTGTCGCATTGGAGCCGATTTTAACCTGTAATTGAACATTTGCGATGACAGTGGAACAGTGTCGACTTTCAATGTGAGGACATAATTTGGACCCCGAACTCTATGTTTACAAAAATGTCCATCTAAATAAGTCGCATTACATGTCCGTCCAATTAGCTAAATGTCGAACTAATTGTAAATTACTGTACTTTCAATCTGGAAACAATTTAAGAATTGGTGAAAATTGAATAATCAGGAAAGTCCCCAACTATCAATAAGCTCAGAACAACTGCCAAATTCACATACTCAACAGATCCTGGCAAATAAATTATGAAAAAATCAATTTGTGTTTTATTATTATTTTGGATAATGTTTTAGAAAACATTGAACTGTATTTCCTAAACACTTTTTTGGAAGGTTTAATGGCCCTGAAAAGCGCCTTGTTTTATGGAATGGTTCCAATTTAGAAAACTTAGTACTCGTGGTTTTGAAAAAAACCATTTCGATAAGTTTGTATAAAGAACAAACTTTTTTCTTCTGCTACTTGATGCCGTTTTGCGATTGCGTTTGCCACTCGCCACTCGCTGCAACTGCCTGTTGTCTTGATGTCCACCGAACCGAATGTGTTCTGTTCCGAATACGGGTTTTCTTATCGTCACGAGCAGCTTTGCTAACTCGATCACTTCGGCGGCCGAAACTATATAACGCCGGCTAGGTGGACTGGTGCACTGGTACTAACGCGCTCGGCCTAGCTACCCTTGCGGGGAACTCCATATCAACACGGTTCGAGCGGGATTTTGCCTTTCCCTTCACTTTTCCTCCTTTACCATGTCCAGACATGGCTGCTTGGGTTGGTTTGTTGATGTGTTGTGATGCGAACCGATGTGGTGTACGGTTTGAACGAGAATGATCGTTACGGCAGCGGAGCGGGGATTTTTAAGCTGACTGGCTGGCTCGAGAATTACGCATGTGTGAGACTGCGACCAATGTTTCGTTCATTTTGACGTAGGACTACGTCTAACCGGAAGATATAGGGGGTGAAATGGAAATCTAGGCACTGAACAAGTAGGAAAAAATGCAAGATTTGGAACGCTTATAACTCGAGCATTTCTCAATAGATCGCAAAGGTTTTTGCATCAATTGATAGGAAATATATCTACGCATCTATCATAACGAATAACATTTCATTTTTCTTGAGATAAATAATTGAATAATTGTGAAATATCAAGCATTGTCCAAATGCACTATGTGCCCATTTTTGATTGGTCCATTTTGTGCTCCTCAAATCGTACCGACCAAAACGGGCAACCAGAGCAGCAGCAAAATAGAATGAAGCACGATTGAAAAGGAAAAAGAAAAAAATGAACGAAACATTGGTCGCAGTCTCACACATGCGTAATACTCGAGCCAGCCAGTCAGCTTAAAAATCCCCGCTCCGCTGCCGTAACGATAATTCTTTGTGTGGACACCGACTGGACAACATCGTTGCTGGACGAGCTGGACGGCGAGGGATCGAGTGCCTTTCTCAAGGCAAGAGGGTGGAGGTGGTAGCGCTGGAGTAGAGTAATAGAGTAGAGTAGAGTTTTCAAAGGGCCTTTCTCAAGGCTAGAGACGAATGAACTGCAAAAGTTTAAAGTCTCTATAATACAATACCTTACCTTACCTTACCTTACCGTAACGATCATTCTCATTCAAACCGTATACCATATCGGTTCGCATCACAACACATCAATGAACCAACCCAAGCAGCCATGTCTGGACATGGCAAAGGAGGAAAAGTGAAGGGAAAGGCAAAATCCCGCTCGAACCGTGTTGGTCTCGAGTTCCCCGCAAGGTTGCTAGGCCGAGCGCGTTAGTACCAGTGCACCAGTCCACCTAGCCGGCGTTATATAGTTTCGGCCGCCGAAGTGATCGAGTTAGCTGGCAAAGCTACTCGCGACGATAAGAAAACCCGCATTCGAAACAGAACACATTCGGTTCGGTGGACATCAAGACAACAGGCAGTTGCAGCGAGTGGCGAGTGGCGAGTGGCATACGCAATCGCAAAACGGCAGCTGGTAGCAGAAGAAAAAAGTTTGTTCTTTATACAATCTGCTTTGGTGGCAAATCCAGAACAAGGCGGCATCGAGGGCGTTCGAAATGGTTTTTTTTCAAAACCACGAGTACTAAGTTTTCTAAATTGGAACCATTCCATAAAACACGGCGCTTATCAGGGCCATTTAACCTTTCAAAAAAGAGTTTACGAAATACAGTTCAATGCTTTCTAAAATAATATCCAAAATAATAATAAAACACAAATTGATTTTTTCATAATTTGTTTGCCAGGATCTGATGAGTATGTGAATTTGGCAGTTGTTCTGAGCTTATTGATAGTTGGGGACTTTCCTGATTATTCAATTTTCACCAATTCCTCAATTGTTTCCAGATTGAAAGTACAGTAATTTACAATTAGTTCGACATTTAGCTAAATTGGACGGACATGTAATGCGACATATTTAGTTGGACATTTTTGTAAACATAGAGATCCAAATTATGACCCCACATTGAAAGTCGACACTCTACCACTGCCATCGCAAATGTTCAATTACAGGTTAAAATCGCCTCCAATGCGACAGAGAGCGGGCTTCGTCACGTCGCATTAAATGTAATTTACTGTACAACATGTCCCAAGCTGGATGGTAAGAGATTTTCCAACTGTGAATCCTGTGGCGAGTGGCAGACGCAATCGCTAAACAGGAAGGTTTAGCCGAACAAGATGGGGATATCGAGTGATAACAAAACAATAAACTCTATAGATTGAAGATAATTTTGTGATCCTGAAAAGGACCCTTTTTAGCCTGCATGTGAATCCAACGAGCGAACAAATCGTAATAAATGTATTTTTTTGCCATCGCTGCCTTTTAACGCTCTTTCGTTCGTCTCGTTGGACTCGCCCCTTTGGCTGAGTCTGCCGATTTGTCTCTATCCTGTGAGCGTGTACCGCTAGAGTACAAAAGGCACGGATCCGCTGAAAAATATATCATTCTCTTTCAAACCGTAAATCAGTGTGGTTGTATGGCATCGTTTCACATCACATCGTATCAACGGATTGGTGCCGGAGCACCATTATACCCAATAGCGGTTATAGAGTTTCGGCCGCCGGAGTGCTCTAGTTGGCTTGCAAAGCTGCTCACAACAATAAAAAACCCGCCTACAGAACAGAGCACATTCGGTTCGGTGGCAACAATAGTTTCAGCGAGTGGCAAACGCAATCGCAAAACGGAAGCAGGTAGAAGAAGGAAAAAGTTTGTTTATACAGACTGCTTTGGTGGTAAAACCAGCCACCGTAAAACACGGCGCTTTTAAGGGCCATTAAACCTTTCGAAGAAGAGTTATTGAAAGTTTTGACGTAGGACTACGTCTTTCATTTCTATACCGGGGTGTAAAACCAATGTTTCGAGAACGAAAGCGTTACGCTGGAGACCGAGATTTTGAGCGTTAATAGCTCCTAAACAACTGAACGAAATGGTATGATAAACACTTCATTTGAAAGATAAAATGTCTACGCGTCATATACTTGTTACTTTTTGATCCAAAAACTTGTTTCAATAGTCTTAAAATTGCTTTCAAAACAGGCTATTGAAATCACCAATCGGTATATAAGCGAGCGCCGCTCGTAAACCCACTCAGTTATGATTGAACAGCGATTGGAGCATGTTGTCGCTGTTGTTGTGAAGCTAATTTCGTTTATCATGAAAACGCTGATGAACGGTGTCACCAAGAGCCTGTTTGTGCACCTAAGGCCAAAAGGGAATCCATCAGGAGGAGAGTGATGCCACGGTTCCGCTTGAAACATCGGAGCAGCCGCCGCACACACACACACACACATACACGCGCGGAAAAATAATCTGCCAGTTCCCCTGGGAATTGAAAAATACATTCATGCGAAAGAGTTTATTTTAATGTTTTCTATCCATGTAACACTGCAACCAAATACATTTGGTTTTGTTATTTTTCAATCAATCGCAATTAACAGGAAAGCTTTTGAATATTTTTCTCCCCATCATGAAAAACGGAAAATGTTTCACATCGCGAAAATCAAGTCATTTTCGAGCGATTATTTGCTTTCTACTCATATAATGCTGCGACCAAATACATTTCGTTTTGGATTTTTTCAATCAAGTGCGATCAACGTAAGACCACGTCTTTCGGCAATTTATTAGACGTGCAATGAATCTTTAGGAATTCCCGCTCTACGCGCACTGGCAAACAATGTTTACTCAACAATTTCTCAAACGAGAAATGGGTGTTGTGAGAAAGGATTAGCGAACGCGAAAACGACAAACGGGAGAAAGATACGTTTGGAGGTTGAAGGAAATTGGCAGAAAACTTCTTCATTCTATCATTCAAATAATGTGATTCATACCACATCGTTTTGCCAGAAAGGGATTATTAATGTTCAAAGGAGGAATCGAGTCCTCCGAGGAAATTACCCAGCGCAATTTAGAGTCGACTATCGATTGCGGCATTCGTACACAAATAATTTTATAATGCAGTTTCACCAAAGTGATTTCTTCGGATATATTCACTACATCATGTCATGTATTTCATATTCTTCATTAAGAAATCCATATCCATGGCACCTATCGGTAACGAATTATTATCGAAACCACGATTTTCGCTAAATGCTCCTTTCAGTTCGGCCTGTAAAAAACTTTTCTGAACTCTAATCCATCAAATTTGGAGCCCTGAAAAGGGCCGTTGATTATATGCTAAGCTAATATAGCACGCTCTCCTCGGATACGATGGGCCAGCTGGATGTCCTTGGGCATGATGTGACGCGTTTTGCATGGATAGCACACAAATTGGTATCTTCGAATAAGCCTCCTGCAGCGTCATAGCCGCGGAACTTTGGAAGCGCAAGTCGGTTTTGAAGTCCTGAGCAATTCCACGATCCAAATGCTGCAAAGGTAGCTGCGGATCAGCAATTCGGTCGACTTCTGATAGCGATGAATTTCACGCAAAGTTCCCGGTCGATAGCGATGTGGCTTCTCCACCTATCCTGCTACTGGTGCGCTTATTCGAGCTGACTTCGTGTGCCTTACCACCGAATGACTAACGAGCTGTCTGCGAAAGACTAACGAGCTCGAGTCCTCACGGTGCGAGAGTAAAGTAAGAAATGAACGAAAGCAAAGGAAGCGTCATTTTATAAACCATAAAAGTATAGAATCTAAATCCCACCCTTATTATATTCGTGAGTATACAGTAAGCTTATACAATAAAGTGGGTGGGGTTTACATTCGATTCAAGGTGCTACTGACATTCAACCGATTCGGTCGTGTTTTTAGCGCCCTTGTAAAAGAGTACGGAAAAATAGGAGTTTTCTCGCACAACTAATCAAATGCTTAGAGCAGCCTTTCTGAAGGCTTGATTAGTCCTAAATACAAATTGATTTTCAGCATCGCAACCCGAGGATAGCAGAAGAGGATATCAACAAACGTTCACTGCGGTGGCGGTGCTCACCGGTTCGCCGGAAAAAGCGCGCGCTTTTTCGGCGTCACCGACGCCACGCCCCCTTTTTTCTTTCGGGCAGTGTTGCCAGTTTTTTTCTGTAGTGCTAATAGTGAATCTTAATTATTAAATAAAATCTAAAAAGAAAAAAAAACAACACGCATACAAACAGTGAAGTGACTGAAGCAATTATTAGATTAAGTGTAATTTGAAATTTTCTGCACCTGTTGGTGGCTTTTCAAAGTGCTTTATCGGAACAAAGTGTGATTTTCTGGGAAAATACCCCTTAGTGAATATCCCCCATAAGGAATTTTAGTGGTTTTATATCCGTACCTGCTGACTATAACCTAGGTATAGTCAAGCAGAAGCATGGCTTCAAGTAGCTCCGGGCCTCCGGGAGGCCGGGCTACCAATTTGTACGAGGGTAAACCTACCCAACGTACTGCTCCAAGGTGGGCCGACCCACTGAACGGCAACCTTCAGATCCTGTTACTTCGTGCCACAGGAGAGAACGCGATCCCGACTAACCCGTTCGTCGTGAGTAAGACGATCGCCAACGCTGTAGGAAAAAAATACTACACAGCGCGACCGCAACGGGACGACAAAAAGAGGACGCAGTATATCCTTACGGCCAAGGACGAGGATATAATCGGTAAGCTCCTTTTAATCAACAAATTGATCGATGAAACCCCTATCGAAGTAATTTTCCACCCTACTCTAAATCAACGTAAATGCGTTGTTACTTGCCGTGATGTAATTGACATCAAAGAATCCGAACTGGTGACAGAGCTTTCCGATCAAGGTGTGATCGATGTCAAGCGAATCACCAGGAAGGAGAATAACATTGTTATTCCAACCGCTACTCTCATTTTGACAATCCGTGGAACTGTTGTTCCCGATTTTATTAACTTCGGATTTATTCGGGCTGGGACTAGAAATTTCTATCCCAACCCAATGCAATGTTTCAAATGCTATAAATTTGGACATACGAGCAAGCGATGCAAACGCGAGAACCCGCTTTGCCGAAATTGTGGACAGGAACATCCAGAACAAAAGGATGGAATTAAAACCTGCAATGCTTCAGCATTTTGCTTGAATTGCCAAGGGGACCATTCCTCTTCGAATAGGAAATGCCCCGTATGGCAAACTGAGAACAACATCACAAAATTAAGAATCGACTATGGTATCTCCTACAAAGAGGCGAAAGAAAAATACAACGGTCAAAATAATGGACCAACTTTTGCAAGTGTTCTGCAAGACAGACTCTCCAACTTGCAAAAACCAACACCCAGCTGCAACTGCAAATGCAACTGCGCCTCGGCCGCTTCGGCCTCTTCTAGCCGCGAAAGCACTCCCCCAATTGACACTACAATCGATACTTCTATGACAGAGTCGATAACCGACAGCTCAACAACGGAATCCGAATCCGAATCAGTCATTTCAATGGACACTTCTGATGTTCCAAACAAAAATAAAAATAAACGGAAAATGGCGAAAGGATCATCTTCTGATTCAGATCAAAAATCCGAAGATGAAATCCAAAATAACAAGGACAAGAAAAGAACAAAAAACGAACAAAGAACTACACCACCAACAAATAACAACACAACACCAACAAAAAACAACAACAACAACACACATCAAACAAAAAACAACAATAACAACAACAGCAACGCACATTCAACAAAAAACAACACAAACACAACAAACACTCCAAAGACTTCTACACCAAACAAAAACAACACCAATACCTCAAAGAAAGCTTCTCTTTCCAAGGGTAAAGGACCATCGAACTAATTCTCTTTGAATAGTTCAAACATACACACAATTAAGACTTAGGAATTAGAGTTAAAAACACCAACACATTCACTCCAACACAGAAATTCGGGATACAATGGAACATCAGAAGTATCCGACGAAATATTCTAGAACTGAAAATGCTTATTTCAAACTCTAATCCCACAGTCATAGCCCTTCAAGAAACTATGACTCCAAACAACTTCGATAAACACTTCATCTCAAAATATATCACATATTTCAAAGAGGGTCCCAACCCCTCAAAAAACGGAGTTGCAATCGCAATCAAAGATGGCACTCCACATGATCTTCTTCCCATTACCACTGATCTTCAGGCAGTGGTAGTGCGCATTAAACACCCCTTTCCAATCACCGTCGTTAGCATCTACATCACTAATGATTCCGATCCGAACACTCTACGCGGACAACTGGACCATCTGTTCGCCCAACTTCCCGCCCCAATCATGCTTATGGGTGATTTCAACGCCCACTCATACGCCTGGGGAGGTGCATACCTCGATCGAAAAGGATCCATCATTGAGGATTTCATATCCGACCATTCTCTTCTCCTTCTTAACAACGGCCAACACACCAGAACCCATTATTCTGGTACTACTTCAGCCATCGATCTCACTATAGTATCAGACAAACTATCTTCAAAACTTTCTTGGAACATCCACGATGATACTTGCGGAAGCGATCATTTTCCAATCTTCACCTCCTTCGGCCAAACTTCTCCAGAGTTTTCAACAAGGCCAAGATGGAAATTTGAATACGCTGACTGGGCTGGCTATCAGTTTGACATTGAAAACCGCCTCTCCGCTAAACGAGACTGGACAGCCGAGGAATTCTCCAAAGTTGTCCTAGAAGTTGCAATGGTGCACATCCCCAGAACCAGTGGCATCCCTGGCAGGAAATGTATCCCATGGTGGTCACCTGAGCTGAAGGCAGCGATCAAAGGTCGACGTAAGGCCCTACGCAAATTAAGAAAGGCCCATCCGGACAGCCCACTGAGACCCACTCTGCTTGCAGAGTTCCAAAGGGCTCGCAAAGAAGCTAAGACTGCTATCAACACAGCCAAGCACAACAGTTGGGTTAAATTCGTCAGCGAAATTAATCCCAACGCGTCAACAAAGGAGTTATGGAGTAAGATTGGCAGGCTTCATGGAAAGAAAAGAAGCAAAGAATATAATCTTCTAATTAACGGTCAATACACCAATGACCGGAAAATCATCGCCGAGGCGTTTGGAGATTGCTTTGCTTCCGCCTCCTCCAATCAAAACTACGACCAAACCTTTCTAACCCACAAAACGGAATGCGAAAGAATTCCCATCGATTTTCATACCGATGTGGAATTTGACTTCAACAAAAACCTCTCCCTCAAAGAGCTCGATTGGGTACTGAACAAAGTCAAACAAGGATCCACAGGACCTGATGACATCAGCTACCCTATGCTTAAGAATCTACCCCATCTCGGGAAAAAAGCACTTCTGAAGCTCCTCAACAAAGTCTGGGACAGTGGAACCCTCCCCAGTTGCTGGAAAGAGGGTTTAATGATCTGTATCCCGAAACCAGACATGAACAATCATCTTCTTGACAATTTCCGCCCCATCACTCTCCTAAGTTGTGTTGGGAAAGTCTTGGAAAAAATGGTCAATCGACGCTTAACGACTTTTCTAGAGTCAAATAAGCTGATTGATCCCAGACAATTCGCATTCCGTGCGGGAAAAGGTACAGAAGATTGCCTTGTAGCAATCGAAAAAATCCTAGACGACGCATCTGAAAAATTACACCACATTGATATTGTTTCCCTGGATTTATCCAAGGCCTTCGATCGGGCATGGAGGTACCCAGTGCTGAAAAGCCTTTTCGACTGGGGGATTCGTGGGAGATTAGGTCTCTTCGTTAAAAGTTTTCTAGAAAACCGGTCTTTCAAAACCGTTATTAACAACCACCAATCTTCTCCAAAAATCCCAGAAAACGGCTTCCCACAAGGCTCAGCACTTTCACCAACCCTCTTCAACATTGCCATGCAATCTCTATTCGAGATTATCCCGGACCATATAAAGGTCATAGTCTATGCAGATGACATCACTCTTATCTCTACGAGCTGCTTCGGCTTAATTCAGAGAAAGAGGCTTCAAAAAACCTTAGACTCCATCCAAAACTGGGCTCTAAAAACAGGTTTTAAAATTTCCCCGGAGAAATCCAAACACATACATATCGGAAAAGCTCTCAGAAGGAGAACCTATCTTCAGCTCAACAAAATCCCGATCCCTACAATGAGGACATTGAAAATACTAGGGGTTACTTTCGACAAGAAACTCAACTTCCTATCACATTCCCAAAAGACCAAAATAGCCACCAGAAAGAAATTGAACATCATCAAGTCTATCGCAGGCAACCTAGCCTCTGGTCATAGAAAGACGTTGCTAAATGTTGTAAATGTTTGGTTGGTCCCACAAATCCTTTACGGAATAGGCACCTTCAGCCGTGGAGGGGACAGGGTGTTAAACACCATTCAACCAATTTACAATAAAGCAATTAGGCTCGCAATTGGCGCTTTTCCCACCAGTCCCACTCTTGCTGTAATGGCAGAAAGTGGGCAACTTCCCTTCACCCACCTGGTAACAAAAGCCATCACCAATAAAGCCATCCGTCACTTGTCACTCCCCGAAAGCGACCACAATGTCCCATTAATACATAGAGCTAAAACATGGTTCAAAAATCTCACGAACAAAGATCTTCCCGATATATGTGAACGTTCATCTGCGACGGGAAGAAATTGGAACGTCAAACCGCCGAACATTAACCTTGAACTTCTCAAGACAGTTCGAGCGGGAGACCCTTCTCCAAAAGTCAAAGCCTGCTTCAATAACCTCGTTGCATCCAATTTTCAAATCAACCACCAGGTATACACAGATGGTTCAGTCAGTGCCGATGGAGTTGGATGTGGAATCTTTGAGAGTAGATACACTGGTAGCTTTTCTCTTCCACCGCAATGCTCCATCTTCAGTGCGGAAGCTTTCGCCCTTTTAATAGCTACCCAAGAATGCACCCATGAGTTTCTTCCTACCACAATATTCTCAGACTCAGCTAGCTGTCTCCACGATCTTCTGAGTGGAAACAGCAAACACCCATGGATTAAGCAAACAGAAGAGGCTGCTTCAAATAAAAACATCTCCTTCTGCTGGGTTCCTGGTCACTCAGGAATCCGTGGAAACACAGCCGCCGACATACTGGCCGGCAAGGGCAGCAAAATAGATCCCCCAGACATGCCCTGTCCTCCATCTGACATTGCCCGCTGGGTAAAACAGCAAGTCCGTGAAAGCTGGGACATAGGCTGGATAAACAGCCGTCCCACTCATCTTCATAAAATTAAAAATTCCACTCTCCCTTGGGATGACCGCCTCAATAGTAGGGAAAGGCAAGTCCTTACCCGTCTCCGAATTGGGCACACTAACTTCACCCACTCACACTTGTTCTGCAGAGCCGAAAAACCCCAATGTGCTTGCAACGAAGCTCCGGTTTCCGTTAGCCATCTTTTACTTGAATGTCAACATACCAAAGATGCTCGAGTCCGACACAACATAGGTCAGAGTCTCCGAGATATCCTCAGTAGAGACGAGACCCAAGAAACCAATTTAATTGCGTTTCTGAAAGAAACCGACTTCTTTGGTAAAATCTAAACCGAAATACTAAATACCTTGGAAAGTGCTTATTAAAGTTCGCCACTTCACAGTCATGTATGCGTGTTTATGTGTGTATACACATGTATGTACGGGTCGGAACGAAGGTATTCATACATGTATATACACGCATTCAATAATATAAAATAACAAATAATATAATATATACTTTCATACCCACATCTATCTTCTATCCATTACATTATACTTTAATCAACTTCCTATTCCTACAGCCACACTCACCAAGGAGAATAAATTCATTAAATAAACCTCTCCATTTTTCAGCTATACTATATACCATTAAATTCAAAACCACTATATTTTATCATCTATTCAAACTGTATTTCATTTCATTTCACCCCACCCCACACCTACTCCTCCCCTCTTTCCTTCCCATACCACTCCCACCCCCTCCCAATCCACTAATCCCACCCAAATCCTTTCCACTCCTTTCCTTCCTATCCTCCTGAGAAGGGCCTTTTTGTTTTTTGGCTTTGGAACACGCCCTTCGCTGGGTCACTTGTGCTTCGTTACTGCTTTGGTCCTCGGATCAGTAAATTTTTACTTTTCTTTACAGCATATATTAAATATCTTATGAAGCATAGGATCCCTTCCTACCTTCTTCTTTAACCGAGAGTCGAGCGGACAGGTCTGATGAGTGATTTTGTTGGTTTCCCTTTCGCCAGTTCCCTCTGGACTGGTTTTATTGTGGCTCTTCACTGGGCTGGAGGCGAATGAACTGCAAAGTTTAAAGCCTCTTAAAAACAAAGAAACATGAACATTCGATTCTTTTATGTTTTATAAAATGACACTTCCCTTGCTTTCGTTCATTTCTTACTCTACTCTCGCACCGTGAGGACTCGTTTCATCGGGACTAAGCAGACAGCTCGTTAGTCTTTCGGTGGTAAGGCACCACGAAAGCAACTCGGATAAGCGAATCAGCCGCAGGAAGCATGAAGAAGCCACATCGCTATCGACCGGGAACTTCGCATGAAATTCGTCGCTATCAGAAGTCGACCGAATTGCTGATCCGCAAGCTACCTTTGCAGCATTTGGATCGTGGAATTGCTCAGGACTTCAAAACCGACTTGCGCTTTGAAAGTTCCGCGGTTATGACGCTGCAGGAGGCTTATTCGAAGATACAAATTTGTGTGCTATCCAAGTAAAACGCGTCACATCATGCCCAAGGACATTCAGCTGGCCCGTCGAATCCAAGGAGAGGGTGCTATATTAGCTTAGCATATAATCAACGGCCCTTTTCAGGGCTCCAAATTTGATGGATTAGAGTTCAGAAAAGTTTTTTGCAGGCCAAACTGAAATGAGAATTTACGTTTGGATGCCATACAGCATCGAGAAAATTCCGGAAAGATCTAATCGTTGCTGAAAAATAATCTGCCAGTTCCCTGGGAATTGAAGAATACATCCATGCGAAAGAGTTTATTTTAATGTTTTCTAATTATATGGCGAACACAGCGACCAAATACATTTGATTTCGTAATTTTTCAATCAAGTGTAATTAGCTGGAAAGCTTCTGAAGATTATTCTTTCCCATCAGTAGGATATTTTCGAATCCAATAATGGATGCATAACATGAAAAACGGAAAATGTTTCGTATCGCCAAAATTATATAATTTTCAATCGATTATTGCTCAGTCGCCGAAATTTTCATACTCAGAGAGTTCATTCTCCTCTAGTTTGCCTTCCAAATTGCCATCGTAAACCACACCTTCTCTCGATTCAATCACGCACGAAAAGCATACTGAAATGATATTCTGGTGGTGAAACCCATTCATTTTTCGTGAGGCGTCGTGCACAAATTACGTAACGCGATAAGGGGGGAGGGGTTAGATGTTGCGTTACTTTCTGTTTATTAGAGATAGGAAATTGCGTTACGAAAATCCGGATTTTTGCGTTACGTAATTTGTGCACGACGCCTGAGGACATCGACAAGACAACATCGTTACTGAACGAGCTGAACGGCGAGGGATCGAGGTATTCATTACCTGGCTTGACCTGACCTGAAATGCAATCAGTTTGTTTTAACTGTGAGGGAGCGCAGAAAAGCCGATGCTGATACTCTCGTGACCAAGAGAGTATCAGCATCGAAATACGGTTCCTCGGGAAGACATAGAAGCAGCCGCCACACACACACACATACACGCGCGCAACTCTTTTCGTTTGCTGGTTATCGAGAGGAAACCTGGAAAGAAATGATCGTTGCTGAAAAATAATCTGCCAGTTCCCCTTGGAATTGAAAATTACATTCAAGCGAGTTTATTTTAATGTTTTCTATCCATATAATACTGCGACCACATACATTTGGTTTTGTGATTTGTCAATCAAGTGCAGTTAACAGGAAAGCTTCTGAAGATTATTCTTCAGAACAAGGTTTTTTGTATCCAATATTGGATGCATAAAACCTTGAGTCTTCAAAGTAACACTTTCGTTTTTGAAGTCACCCAAATATTTATTTATTCATTCATTCAGGATGGATTTAGATTCAACTTCAAACAAATGATCTCTAAATCAACGATAGTCCTACGTCACCCTTGCGGTTATACCATAGATATAACCCACTTCCTGTTTTTCACAATACCAATGCATTCTAAAGTGACATAATATGACATATAATATAAACTGATTTATTTTGTTTATCTTGTTCTTGAACTTATTGGTGATTGGGGTCTTTTAAATTGATCATTCATTTTTGACAAACCCATGCATGGTTTCCGAATTAAAAGTGGCTTCAAATTACAACACATTGTATGCAGGATGGCATTAACGAATTTTCTCGGTAGCAAGAACTGCTTTCTTTGGTTGATAACTGATGTTGAAAATTGACTGACGTTACATCTGCATTGTATAGAAAAATAACTAAGGAGCAACATGATGAGCTATGTATTTCCTGCTGCTCTGTTCTTATTTTAAAGGACTTTAATCCGAAGGTCATCCGTCCCTGTATTTACTGTTGGTTTTTCAGAACGCTTATAACTCGTTAATTTCTCGACAGATCGTAGAGTTCGTCTCCACAACCTCAGTTCTTTTTCATTTTTATTTGCTTTGTTTGCGGAAACTACAAATCTTACAATTCATTCGTCTCCGAAACACGGAAACAGTTGAGGGTACGGTAATGTGCTCAATAGTGAAATATATGATAGTGAATGAGCTGATGACCACCTATGCATCCCCTATCACAGCCATCATTTTGATTGTACGATATGTGCATACGCCGAAAGATGCCCGGCGTTGAACATTTAATAAGTACAAAGCCTTCGGAAAAAAAAATCAAGAATCAACTATAAGACTGTGAGAAAAAATTGAGAAAGTTTGTAAAAAAACGCAAAAACACAACATCAAAGATTCTTTTCAGAACCCCCAACATGTCCATAAAGAGTAAACAGTAAACTAATTAATTTTTCAGGTGGATAGGTAGGTATTCACGTAGGAGAAGAAAATAAAACAATATATTTAAAATATATATTTAGCAAAGGCTGTCCCCTTTGTATAGTCCTACGTCACTCCGGTTATGTCCCCGACATTACCCACCCGTCTTTTTTTCTTTTTCCTTTTCAATCGTGCTTCATTCTATTTCGCTGCTGCCGCTGGTTGCCCGTTTTGGTCGGTACGATTTGAGGAGCACAAAATGGACCAATCAAAAATGGGCACATAGTGCATTTTGACAATGCTCGATATTTCACAATTATTCAATTATTTATCTCAAGAAAAATGAAATGTTATTCGTTATGATAGATGCGTAGATATATTTCCTATCAATTGATGCAAAAACCTTCGCGATCTATTGAGAAATGCTCGAGTTATAAGCGTTCCAAATCTTGCATTTTTTCCTACTTGTTCAGTGCCTAGATTTCCATTTCACCCCCTATATCTTCCGGTTAGACGTAGTCCTACGTCAAAAATCAATTTGTGTTTTATTATTATTTTGGATAATTTTGGATAATTTTGGATAATGTAATGTTTATTTAGAAAGCATTGAACTGTATTTCCTAAACTCTTTTTTGGAAGGTGTAATGGCCCTGAACAGCGCCTTGTTTTATGGAATGGTTCCAATTTAGAAAACTTAGTACTCGTGGTTTTGAAAAAAACCAATTCGAACGCCCTCGATGCCGCCTTGTTCTGGATTTGCCACCAAAGCAGTTTGAATTGGCTGCTTGGGTTGGTTTGTTGAAGTGTTTTGATGCGAACCGATGTGGTGTACGGTTTGAATGAGAATGATCGTTACGGCAGCGGAGCGAGGATTTTTTCTTTTGCTACCTGCTGCCGTTTTGCGATTGCGTTTGCCACTCGCCACTCGCTGCAACTGCCTGTTGTCTTGATGTCCACCGAACCGAATGTGTTCTGTTCCTAATGTGGGTTTTCTTATCGTCGCGAGCTGGCTGCTTGGGTTGGTTTGTTGATGTGTTGTGATGCGAACCGATGTGGTGTACGGTTTGGATGAGAATGATCCTTACGGCAGCGGAGCGGGGATTTTTAAGCTGACTGGCTGGCTCGAGAGTTACGCATGTGTGAGACTGCGACCAATGTTTCGTTCATTTTTTTCTTTTTCCTTCCCAATCGTGCTTCATTCTATTTCGCTGCTGCTCTGGTTGCCCGTTTTGGTCGGTACGATTTGAGGAGCACAAAATGGACCAATCAAAAATGAGCACATAGTGCATTTTGACAATGCTTGATATTTCACAATTATTCAATTATTTATCTCAAGAAAAATGAAATGTTATTCGTTATGATGGATGCGTAGATATATTTCCTATCAATTGAAGCAAAAACCTTTGCGATCTATTGAGAAATGCTCGAGTTATAAGCGTTCCAAATCTTGCATTTTTTCCTACTTGTTCAGTGCCTAGATTTCCATTTCACCCCCTATATCTTCCGGTTAGACGTAGTCCTACGTCAAAAAAGTTGGGTATTGTTTGTTCACTCCACCAGTGTTTACCGAGTGATGATGACAGAAGTATGGTAAACAGTCGTTGGGTGGTGTGTATCGGATAGAAGATGTCGAAGTGGAATGAGATATGATGATAACCGCCCTCTGTGCCCTAGACGAAATGCCTCCTGTCATATGTATGGATGAAATAAAGAAAATTACTTACCAATGTTATATGGTCGGTGTTAAGTCAAAGGGGGCCAAGTCGCAAAATTGAAAATTTCGAATTATTGAATATATTTGGTTATGCATTATGTAAGCTACATACCATATTTATCAGATTTGGAAAATCTCGCATACAGCAGGAATAACGGAATAACGGATCGAAATTGTTATGATTGATCAACAAAAATCACGCACAGTATGCAGTCAGAGCGGACCATGTACCATTTACCATGGCTCTATATCATGTGCAGACAAAGTGGACCATGTGACAACAATTTAACAATTTCCAAGCGCCGAATTCAAACCAAAAAAAGACGGGTGGGTAATGTCGGGACATAACCGGAGTGACGTAGGACTATACAAAGGAGACAGTTAAATATTGTTAAATATATATATATTTTTGACGTAGGACTACGTCTAACCGGAAGATATAGGGGGTGAAATGAAAATATAGGCACTGAACAAGTAGGTAAAAATGCAAGATTTGGAACGCTTATAACTCGAGCATTTCTCAATAGATCGCAAAGGTTTTTGCATCAATTGATAGGAAATATATCTACGCATCTATCATAACGAATAACATTTCATTTTTCTTGAGATAAATAATTGAATAATTGTGAAATATCAAGCATTGTCCAAATGCACTATGTGCCCATTTTTGATTGGTGCATTTTGTGCTCCTCATATCGTACCGACCAAAACGGGCAACCAGAGCAGCAGCGAAATACAATGAACCCGATTGGAAAGGAAAAAGAAAAAATATGAACGAAACATTGGTCGCAGTCTCACACATGCGTAATTCTCGAGCCAGCCAGTCAGCTTAAAAATCCCCGCTCCGCTGCCGTAACGATCATTCTCATCCAAATCATACACCACATCGTTTCGCATCACAACATATCAACAAACCAACACAAGCAGCCATGTCTGGACATGACAAAGGAGGAAAAGTGAAGGGAAAGGCAAAATCCCTATGCCTAGCGCGTTAGTACCAGTGCTCCAGTCCACCTAGTCGGCGTTATATAGTTTCGGCCGCCGAAGTGATCGAGTTGGCTGGCAAAGCTGTTCGCGACGATAAGAAAATCCGCATTCAGAACAGACCACATTCGGTTCGGTGGACATCTAGACAAGAATAGGCAGTTTCAGCGAGTGACGAGCAGAAGATAAAAGTTTGTTCTTCATACAAACTGCTTTGGTGGCAAATCCAGAACAAGGCAGCATCGATGGCGTTCGAAATGGTTTTGACGTAGGACTACGTCTAACCGGAAGATATAGGGGGTGAAATGGAAATCTAGGTACTGAACAAGTAGGAAAAAATGCAAGATTTGGAACGCTTATAACTCGAGCATTTCTCAATAGATCGCAAAGGTTTTTGCATCAATCGATAGGAAATATATCTACGCATCTATCATAACGAATAACATTTCATTTTTCATGAGATAAATAATTGAATAATTGTGAAATATCAAGCATTGTCAAAATGCACTATGTGCCCATTTTTGATTGGTCCATTTTGTGCTCCTCAAATCGTACCGACAAAAACGGGCAACCAGAGCAGCAGCGAAATAGAATGAAGCACGATTGGAAAGGAAAAAGAAAACAATGAACGAAACATTGGTCGCAGTCTCACACATGCGTAATTCTCGAGCCTGCCAGTCAGCTTAAAAATCCCCGCTCCGCTGCCGTAACGATCATTCTCATTCAAACCGTACACCACATCGCTTCGCATCACAACACATCAACAAACCAACCCAAGCAGCCATGTCTGGACATGGTAAAGGAGGAAAAGTGAAGGGAAAGGCAAAATCCCGCTCGAACCGTGTTGATCTGGAGTTCCCCGCAAGGGTAGCTAGGCCGAGCGCGTTAGTACCAGTACACCAGTCCACCTAGCCGGCGCTATATAGTTTCAGCCGCCGAAGTGATCGAGTAAGCTGGCAAAGCTGCTCGCGGCGATAAGAAAACCCGCATTCGGAACAGAACACATTCAGTTCGGTGGACATCAAGACAACAACAGGCAGTTGCAGCGAGTGGCGAGTGGCAAACGCAATCGCAAAACGGCAGCAGGTAGCAGAAGAACAAAGTTTGTTCTTTATACAAACTGCTTTGGTGGCAAATCCAGAACAAGGCGGCATCGAGGGCGTTCGAAATGGTTTTTTTCAAAACCACGAGTACAAAGTTTTCTAAATTGGAACCATTCCATAAAACAAGGCGCTTTTCAGGGCCATTAAACCTTCCAAAAAAGAGTTTAGGAAATACAGTTCAATGCTTTCTAAAACATTATCCAAAATAATAATAAAACACAAATTGATTTTTTCATAATTTGTTTGCCAGGATCTGATGAGTATGTGAATTTGACAGTTGTTCTGAGCTTATTGATAGTTGGGGACTTTCCTGATTATTCAATTTTCACCAATTCTTAAATTGTTTCCAGATTGAAAGTACAGTAATTTACAATTAGTTCGACATTTAGCTAATTGAACGGACATGTAATGCGACTTATTTAGTTGGACATTTTTGTAAACATAGAGATCCAAATTATGACCCCACATTGAAAGTCGACACTGTACCACTGTCATCGCAAATGTTCAATTACAGGTTAAAATCGCCTCCAATGCGACACTGAGTGGCGCTTCGGCACGTCGCATTGAATGTAATTTATTGTACAACATGTCACAAAGCTGGATGGGAAGAAATTTTCCAACTGTGAAAGCTGTGGCGAGTGGCAAATGCAATCGCTAAACAGAAAGGTTTAGCCGAACAAGATGGGGATATCGAGTAATAACAAAACAATAAACTCTTTAGATTGAAGATAATTTTGTGATCCTGAAAAGGACCCTTTTTAGCCTGCATGTGAATCCAACGAGCGAACAAATCGTAATGAATGTATTTTTTTGCCATCGCTCCCTTTTAACGCTCATTCGTTGGACTCGCCCCTCTGGCTGAGTCTGCCGATTTGTCTCTATCCTGTGAGTGTGTACCGCTAGAGTATAAAACACGCGGACCCCAAAAAAATATCTTATTTTCTTTCAAACCGTAAACCCGTGTGGTTGTACGGTATCGGCATCGTGGACGTAACAAAGGAGGACAAGTTAAGGGAAAGGCAAAGTCCCACTCGAACCGTGCAAGTGTCCAGTTCCCTGTTGGTCGCATTCACTGATTGCTCCGCAAGGGTAACGGCCGAACGGATTGGTGCCGGAGCACCAGTATACCTAACAGGGATTATAGAGTTTCGGCCGTCGGAGTGCTCGAGTTGGCTTGCAAAGCTGCTCACGACAATTTGAAAACCCGCATCAAGAACAGAGCAGCTTCGGTTCGGCGCTCATCAAGGCAACAATTAGTTTCAGTGAGTGGCAAAGTGTTTCTCCGGCACGTCGCATTAAATGTAATTTACTGAACAATATGTCACAAGCTGGATGGGAAGAAATTTTCCAACTGTGAAAGCTGTGGCGAGTGGCAAACGCAATAGCTAAACAGGATGGTTTAACCGAACAAGATGAGAATATCGAGTGATAACCAAAACACAACACCAAAGGTTCTTTTCAGAACCATCAACATATTCATAAAGAGTAAACAGTAAACTAATCCATTTTTCAGGTAGATAGGTAGGTATTCACGTAGGAGAAGAAAATAAAACAATATATTTAAAATATATATTTAACAAAAGCTGTCCCCTTTGTATAGTCCTACGTCACTCCGGTTATGTCCCCGACATTACCCACCCGTCTTTTTTTTTTTCAAAACCACGAGTACAAAGTTTTCTAAATTGGAACCATTCCATAAAACACGGCGCTTATCAGGGCCATTAAACCTTTCAAAAAAGAGTTTACGAAATACAGTTCAAGGCATTCTAAAATATTATCCAAAATAATAATAAAACTCAAATTGATTTTTCATAATTTGTTTGCCAGGATATTAAGAGTATGAGAATTTTGCAGTTGTGCTGAGCTTATTGATGGTTGGGGACTTTCTCGATTATTCAATTTTCACCAATTCTTAAATTGCTTCCAGATTGAAAGTACAGTAATTTTAGTTCGATAATTAGCTAATTGGATTTTTGTAAACTCTATGGGGGTCCAAATTATGACCCAACATGTCCCAAGCTGGATGGGAAGAAATTTTCCAACTGTGAAAGCTGTACCACTGTCATCGCAAATGTTCAATTACAGGTTAAAATCATCTCCAATGCGACACTGAGTGGTGCTTCGGCAAGTCGCATTAAATGTAATTTACAGTACAACATGTCCCAAGCTGGATGAGAAGAAATTTTCCAACTGTGGCGAGTGGCAAACGCACTCGCTAAACAGGAAGGTTTAACCGAACAAGATGGAGATATCGAGTGATAACAAAACAATAAACTCTTTAGATTAAAGATGATTTTGTGGACCTGAAAAGGACCCTTTTGACGTAGGACTACGTCTAACCGGAAGATATAGGGGGTGAAATGGAAATATAGGCACTGAACAAGTAGGAAAAAATGCAAGATTTGGAACGCTTATAACTCGAGCATTTCTCAATAGATCGCAAAGGTTTTTGCATCAATTGATAGGAAATATATCTACGCATCTATCATAATGAATAACATTTCATTTTTCTTGAGATAAATAATTGAATAATTGTGAAATATCGAGCATTGTCAAAATGCACTATGTGCCCATTTTTGATTGGTCCATTTTGTGCTCCTCAAATCGAACCGACCAAAACGGGCAACCAGAGCAGCAGCGAAATAGAATGAACCACGATTGGAAAGGAAAAAGAAAAAAAATGAACGAAACATTGGTCGCAGTGTCACACATGCGTAATTCTCGAGCCAGCCAGTCAGCTTAAAAATCCCCGCTTCGCTGCCGTAACGATCATTCTGTTGGCGGTACTCAACCAGTTCGGACGGCTCGGATATAAGTTCCTGCAGTAGTGGAAACAACAGTAAAAGCATTTCTCAAGGCTCTGGATTTCGGGCAAATTGTGGCAACTGCATCGTGTACAGTGAAACAGTTAGCATGACTCGAACACGCAATGCGGCGCGGAAAGGCAGCGAACAGCCGGCTGCGGATGACGTAATTGAATCGAACCCCTTCAACGAGCTCCAGAATGCTCCGGAAATTGTAGAGAAGATAGTGAAGCTACCGCCAATTATGGTGAAGAATGTGTCGATGGGAAAAATAAGAAGTGATTTGTTGGACATGGACATCATTGCAATGTTTAAAATCACGCGAGTGGGCACAAAAATTATTGTTGAGAATGACAGCCAATATAACAAAGTGAGGCAGTATCTCGGTGCGTTAAAAGCTGAATACTATACACATGATCGTGCATCAGAGAAACCTTATAAAGTAGTGCTCCGAGGGCTCCCAGACATGAAGGTAGAAGAAATTGAGAATGAACTGAAAAGATATGAGCTGGAAGTGATTAAGGTTTACAAAATGACCAGACACGCGAAAGAAGTCAGAATGTATAAGGATACACTGTACCTTGTTCATATTAAAAGTGGAACAATTAATATGCAGTCCCTTCGTGAATTGAAAGCTCTGTTCCAAGTGATAATTAAATGGGAGCCCTACCGGGCAAGAAATAATGTCACTCAGTGCCTGAACTGTGGGGATTTTGGACATGGTGGAAGAAATTGTTTCATGAAAACAAAGTGTACGAATTGTGGTGGATCACACCGGCAGGATGGGTGCACGAAATCACCCAAGTGTGCAAACTGTGGTGAAAACCATGAGGCGACAGACAAAATGTGTAAGAAACGAGAGGAATACATCAACATCAGGAAAGCAGCTTCAATTAATGGCCAACCTGGCAAACACGCGAAGGCACCAAATTTGGAGACGAATGACTTCCCCCATCTTCCACGAACAATTACAACGATACCGGGATTCCAGGTGAGTGGAAATAATAATCAGAGTGGTGCACAACCATCAAACTGGGCTGGGAATCACCAAGCGGGTACAAGCCTCTTTCCCCCAGAAGAACTAGTGAAAATTTTCCTAGAAATGTCACAGAAACTAGGTGGGTGCAAAACCAAACTAGAACAAATTGAAACACTAGGAATGTTCATCATTAAATATGGACGATAATCTGTTCCGAATAGTCACATGGAACGCTCGATCGATTCGATCGAAAACGATAGAGTTCGCACACTTCCTTAAAGAGCATAAGATACAAATAGCGTTGGTGACAGAAACCCACCTTAAACCAAATGAAAAATTTATGATTCCCGACTACATCGTACTGAGACTTGATAGAATGCATGCCATAGGTGGGGGCGTGGCTATAGTAATTGAAAATACAATTTCATACGAAATGTTACCTCACTTTCAAACCACTCTGATTGAAGCTCTTGGAATAACCGTTAATACCAGCAATGGAAGAATGAAAATAGTCACTGTTTACTGTAACAAGCAAGCAATTTTGAGAAAAGGGGAAAATCGAATCCTGAAGCAGGACTTGAGGAAGATAACTACAGGAGGAGGTAACTTTATTGTTGGGGGAGACCTTAATGCCAGGCATGTTAATTGGGGAAATACGCGAAATAACACAAATGGCAAACTGCTGCAAGAAGAAATTGATAAAGGACATTACATAGTGCTCCACTCTCCAACACCGACATACGTGTCGCCAAAAGGATTCGCAACTACGCTCGATATATTCCTGTCCAACCTGACGTGTCCAGTAAGTGATCCAGAATCAATCGTAGCCCTAGGCTCAGATCACTATCCTGTGGTGGTGATGTTGGGCGAAGCAGTAAATACACGAGACGTAAAATTCCGGAGAGATTTTCATCACGTTAACTGGGTGCAGTTTCAAAGATACGTAGATAACTGCATTCATGAGGAGATCAACCCCCAAACGACTGACGACATTGAAGAGGCGCTTAACATCATCCAAACGACGCTCCAGAATGCGGTGATAAGATACACAAAGCAGGTTCCAGTAACGGCGAGGTACGTTGAAATTGACAGGTTTACAAAATTGTTAATCGGAAAAAGAAATGCATATCAAAGACTATTTCAAAGAACCCGAAATAATAAATACAAACAACTAGTTAATAGGCTCCGAGAGATTGTTTATGTCCGTATGAATAACATTAGAAATGATAAATTTGCAAACACAGTAGCTACCCTGAAGAAAAGCTCCAACCCATTCTGGAAATTGACAAAAATAATGAAAAACAAGCCCCAGCAAATTCCACCATTAATTACAGAAAATCTAACGTTAGTGACTCCCTATGAAAAGGCCAATGCTATAGCGAATCATATATGTAATTCTCACAAACTCGGCGAAAGTTTTTTCAGCCCTTATGAAGGATTAGTGATAGAATCAATAAACACCTTAAAACGTACAAACAGTAACCTACCACTAAATCAGAAAGTAACTGCAGATGAAGTCAAAAAAATTATAAAATCCACTAGAAATATGAAAGCACCAGGCTTTGACGGAATATTCAACATTGTATTGAAAAAGATAAGCGAAAAAATGTATAAAGTATTAGCTGCAATATTCAACTCTTGCCTCAACCTAGGATACTTTCCTAAGAACTGGAAAGAGGCCAAAGTGATTCCTATTATTAAGCTGGGTAAAGATCCGTCATCAGAAAAAAGTTATAGACCTATTAGTCTACTTTCTAACATCAGCAAAATCCTAGAAAAAATCATCTTGAAGCGAATGACGGAGTACATTGAAATAAATAATATTATAAGAGCAGAACAATTCGGTTTTAAAAGAGGCCACTCAACAGTTCATCAACTGGTTAGAGTGACAAATATAATGAAGAGAAACAAGTCACTATCAAAAACTACAGCAATGGTACTAGTTGACATAGAAAAAGCATTTGACAATGTGTGGCATCAGGGTTTAGTACACAAATTGATGATGATGAACTTTCCACTATACTTGACGAAAATAATTGAAAACTATATATCAGGTAGAAGTTTTAAAGTAATAATACATGGAAAACTATCAGATTCATACCGAGTAACGGCAGGAGTACCTCAGGGAAGTGTGCTGGGTCCGGTGCTGTACTCACTATTCACCGCGGATATTCCACCTCTACCTGAGTGTGAACTCTCAATGTATGCAGATGACACAGCTATACTGTGCAAGGGAAGAATAACAAAGCCAATCATTAAGAAACTCCGAAAAGGTATGGAAATATTCTGTGAATACCTGGAAAGCTGGAAGATAAAGATTAATGCGAACAAAACACAAGTTATTATATTCCCATACAGACCATCCCCGAGATTATATCCTAAACCAGAAGAAAGAATTATAATTAACAACGTTGTATTAGAATGGTCTAATGTTGTGAAATATTTAGGACTAATAATAGACTCAAAATTATTGTTCAACAAACATGTTGATGAGCTGAGACATAAATGCGATATTCTTATCAAAAGACTCTATCCTTTGATCAACAGAAAATCAAAACTCAATACAGCAAACAAAATATTGATAGTCAAACAAGTCTTTATTCCGTTAGTCGATTACGCCGCTCCAGTTTGGAGCATATGTGCATCTACACACAAACTAAAACTCAAACGCTTAGAAAATAAAATAATCAAAATGGCTCTAAATCTGCCAATGAGAACAAGTACAACAGAAATTCATGAAAAAACTAAGATAGTTCCACTTCCGGACAGAATAATAAAAATCACAGAAATATTTAAAGCGAAAACCCAGTTATCTGAGTTTGAGATAATCAGAAACATATATAATTAGGTTAGTTGGGTTAGTTAGGATTTAGCAAATTAACAGAGATAGTATTCTCAAGAATGACGAAACCAAATGGTTTATAAAATTTCGAACAAATCAATTAGGCAGAGAAATAAAGGTGGAATGTCACGTGATAAATCTCTTAAAATGTAAAACAAATATCTGTAAATTGAATATGGAAATAAATTTATATTTTATGTATGTATGTATATGCCGTAACGACCATTCTCTTTCAAACCGTACACCACATCAGTTCGCATCACAACACATCAACAAACCAACCCAAGCAGCCATGTCTGGACAAGACAAAGGAGGAAAAGTGAAGGGAAAGGCAAAATCCCGCTCGAACCGTGTTTAGTTTCGGCCGCCGAAGTGATTGAGCTAGTTGACAAAGCTGCTCGCGACGATAAGAAAAACTGCATTCGTATCAGAACACATTCGGTGGACATCAAGACAACAGGCAGTTGCAGCGAGTGGCGAGTGGCAAACGCAATCGCAAAACGGCAACAGATAGCAGAAGAAAAAAGTTTGTTCTTTTAACAATCTGCTTTGGTGGCAAATCCAGAACAAGGCGGCATCGAGGGCGTTCGAAATGGTTTTTTTCAAAACCACGAGTACAAAGTTTTCTAAATTGGAACCATTCCATAAAACAAGGCGCCTATCAGGGCCATTAAACCTTTCAAAAAAGAGTTTACGAAATACAGTTAAATGCTTTCTACAATAATATAATAAATAATAATAAAACACAAATTGATTTTTTCATAATTTATTTGCCAGGATCTGATGAGTATGTGAATTTGGCAGTTGTTCTGAGATTATTGATAGTTGGGGACTTTCCTGATTATTCAATTTTCACCAATTCTTAAATTGTTTCCAGATTGAAAGTACAGTAATTTACAATTAGTTCGACATTTAGCTAATTGGACGGACATGTAATGCGACATAATTAGTTGGACATTTTTGTAAACATAGAGATCCAAATTATGACCCCACATTGAAAGTCGACACTGTACCACTGTCATCGAAAATGTTCAATTACAGGTTAAAATTACCTCCAATCCGACACTAAGTGGTGGTAATGCGACGTGCCATTGAATGTAATTTACTGTACAATATGTCACAAGCTGGATGGGAAGAAATTTTCCAACTGTGAAAGCTGTGGTGAGTGGCAAACGCAATCGCTAAACAGAAAGATTTAGCCGAACAAGATGGGGATATCGAGTGATAACAAAACAATAAACTCTTTAGATTGAAGATAATTTTGTGATCCTGAAAAGGACCCTTTTTAGCCTGCATGTGAATCCAACGAGCGAACAAATCGTGATGAATGTATTTTTTTGCCATCGCTGCCTTTTAACGCTCATTCGTTCGTCTCGTTGGACTCGCCCCTTTGGCTGAGTCTGCCGATTTGTCTCTATCCTGTGAGTGTGTACCGCTAGAGTATAAAATACGCGGACCCCAAAAAAATATGTTATTTTCTTTCAAACCGTAAACAAACCGTGTGGTTGTACGGCATCGTTTAACATCGCATCGCATCACATCGACAAAGCAACACAAGCAGCAACGTGGACGTGTGGACGTAACAAAGGAGGACAAGTGAAGGGAAAGGCAAAGTCCCACTCGAACCGTGCAAGTGTGCAGTTCCACGTAGGTGTATTCGCCAATTTCTCCGCAAGGGTAGCTAGGCCGAGCGCGTTAGTACCAGTGCACCAGTCCACCTAGCCGGCGTTATATAGTTTCGGCCGCCGAAGTGATCGAGTTAGCTGGCAAAGCTGCTCGAGACGATAAGAAAACCCGCATTCGGAACAGAACACATTCGGTTCGGTGGACATCAAGACAACAGGCAGTTGCAGCGAGTGGCGAGTGGCAAACGCAATCGCAAAACGGCATCAGGTAGCAGAAGAAAAAAGTTTGTTCTTTATACAAACTGCTTTGGTGGCAAATCCAGAACAAGGCGGCATCGAGGGCGTTCGAGATGGTTTTTTTTCAAAACCACGAGTACTAAGTTTTCTAAATTGGAATCATTCCATAAAACAAGGCGCTTTTCAGGGCCATTAAACCTTCCAAAAAAGAGTTTAGGAAATACAGTTCAATGCTTTCTAAAACATTATCCAAAATAATAATAAAACACAAATTGATTTTTTCATAATTTGTTTGCCAGGATATGATGAGTATGTGAATTTGGCAGTTGTTCTGAGCTTATTGATTTTCACCAATTCTTAAATTGCGCTAGAGTATAAAACACGCGGACCCCAAAAAAATATCTTATTTTCTTTCAAACCGTAAACCCGTGTGATTGTATGGCAATTGTAGGGTAACTAGGCCGAACGGATTGGTGCCGGAGCACCAGTATACCTAACAGCAATTATAGAGTTTCGGCCGTCGGAGTGCTCGAGTTGGCTTGCAAAGCTGCTCATGACAATCAGAAAACACGCATCAAGAACAGAGCAGCTTCGGTTCGGCAAGGCAACAATTAGTTTCAGTGAGTGGCATTAAATGTAATTTACTGAACAATATGTCACAAGCTGGATGGGAAGAAATTTTCCAACTGTGAAAGCTGTGGCGAGTGGCAAACGCAATAGCTAAACAGGAAGGTTTAACCGAACAAGATGGGAATATCGAGTGATAACAAAAACACAACACCAAAGGTTCTTTTGAGAACCATCAACATATTCATAAAGAGTAAACAGTAAACTAATCCATTTTTCAGGTAGATAGGTAGGTATTCACGTAGGAGAAGGAAATAAAACAATATATTTAAAATATATATTTAACAAAAGCTGTCCCCTTTGTATAGTCCTACGTCACTCCGTTATGTCCCCGACATTACCCACCCGTCTTTTTAGCGTTTGCTTCCTTCTCCTTCTTCTTGTCGGTTTCCGAGATATTCTTCTGCGCCGTGCCGAATTTTTTGGCGGCTTTTCCACTATTTCACTAGTCTTCGGTGCCTTCGTGTTTGTTAGAAACACCTGCATGTGAATCCAACGAGCGAACAAATCGTAATGAATATATTTTTGTTTCATGTTTCTTTGTTTTTAAGAGGCTTTAAACTTTGCAGGTCATTCGCCTCCAGCCCAGTGAAGAGCCACAATAAAACCAGTCCAGAGGGGACTGGCGAAAGGGAAACCAACAAAATCACTCATCAGACCTGTCCGCTCGACTCTCGGTTAAAGAAGAAGGTAGGAAGGGATCCTATGCTTCATAAGATATTTAATATATGCTGTAAAGAAAAGTAAAAATTTACTGATCCGAGGACCAAAGCAGTAACGAAGCACAAGTGACCCAGCGAAGGGCGTGTTCCAAAGCCAAAAAACAAAAAGGCCCTTCTCAGGAGGATAGGAAGGAAAGGAGTGGAAAGGATTTGGGTGGGATTAGTGGATTGGGAGGGGGTGGGAGTGGTATGGGAAGGAAAGAGGGGAGGAGTAGGTGTGGGGTGGGGTGAAATGAAATGAAATACAGTTTGAATAGATAATAAAATATAGTGGTTTTGAATTTAATGGTATATAGTATAGCTGAAAAATGGAGAGGTTTATTTAATGAATTTATTCTCCTTGGTGAGTGTGGCTGTAGGAATAGGAAGTTGATTAAAGTATAATGTAATGGATAGAAGATAGATGTGGGTATGAAAGTATATATTATATTATTTGTTATTTAATATTATTGAATGCGTGTATATACATGTATGAATACCTTCCTTCCGACCCGTACATACATGTGTATACACACATAAACACGCATACATGACTGTGAAGTGGCGAACTTTAATAAGCACTTTCCAAGGTATTTAGTATTTCGGTTTAGATTTTACCAAAGAAGTCGGTTTCTTTCAGAAACGCAATTAAATTGGTTTCTTGGGTCTCGTCTCTACTGAGGATATCTCGGAGACTCTGACCTATGTTGTGTCGGACTCGAGCATCTTTGGTATGTTGACATTCAAGTAAAAGATGGCTAACGGAAACCGGAGCTTCGTTGCAAGCACATTGGGGTTTTTCGGCTCTGCAGAACAAGTGTGAGTGGGTGAAGTTAGTGTGCCCAATTCGAAGACGGGTAAGGACTTGCCTTTCCCTACTATTGAGGCGGTCATCCCAAGGGAGAGTGGAATTTTTAATTTTATGAAGATGAGTGGGACGGCTGTTTATCCAGCCTATGTCCCAGCTTTCACGGACTTGCTGTTTTACCCAGCGGACAATGTCAGATGGAGGACAGGGCATGTCTGGGGGATCTATTTTGCTGCCCTTGCCGGCCAGTATGTCGGCGTCTGTGTTTCCACGGATTCCTGAGTGACCAGGAACCCAGCAGAAGGAGATGTTTTTATTTGAAGCAGCCTCTTCTGTTTGCTTAATCCATGGGTGTTTGCTGTTTCCACTCAGAAGATCGTGGAGACAGCTAGCTGAGTCTGAGAATATTGTGGTAGGAAGAAACTCATGGGTGCATTCTTGGGTAGCTATTAAAAGGGCGAAAGCTTCCGCACTGAAGATGGAGCATTGCGGTGGAAGAGAAAAGCTACCAGTGTATCTACTCTCAAAGACTCCACATCCAACTCCATCGGCACTGACTGAACCATCTGTGTATACCTGGTGGTTGATTTGAAAATTGGATGCAACGAGGTTATTGAAGCAGGCTTTGACTTTTGGAGAAGGGTCTCCCGCCCGAACTGCCTTGAGAAGTTCAAGGTTAATGTTCGGCGGTTTGACGTTCCAATTTCTTCCCGTCGCAGATGAACGTTCACATATATCGGGAAGATCTTTGTTCGTGAGATTTTTGAACCATGTTTTAGCCCTATGTATTAATGGGACATTGTGGTCGTTTTCGGGGAGTGACAAGTGACGGATGGCTTTATTGGTGATGGCTTTTGTTACCAGGTGGGTGAAGGGAAGTTGCCCACTTTCTGCCATTACAGCAAGAGTAGGACTGGTGGGAAAAGCGCCAATTGCGAGCCGAATTGCTTTATTGTAAATTGGTTGAATGGTGTTTAACACCCTGTCCCCTCCACGGCTGAAGGTGCCTATTCCGTAAAGGATTTGTGGGACCAACCAAACATTTACAACATTTAGCAGCGTCTTTCTATGACCAGAGGCTAGGTTGCCTGCGATAGCCTTGATGATGTTCAGTTTCTTTCTGGTGGCTATTTTGGTCTTTTGGGAATGTGATAGGAAGTTGAGTTTCTTGTCGAAAGTAACCCCTAGTATTTTCAATGTCCTCATTGTAGGGATCGGGATTTTGTTGAGCTGAAGATAGGTTCTCCTTCTGAGAGCTTTTCCGATATGTATGTGTTTGGATTTCTCCGGGGAAATTTTAAAACCTGTTTTTAGAGCCCAGTTTTGGATGGAGTCTAAGGTTTTTTGAAGCCTCTTTCTCTGAATTAAGCCGAAGCAGCTCGTAGAGATAAGAGTAATGTCATCTGCATAGATTATGACCTTTATATGGTCCGGGATAATCTCGAATAGAGATTGCATGGCAATGTTGAAGAGGGTTGGTGAAAGTGCTGAGCCTTGTGGGAAGCCGTTTTCTGGGATTTTTAGAGAAGATTGGTGGTTGTTAATAACGGTTTTGAAAGACCGGTTTTCTAGAAAACTTTTAACGAAGAGACCTAATCTCCCACGAATCCCCCAGTCGAAAAGGCTTTTCAGCACTGGGTACCTCCATGCCCGATCGAAGGCCTTGGATAAATCCAGGGAAACAATATCAATGTGGTGTAATTTTTCAGATGCGTCGTCTAGGATTTTTTCGATTGCTACAAGGCAATCTTCTGTACCTTTTCCCGCACGGAATGCGAATTGTCTGGGATCAATCAGCTTATTTGACTCTAGAAGAGTCGTTAAGCGTCGATTGACCATTTTTTCCAAGACTTTCCCAACACAACTTAGGAGAGTGATGGGGCGGAAATTGTCAAGAAGATGATTGTTCATGTCTGGTTTCGGGATACAGATCATTAAACCCTCTTTCCAGCAACTGGGGAGGGTTCCACTGTCCCAGACTTTGTTGAGGAGCTTCAGAAGTGCTTTTTTCCCGAGATGGGGTAGATTCTTAAGCATAGGGTAGCTGATGTCATCAGGTCCTGTGGATCCTTGTTTGACTTTGTTCAGTACCCAATCGAGCTCTTTGAGGGAGAGGTTTTTGTTGAAGTCAAATTCCACATCGGTATGAAAATCGATGGGAATTCTTTCGCATTCCGTTTTGTGGGTTAGAAAGGTTTGGTCGTAGTTTTGATTGGAGGAGGCGGAAGCAAAGAAATCTCCAAACGCCTCGGCGATGATTTTCCGGTCATTGGTGTATTGACCGTTAATTAGAAGATTATATTCTTTGCTTCTTTTCTTTCCATGAAGCCTGCCAATCTTACTCCATAACTCCTTTGTTGACGCGTTGGGATTAATTTCGCTGACGAATTTAACCCAACTGTTGTGCTTGGCTGTGTTGATAGCAGTCTTAGCTTCTTTGCGAGCCCTTTGGAACTCTGTAAGCAGAGTGGGTCTCAGTGGGCTGTCCGGATGGGCCTTTCTTAATTTGCGTAGGGCCTTACGTCGACCTTTGATCGCTGCCTTCAGCTCAGGTGACCACCATGGGACACATTTCCTGCCAGGGATGCCACTGGTTCTGGGGATGTGCACCATTGCAACTTCTAGGACAACTTTGGAGAATTCCTCGGCTGTCCAGTCTCGTTTAGCGGAGAGGCGGTTTTCAATGTCAAACTGATAGCCAGCCCAGTCAGCGTATTCAAATTTCCATCTTGGCCTTGTTGAAAACTCTGGAGAAGTTTGGCCGAAGGAGGTGAAGATTGGAAAATGATCGCTTCCGCAAGTATCATCGTGGATGTTCCAAGAAAGTTTTGAAGATAGTTTGTCTGATACTATAGTGAGATCGATGGCTGAAGTAGTACCAGAATAATGGGTTCTGGTGTGTTGGCCGTTGTTAAGAAGGAGAAGAGAATGGTCGGATATGAAATCCTCAATGATGGATCCTTTTCGATCGAGGTATGCACCTCCCCAGGCGTATGAGTGGGCGTTGAAATCACCCATAAGCATGATTGGGGCGGGAAGTTGGGCGAACAGATGGTCCAGTTGTCCGCGTAGAGTGTTCGGATCGGAATCATTAGTGATGTAGATGCTAACGACGGTGATTGGAAAGGGGTGTTTAATGCGCACTACCACTGCCTGAAGATCAGTGGTAATGGGAAGAAGATCATGTGGAGTGCCATCTTTGATTGCGATTGCAACTCCGTTTTTTGAGGGGTTGGGACCCTCTTTGAAATATGTGATATATTTTGAGATGAAGTGTTTATCGAAGTTGTTTGGAGTCATAGTTTCTTGAAGGGCTATGACTGTGGGATTAGAGTTTGAAATAAGCATTTTCAGTTCTAGAATATTTCGTCGGATACTTCTGATGTTCCATTGTATCCCGAATTTCTGTGTTGGAGTGAATGTGTTGGTGTTTTTAACTCTAATTCCTAAGTCTTAATTGTGTGTATGTTTGAACTATTCAAAGAGAATTAGTTCGATGGTCCTTTACCCTTGGAAAGAGAAGCTTTCTTTGAGGTATTGGTGTTGTTTTTGTTTGGTGTAGAAGTCTTTGGAGTGTTTGTTGTGTTTGTGTTGTTTTTTGTTGAATGTGCGTTGCTGTTGTTGTTATTGTTGTTTTTTGTTTGATGTGTGTTGTTGTTGTTGTTTTTTGTTGGTGTTGTGTTGTTATTTGTTGGTGGTGTAGTTCTTTGTTCGTTTTTTGTTCTTTTCTTGTCCTTGTTATTTTGGATTTCATCTTCGGATTTTTGATCTGAATCAGAAGATGATCCTTTCGCCATTTTCCGTTTATTTTTATTTTTGTTTGGAACATCAGAAGTGTCCATTGAAATGACTGATTCGGATTCGGATTCCGTTGTTGAGCTGTCGGTTGTCGACTCTGTCATAGAAGTATCGATTGTAGTGTCAATTGGGGGAGTGCTTTCGCGGCTAGAAGAGGCCGAAGCGGCCGAGGCGCAGTTGCATTTGCAGTTGCAGCTGGGTGTTGGTTTTTGCAAGTTGGAGAGTCTGTCTTGCAGAACACTTGCAAAAGTTGGTCCATTATTTTGACCGTTGTATTTTTCTTTCGCCTCTTTGTAGGAGATACCATAGTCGATTCTTAATTTTGTGATGTTGTTCTCAGTTTGCCATACGGGGCATTTCCTATTCGAAGAGGAATGGTCCCCTTGGCAATTCAAGCAAAATGCTGAAGCATTGCAGGTTTTAATTCCATCCTTTTGTTCTGGATGTTCCTGTCCACAATTTCGGCAAAGCGGGTTCTCGCGTTTGCATCGCTTGCTCGTATGTCCAAATTTATAGCATTTGAAACATTGCATTGGGTTGGGATAGAAATTTCTAGTCCCAGCCCGAATAAATCCGAAGTTAATAAAATCGGGAACAACAGTTCCACGAATTGTCAAAATGAGAGTAGCGGTTGGGATAACAATGTTATTCTCCTTCCTGGTGATTCGCTTGACATCGATCACACCTTGATCGGAAAGCTCTGTCACCAGTTCGGATTCTTTGATGTCAATTACATCACGGCAAGTAACAACGCATTTACGTTGATTTAGAGTGGGGTGGAAAATTACTTCGATAGGGGTTTCATCGATCAATTTGTTGATTAAAAGGAGCTTACCGATTATATCCTCGTCCTTGGCCGTAAGGATATACTGCGTCCTCTTTTTGTCGTCCCGTTGCGGTCGCGCTGTGTAGTATTTTTTTCCTACAGCGTTGGCGATCGTCTTACTCACGACGAACGGGTTAGTCGGGATCGCGTTCTCTCCTGTGGCACGAAGTAACAGGATCTGAAGGTTGCCGTTCAGTGGGTCGGCCCACCTTGGAGCAGTACGTTGGGTAGGTTTACCCTCGTACAAATTTGTAGCCCGGCCTCCCGGAGGCCCGGAGCTACTTGAAGCCATGCTTCTGCTTGACTATACCTAGGTTATAGTCAGCAGGTACGGATATAAAACCACTAAAATTCCTTATGGGGGATATTCACTAAGGGGTATTTTCCCAGAAAATTACACTTTGTTCCGATAAAGCACTTTGAAAAGCCACCAACAGGTGCATAAAATTTCAAATTACACTTAATCTAATAATTGCTTCAGTCACTTCACTGTTTGTATGCGTGTTTTTTTTTCTTTTTAGATTTTATTTAATAATTAAGATTCACTATTAGCACTACAGAAAAAAACTGGCAACACTGCCCGAAAGAAAAAAGGGGGCGTGGCGTCGGTGACGCCGAAAAAGCGCGCGCTTTTTCCGGCGAACCGGTGAGCACCGCCACCGCAGTGAACGTTTGTTGATATCCTCTTCTGCTATCCTCGGGTTGCGATGCTGAAAATCAATTTGTATTTAGGACTAATCAAGCCTTCAGAAAGGCTGCTCTAAGCATTTGATTAGTTGTGCGAGAAAACTCCTATTTTTCCGTACTCTTTTACAAGGGCGCTAAAAACACGACCGAATCGGTTGAATGTCAGTAGCACCTTGATATATTTTTTTGCCATCGCTCCCTTTTAACGCTCATTCGTTCGTCTCGTTGGACTCTCCCCTTTGGCTGAGTCTGCTGATTTGTCTCTATCCTGTGAGCGTGTACCGCTAAAGTACAAAACGCGCGGATCCGCTGAAAAATATATCATTCTCTTTCAAACCGTAAATCAGTGTGGTTGTATGGCATCGTTTCACATCACATCGCATCAACAGATTGGTGCCGGAGCACCAGCATACCTAATAGCGGTTATAGAATTTCGGCCGTCGGAGTGCTCGAGTTGGCTTGCAAAGCTGCTCACGACAATAAGAAAACCCGCCTACCAAACAGAGCACATTCGGTTCGGTGGCAACAATCAGTTTCAGCGAGTGGCAAACGCAATCTTAAAACGGCAGCAGGTAGAAGAAGGAAAATGTTTGTTTATACAGACTGCTTTGGTGGCAAAACCAGCCACCGTAAAACACGGCGCCTTTCATGGCCATTAAGCCATTCAAAGAAAAGTTATTAAAAGTTATTCACAATACCAATGCATTCTAAAGTGACATAATATGACATATAATATGAACTGAATTATTTTGTTTATGCTTGTTTTTGAACTTATTGGTGGTTGAGGTCTTTTAAATTGATCATTCAGTTTTCACAAACCCATACATGGTCTCCGAATTAAAAGTGGCTCCAAATTACAACACATTGTATGCAGGATGGCATTAACGAATTTTCTCGGTAGCAAGAACTGCTTTCTTTAGTTGATAACTGATGTTGAAAATTGACTGACGTTACATCTGCATTGTATAGAAACATAACTGACGACCACCTATGCATTCCTTATCACAGCCATCATTTTGATTGTACGATATGTGCATACACCGAAAAATGCCCGGCGTTGAACATTTAATGAGTACAAAGCCTTCGGAAAAAAAATCAAGAATCAAATATAAGAGAGTGAGAAAAAAATGAGAAATTTTGACGTAGGACTACGTCTTTCATTTCTATACCGGGGTGTAAAATCAAAGTTTCGAAAACGAAAGCGTTACGCCGGAGACCGAGATTTTGAGCGTTAATAGCTCCTAAAAAACTGAACGAAATGGTATGATAAACACTTCATTCGAAAGATAAAATGTCTACGCGTTCTATACTTGTTACTTTCTGATCCAAAAACATGTTTCAATAGTCTTAAATTTGCTATCAAAATAGGCTATTGAAATCACCAATCGGTATATAAGCGAGCGGCGCTCGGAAATCCACTCAGTTCTAATTGAACAGCGATTGGAGCATGTTGTCGCTGTTGCGGTGAAGCTCTTTATTTATCATGAAAGCGCGGATGAACGGTGTCACCAAGAGCCTGTTTGTGCACCCTAGGCCAGAAGGGAATCTATCAGGAGGAGAGTGATGCCACAAACGGTTCCCTGGGAAGACATCGCTACACACACATACACGCGCGGCTATTAACAGGTGGTTATCGAGTTGGCATTAACCACTGGTGGGCTTCCAGTATCGAGGAAAATGTGGAAATATCTAATCGTTACTGAAAATAATCTGCCAGTTCCTTTGGGAATTTTCAAAATATATTCATGTGAAAGAGTTTAATTGAATGTTTTCTATCCATGTAACACTGTGACCAAATACATTTGGTTTTGTGGTTTTTCAATCAATCGCAATTAACAGGATAGCTTCAGAAGATTATTCTTCCCCATCAGTAGGATATTTCCGTATCCAATATTGTATGCGCCCGCAATCGATTATTGCTCAGTCGCCGAAAGTTCCGAGCTCAGAGAGTTCATTCCCCTCTAGTTTGCCTTCCAAATTGCCATCGTAAACCACACCTTCTCTCGATTCAATCACACACAAAAAGCATACTTAAGCGATATTCTGGTGGTGAGACACATTCATTTTTCGTGAGGACATCGACAAGACAACATCGTTGCCTAACGTGCTGGAGGAGGTGGACGGCGAAGGATCGACACATACACGCGCAGAACTCTTTCCGTTAGGATGCCATTCAGCATCGAGAAAGTTCCGGAAAGATCTAATCATTGCTGGAAAATAATCTGCCAGTTCCTTTGGGAATTTTCAAAATATATTCATGTGAAAGAGTTTAATTGAATGTTTTCTATCCATGTAACACTGTGACCAAATATGTTTCAATCAAGTGCTATTAACAGGTGGTTATCGAGTTGGCATTAACCACTGGTGGGCTTCCAGTAACGAGGAAAATGTGGAAATAACTAATCGTTACTGAAAATAATCTGCCAGTTCCTTTGGGAATTTTCAAAATATATTCATGTGAAAGAGTTTAATTGAATGTTTTCTATCCATGTAACACTGTGACCAAATACATTTGGTTTTGTGGTTTTTCAATCAATCGCAATTAACAGGATAGCTTCAGAAGATTATTCTTCCCCATCAGTAGGATATTTCCGTATCCAATATTGTATGCGCCCGCAATCGATTATTGCTCAGTCGCCGAAAGTTCCGAGCTCAGAGAGTTCATTCCCCTCTAGTTTGCCTTCCAAATTGCCATCGTAAACCACACCTTCTCTCGATTCAATCACACACAAAAAGCATACTTAAGCGATATTCTGGTGGTGAGACACATTCATTTTTCGTGAGGACATCGACAAGACAACATCGTTGCCTAACGTGCTGGAGGAGGTGGACGGCGAAGGATCGACACATACACGCGCAGAACTCTTTCCGTTAGGATGCCATTCAGCATCGAGAAAGTTCCGGAAAGATCTAATCATTGCTGGAAAATAATCTGCCAGTTCCTTTGGGAATTTTCAAAATATATTCATGTGAAAGAGTTTAATTGAATGTTTTCTATCCATGTAACACTGTGACCAAATATGTTTCAATCAAGTGCTATTAACAGGTGGTTATCGAGTTGGCATTAACCACTGGTGGGCTTCCAGTAACGAGGAAAATGTGGAAATAACTAATCGTTACTGAAAATAATCTGCCAGTTCCTTTGGGAATTTTCAAAATATATTCATGTGAAAGAGTTTAATTGAATGTTTTCTATCCATGTAACACTGTGACCAAATACATTTGGTTTTGTGGTTTTTCAATCAATCGCAATTAACAGGATAGCTTCAGAAGATTATTCTTCCCCATCAGTAGGATATTTCCGTATCCAATATTGTATGCGCCCGCAATCGATTATTGCTCAGTCGTCGAAAGTTCTGAGCTCAGAGAGTTCATTCCTCTCTAGTTTGCCTTCCAAATTGCCATCGTAAACCACACCTTCTCTCGATTCAATCACACACAAAAAGCATACTTAAGCGATATTCTGGTGGTGAGACACATTCACTTTTCGTGAGGACATCGACAAGACAACATCGTTGCCTAACGTGCTGGAGGAGGTGGACGGCGAAGGATCGACGCATACACGCGCAGAACTCTTTCCGTTAGGATGCCATTCAGCATCGAGAAAGTTCCGGAAAGATCTAATCATTGCTGGAAAATAATCTGCCAGTTCCTTTGGGAATTTTCAAAATATATTCATGTGAAAGAGTTTAATTGAATGTTTTCTATCCATGTAACACTGTGACCAAATACATTTGGTTTTGTGGTTTTTCAATCAATCGCAATTAACAGGATAGCTTCAGAAGATTATTCTTCCCCATCAGTAGGATATTTCCGTATCCAATATTGTATGCGCCCGCAATCGATTATTGCTCAGTCGTCGAAAGTTCTGAGCTCAGAGAGTTCATTCCTCTCTAGTTTGCCTTCCAAATTGCCATCGTAAACCACACCTTCTCTCGATTCAATCACACACAAAAAGCATACTTAAGCGATATTCTGGTGGTGAGACACATTCATTTTTCGTGAGGACATCGACAAGACAACATCGTTGCCTAACGTGCTGGAGGAGGTGGACGGCGAAGGATCGACACATACACGCGCAGAACTCTTTCCGTTAGGATGCCATTCAGCATCGAGAAAGTTCCGGAAAGATCTAATCATTGCTGGAAAATAATCTGCCAGTTCCTTTGGGAATTTTCAAAATATATTCATGTGAAAGAGTTTAATTGAATGTTTTCTATCCATGTAACACTGTGACCAAATATGTTTCAATCAAGTGCTATTAACAGGTGGTTATCGAGTTGGCATTAACCACTGGTGGGCTTCCAGTAACGAGGAAAATGTGGAAATAACTAATCGTTACTGAAAATAATCTGCCAGTTCCTTTGGGTATTTTCAAAATATATTCATGTGAAAGAATTTAATTGAATGTTTTCTATCCATGTAACACTGTGACCAAATACATTTGGTTTTGTGGTTTTTCAATCAATCGCAATTAACAGGATAGCTTCAGAAGATTATTCTTCCCCATCAGTAGGATATTTTCGTATCCAATATTGTATGCGCCCGCAATCGATTATTGCTCAGTCGCCGAAAGTTCTGAGCTCAGAGAGTTCATTCCCCTCTAGTTTGCCTTCCAAATTGCCATCGTAAACCACACCTTCTCTCGATTCAATCACACACAAAAAGCATACTTAAGCGATATTCTGGTGGTGAGACACATTCATTTTTCGTGAGGACATCGACAAGACAACATCGTTGCCTAACGTGCTGGAGGAGGTGGACGGCGAAGGATCGACGCATACACGCGCAGAACTCTTTCCGTTAGGATGCCATTCAGCATCGAGAAAGTTCCGGAAAGATCTAATCATTGCTGGAAAATAATCTGCCAGTTCCTTTGGGAATTTTCAAAATATATTCATGTGAAAGAGTTTAATTGAATGTTTTCTATCCATGTAACACTGTGACCAAATATATTTCAATCAAGTGCTATTAACAGGTGGTTATCGAGTTGGCATTAACCACTGGTGGGCTTCCAGTATCGAGGAAAATGTGGAAATATCTAATCGTTACTGAAAATAATCTGCCAGTTCCTTTGGGAATTTTCAAAATATATTCATGTGAAAGAGTTTAATTGAATGTTTTCTATCCATGTAACACTGTGACCAAATACATTTGGTTTTGTGGTTTTTCAATCAATCGCAATTAACAGGATAGCTTCAGAAGATTATTCTTCCCCATCAGTAGGATATTTCCGTATCCAATATTGTATGCGCCCGCAATCGATTATTGCTCAGTCGTCGAAAGTTCTGAGCTCAGAGAGTTCATTCCTCTCTAGTTTGCCTTCCAAATTGCCATCGTAAACCACACCTTCTCTCGATTCAATCACACACAAAAAGCATACTTAAGCGATATTCTGGTGGTGAGACACATTCACTTTTCGTGAGGACATCGACAAGACAACATCGTTGCCTAACGTGCTGGAGGAGGTGGACGGCGAAGGATCGACGCATACACGCGCAGAACTCTTTCCGTTAGGATGCCATTCAGCATCGAGAAAGTTCCGGAAAGATCTAATCATTGCTGGAAAATAATCTGCCAGTTCCTTTGGGAATTTTCAAAATATATTCATGTGAAAGAGTTTAATTGAATGTTTTCTATCCATGTAACACTGTGACCAAATATATTTCAATCAAGTGCTATTAACAGGTGGTTATCGAGTTGGCATTAACCACTGGTGGGCTTCCAGTATCGAGGAAAATGTGGAAATATCTAATCGTTACTGAAAATAATCTGCCAGTTCCTTTGGGAATTTTCAAAATATATTCATGTGAAAGAGTTTAATTGAATGTTTTCTATCCATGTAACACTGTGACCAAATACATTTGGTTTTGTGGTTTTTCAATCAATCGCAATTAACAGGATAGCTTCAGAAGATTATTCTTCCCCATCAGTAGGATATTTCCGTATCCAATATTGTATGCGCCCGCAATCGATTATTGCTCAGTCGTCGAAAGTTCTGAGCTCAGAGAGTTCATTCCTCTCTAGTTTGCCTTCCAAATTGCCATCGTAAACCACACCTTCTCTCGATTCAATCACACACAAAAAGCATACTTAAGCGATATTCTGGTGGTGAGACACATTCACTTTTCGTGAGGACATCGACAAGACAATATCGTTGCCTAACGTGCTGGAGGAGGTGGACGGCGAAGGATCGACACATACACGCGCAGAACTCTTTCCGTTAGGATGCCATTCAGCATCGAGAAAGTTCCGGAAAGATCTAATCATTGCTGGAAAATAATCTGCCAGTTCCTTTGGGAATTTTCAAAATATATTCATGTGAAAGAGTTTAATTGAATGTTTTCTATCCATGTAACACTGTGACCAAATACATTTGGTTTTGTGGTTTTTCAATCAATCGCAATTAACAGGATAGCTTCAGAAGATTATTCTTCCCCATCAGTAGGATATTTCCGTATCCAATATTGTATGCGCCCGCAATCGATTATTGCTCAGTCGTCGAAAGTTCTGAGCTCAGAGAGTTCATTCCTCTCTAGTTTGCCTTCCAAATTGCCATCGTAAACCACACCTTCTCTCGATTCAATCACACACAAAAAGCATACTTAAGCGATATTCTGGTGGTGAGACACATTCATTTTTCGTGAGGACATCGACAAGACAACATCGTTGCCTAACGTGCTGGAGGAGGTGGACGGCGAAGGATCGACACATACACGCGCAGAACTCTTTCCGTTAGGATGCCATTCAGCATCGAGAAAGTTCCGGAAAGATCTAATCATTGCTGGAAAATAATCTGCCAGTTCCTTTGGGAATTTTCAAAATATATTCATGTGAAAGAGTTTAATTGAATGTTTTCTATCCATGTAACACTGTGACCAAATATGTTTCAATCAAGTGCTATTAACAGGTGGTTATCGAGTTGGCATTAACCACTGGTGGGCTTCCAGTAACGAGGAAAATGTGGAAATAACTAATCGTTACTGAAAATAATCTGCCAGTTCCTTTGGGTATTTTCAAAATATATTCATGTGAAAGAATTTAATTGAATGTTTTCTATCCATGTAACACTGTGACCAAATACATTTGGTTTTGTGGTTTTTCAATCAATCGCAATTAACAGGATAGCTTCAGAAGATTATTCTTCCCCATCAGTAGGATATTTTCGTATCCAATATTGTATGCGCCCGCAATCGATTATTGCTCAGTCGCCGAAAGTTCTGAGCTCAGAGAGTTCATTCCCCTCTAGTTTGCCTTCCAAATTGCCATCGTAAACCACACCTTCTCTCGATTCAATCACACACAAAAAGCATACTTAAGCGATATTCTGGTGGTGAGACACATTCATTTTTCGTGAGGACATCGACAAGACAACATCGTTGCCTAACGTGCTGGAGGAGGTGGACGGCGAAGGATCGACGCATACACGCGCAGAACTCTTTCCGTTAGGATGCCATTCAGCATCGAGAAAGTTCCGGAAAGATCTAATCATTGCTGGAAAATAATCTGCCAGTTCCTTTGGGAATTTTCAAAATATATTCATGTGAAAGAGTTTAATTGAATGTTTTCTATCCATGTAACACTGTGACCAAATATATTTCAATCAAGTGCTATTAACAGGTGGTTATCGAGTTGGCATTAACCACTGGTGGGCTTCCAGTATCGAGGAAAATGTGGAAATATCTAATCGTTACTGAAAATAATCTGCCAGTTCCTTTGGGAATTTTCAAAATATATTCATGTGAAAGAATTTAATTGAATGTTTTCTATCCATGTAACACTGTGACCAAATACATTTGGTTTTGTGGTTTTTCAATCAATCGCAATTAACAGGATAGCTTCAGAAGATTATTCTTCCCCATCAGTAGGATATTTTCGTATCCAATATTGTATGCGCCCGCAATCGATTATTGCTCAGTCGTCGAAAGTTCTGAGCTCAGAGAGTTCATTCCTCTCTAGTTTGCCTTCCAAATTGCCATCGTAAACCACACCTTCTCTCGATTCAATCACACACAAAAAGCATACTTAAGCGATATTCTGGTGGTGAGACACATTCACTTTTCGTGAGGACATCGACAAGACAACATCGTTGCCTAACGTGCTGGAGGAGGTGGACGGCGAAGGATCGACGCATACACGCGCAGAACTCTTTCCGTTAGGATGCCATTCAGCATCGAGAAAGTTCCGGAAAGATCTAATCATTGCTGGAAAATAATCTGCCAGTTCCTTTGGGAATTTTCAAAATATATTCATGTGAAAGAGTTTAATTGAATGTTTTCTATCCATGTAACACTGTGACCAAATACATTTGGTTTTGTGGTTTTTCAATCAATCGCAATTAACAGGATAGCTTCAGAAGATTATTCTTCCCCATCAGTAGGATATTTCCGTATCCAATATTGTATGCGCCCGCAATCGATTATTGCTCAGTCGTCGAAAGTTCTGAGCTCAGAGAGTTCATTCCTCTCTAGTTTGCCTTCCAAATTGCCATCGTAAACCACACCTTCTCTCGATTCAATCACACACAAAAAGCATACTTAAGCGATATTCTGGTGGTGAGACACATTCATTTTTCGTGAGGACATCGACAAGACAACATCGTTGCCTAACGTGCTGGAGGAGGTGGACGGCGAAGGATCGACACATACACGCGCAGAACTCTTTCCGTTAGGATGCCATTCAGCATCGAGAAAGTTCCGGAAAGATCTAATCATTGCTGGAAAATAATCTGCCAGTTCCTTTGGGAATTTTCAAAATATATTCATGTGAAAGAGTTTAATTGAATGTTTTCTATCCATGTAACACTGTGACCAAATATGTTTCAATCAAGTGCTATTAACAGGTGGTTATCGAGTTGGCATTAACCACTGGTGGGCTTCCAGTAACGAGGAAAATGTGGAAATAACTAATCGTTACTGAAAATAATCTGCCAGTTCCTTTGGGTATTTTCAAAATATATTCATGTGAAAGAATTTAATTGAATGTTTTCTATCCATGTAACACTGTGACCAAATACATTTGGTTTTGTGGTTTTTCAATCAATCGCAATTAACAGGATAGCTTCAGAAGATTATTCTTCCCCATCAGTAGGATATTTTCGTATCCAATATTGTATGCGCCCGCAATCGATTATTGCTCAGTCGCCGAAAGTTCTGAGCTCAGAGAGTTCATTCCCCTCTAGTTTGCCTTCCAAATTGCCATCGTAAACCACACCTTCTCTCGATTCAATCACACACAAAAAGCATACTTAAGCGATATTCTGGTGGTGAGACACATTCATTTTGACGTAGGACTACGTCTTTCATTTCTATACCGGGGTGTAAAATCAATGTTTCGAAAACGAAAGCGTTACGCCGGAGACCGAGATTTTGAGCGTTAATAGCTCCTAAACAACTGAACGAAATGGTATGATAAACACTTCATTCGAAAGATAAAATGTCTACGCGTTATATACTTGTTACTTTTTGATCCAAAAACTTGTTTCAATAGTCTTAAAATTGCTTTCAAAAAAGACGGGTGGGTAATGTCGGGGACATAACGGA